>NC_140443.1:12465029-13065029 GCF_963576455.1 Neolamprologus multifasciatus
GCTTCCTGTCATTTTGGTTTAAACCCACTGATACGTTTCAGGGGAGAGCAAATGTGATTTATTGTTGAATGTGTGTATGCCTCTGTGTGTGTGCATTAGAGCGAGAGAGAGAGGGAGAGAGAGAAAAAGAGCTGGTAGATACCAGGTCTATCTATTTAATCTCAGAGTTTAAAAGGAGACACTAGACAGTATAGAGGGCCCCACCTCTGACTTTTTCAGTCATTTCATCAGATGTAGGATTTACTTTTGAGGTAGTTTTAAAAGACATTGTACCATTTAATGTATGTTTCATGTTATTTAAATGTCACAACAACTTTAGTCCTGCCAATCCTACGGTTAATCAAAACTTATATATAAGTAACTCCAAAACCCTCTTCTATCATTCCCTGTCCTTTCACCCGCAACCGTATAACCGTCTATAGCAAATTGAGTTTTCTAGAGGAAGCTACTAAACCCAGACAATTTCTCTCCAGCTGTCTCCAGTATTTTGGGTGTGCGTGTGTTTGTGTGTGTGTCCGTGTACGCGTGTGTCTTCATCTGTCACCGCAACCCATATGGAGCTTTCCTGTCCTTGTCTCTGCATGCGATGTGACCTCCATTGTTGAAACCCATTAACCCCACTAACACCAACAGAAGCCACACTGTCAACATTTAGCTCCTCACTGGGATTACACCTTTTACTTCTAAAGTAATATTCCACATTGTTTGACACCTGATAGGGTGGATGAGTTAACTAGCTATTATATCTTTACCCTTCATGTGATGCAGTCCAATAATATATAGTGCCCCTATTTCGGTGGAGAGTTTTCGGATGATGCAGATCAAAAGTGTAAATAATTAATTCCACCGTAATTATATTGTAAATGGAATATTTTATTTAATTGAACTCTTACTGCAGAAAAACCTAAAGCACCCACTCAGCAGTGCAACAGAGACTCTGTGTGTGGTCCACCCACTCAGTGATTTTATACAAAATGCTAAAAATCCCAATCAGCAATAGAATTCAAATAAGAAGAGTCTGATTAAAACTGTGTTATGTTTTCAGGTCAAGAAAATACAGCCAACCCACACCTCATGCAAATGTTCTCTCTCTCTTACACATGCACACACACACAATCTCACTCTCTTGCTCTCACATGGTATCACACATGGAGCTTTTAACTAACATTAGAGGACGACACAATTTTCTGTCTTTTTGGTAAATAAACATGAACTATGCAACAGTGGAAAGTCCTACTTACAGTCCACACACACACACATTCTCACACACATGCACAGACACACATATTGGACTCAGACGCATATGCCACTTGAAACAATCCATTTTCTGCTTGACTGAGCAACAAGTTTAGGTGTTTGTCTTTCTGTCACAATGTGTTTGTATTGTCTAGTTTGTGTGTGTGTGTGTGTGTGTATGTGCATGTCTGTGTATATAGGTCATAACGCTGTTCAAAAGTGAATGCTGTTGTCTGTTCTTAAGCTGTTACTGGACTAAAAAAGGACTGTCCTTTTGTCCCTGTAGTGAGAATGTGTGTTTGTGTGCCCATATGAATGAGCAGTACTAAAATAGTTCAGTGTCCATATGGCAGCCTTTGGGAGTTGGGGTTTGGTTGCTTAATGCAAGCTTGAGAGTGATCTTATACATGTGCACGCGCAGACACAGGCACACACACACGCATTTTTAATAAATCATAGTACACATTCACACATACAAATATTTCAACAAATGTGTGCATAGACAAATCAGTTATGAGAATGCACAAATGCAATGACAAGCACACCCACACACACATACAGATTTTGTCCTTGCCATGTTTGTAAGGTTTGTCACATAGGCCAGTATCACAGCAGGGAGTAAGAACAATCTGTCTTCTCTCCTCCAGCAAAGGGCTGAAAGGATATTGTCTTTCAGACCAAAGCAGCAGAACAATGAACTCAGAGTTTTAGTCTTTTTTTCAGCTTTTCATCTATTTACTTGTGCGTTTTGGTTTCAAATATTAAAAAAAGAAAAAAAAAAACAAATAAAAAAAGAACATCTTCCCTCTTCTGTAAAGTTGCAGCTTGCTGGCAGTTGCTTTTTTAAATTCAGTGTAGGAATTTAAGCAGATTACCTCTGCCAGTAAAGCTGGAATGAGGTTATGTTTTCAATCCTGTCTGTTGGTCTGTTGATTAGATATCTCATATTTAGCTGAAATTTGGCAGAACAGTTACCTGGCTAAAGTAGTGATCCAGTTGGGACAGATAAATCTGGTATTATGCCATTAGAAAATATCTAACCAGAAGTTCTGTGGTGTGTTTACTGACTGGAAAGTCTAACTTTTTTACATCCAGGTTGACAAATAATAATCACTGCCTTTATCCTTTGTTTCTGTGAGAGTGTAGTTATGTTTAAGCCACGGACTGTTGATTGTCTTTTCATTCATATTCATATTCATTTTACTCATTTTCAACTTCTGCCAGCGCATGTGTCAGTATACAAGCTCTAGGCATCAGACCATATGTGCTTGCATATTTCTGTATGTTCATACTCGAATATGAAACTATTTGTGTGTGTGTGTGTCTGTCTGTCTGCACATGCATGTGGACATGTGTATGTTTAGGCCCTGGCAGAGGGACAGACAGCACCCTGGGAAACAGCCAAGAAGGATGAGAACCGCAACAAGAATCGCTATGGCAACATCATCGCTTGTGAGTACTGCAATGACAGGAATGAATACTCCTGCAGTACTTTTTGCTGAATGTGGCTGTGTTACGCATTTAGTAAAGTTTGAACTGTAATCTGGCCTTGTGAGGTTTAGTGTGGTTTATTTTAGTCTTTATTTGATACTGCTTATTTTAATTTATTTATTTTAGCCATTTTTACCTTGGTGTTTGTTTTGACTGACTAATTTGGTTTGAATATTGGCTTAAATATGTAACCGTCTCTTCAGTTGGATTTTTCTACAGTACAAATACGTTTCTCCGTTAACTGTCCAGCCTGAAGCTTCACATTAGTTTGGTGTGCTGTGTTTCATTTGTAACCACAGGATTTCATTTATGAACCATTTGGTAAAATACTAATATCAAGCATTCAACCTTGCGGCTCCACCTCACACACCTTGCTCACACTCATACACGTGTCCTCCAGTGCATTTCAGAGCAAATCTCTGCTACTTGCGCACTTGTAAAGTGTATAATAATAATAATAATAATAACGATCATAATAAATTCTGCATGATGGCATTTTGGTTTCGATTTGTTTAATAAGCAAGCATATGTCTTGCTTTGTTTTTTTGCATTCCATCAATTTTTCTCTCTGCTCGCCCACCAGAACCTTCTCTGTGGTATAACAGCACCTGATTTATAAATCAAGCCCTGAGTAATAATATGAATTCTATGAAATCAGATAAAAAGTACACACTGCTGTACACACAGCACCACAGTGACTTGTGACAGAGAGTTTTACAATACCAATTACAATTACAGTAAATATAAATACATGGTGATGAAGGAGACTATTGTTAATATTTATATTTCCCATAACTTCATAAGTCATATTTTCAGGGGTAACTTGCAGAGGAGCCAGGTTTCTATGGGTCCCCTGTAGTTCCCACTTTGGGAAGTGGTCTCCTGTGATCGCTTTTGGATTGGCTCATATGCACGCATTAAACAAAAATAGAAACAAAACATCTGAACAAATAGTTGTCTCTGTGAAACTAATTGCATTGAGTGTGCTTGATGTATTAAAGCATTGCCACAAAATTCTCTTCCGTCTATGGCTGCTGTGAGGTTCTGTTTGTAGCTGAAATGCATCATCATCAAAACTGTTTGAATAACATCAATAGCAAGTTTTCATTATCTTTAAAATTATTAGGAAGACAAACAGGTACAAAAATATGCTGCAGTATGAAGGAGGACACCCTCCTTTAGCTGCATAACTCAAGTCCATATTTATGGGGCTACATACACCCTTAAAGTGTCATTTACCTTTTTTGCAATTAAATTCAGTTTTATTTTCATTGCGCCAACTCACAACAACAGTAACCTCACGGAGCTTTATATTATAAAGTAAAGATGCTACAAAAATATAAAGAAACCTCAACAATCAGACCTATGAACAAGTATTCCTCACTCCACCAAACTTTGGGTATGTCATCGATGGAATGGATGACATACCCATGGATGATAATGGATGGAATTATCTGGTGACTTGGTTTTGAACTGGGCTTTGAAAGATATCCACTTGGGTCAACACACTGACCAGACCACTTTTAAGAAATGCTACTTATGATACGCTACTGTAATTATACTGAAACATTGATCTCTGACAGCAGAACCATTTAAATTAATGGGGGAATAAAGACAAAAACAAGAAACTCAAGACTGCATGTTAATATAGGACTTCAACTTAATTTTTTTATTATTTTTTTCAACATCTGCTTCGCCAAAAAAAAAAAAAGACTTGGAAAAAAAAGATGCTTTTTTTGTGTAAACCAATATCAGATTTATCAGTCACATACTTACAGTTTCTCTCTTCAGGCAGAACAATCTTCTTGGATTCTTAGCATGTCTTTTTTAAACTCAACATTTATGATAGCTTTTTTATTTTTTCTTATATTTTTTTGGTCACCTTTGTCAGTGTCTGGATGTGACATAGCTTGATTATAAATGAAAACACTTGCTAGCCTTGCAACATTTATGCCTTTCTAACACTATTAAGATCAATCTCTTGGAAGAAGGCAGTGTTGCACTGGCACTTTCACCATTTTAAAATATATGATATTGTAAGCATGTCCCTTATTTTACTTGTGTCATTTTGTTTTGTTCAGAATTTCCAAATAACACAACATGAAACCATTGCAAGTGCTGCTATCTTGTTATCATTGCAATAATAAAGCGAAAGGATAATAAACTCACTATTGGTGCTTTTCTTTTGTTGGATGCTCTTGCTCATGTATGCTAAATTATTGGGGAAAGGCTTATAATCTTTAATAGAAAAAAATTAATTTAGAATTTTGATTTTAAGTTTATGCAGAAAGAAAACCATCTTTTGGTGTATCGCCAGCCCCCCCCCCCCCCCCCCCTTTTTTTTTTTTAATAACACAATATCAAAGTCGACTAAAACATATCCCCGTCTTTGGTAAGTCTGATACACATGTAAAAAATAACTCTGAATTTGCAGAGGGATTTATTTCAATCCTTGATGATCAAAGCCACCAGCCCCTATTTTATTCAGAGAGGTTTTTTTTCTTAACATTCATTTTGGAGTGTAGACAGAGTGCTGTAATGATATTCAGATTGGGGACCATACGATATGTAACATAAATGTGATTGTGTTTGGTCATTAGAGTTAGCATGTGAATGTGTGTGCATGAATGATGTTTGTCTGATTGGATGTTCTGTAGAGGAGTGTTTGTGTGCTTGCTGGTTAAATTGTACATGGCAACCTCAGACCTCTATTAGGTTTGAACAAGAGAAGCATATTGTTTGGCTAAAGTTTTAATAAGCTCCTTATGGGTGTGTATCTACATGTTTTAGCATGTGTGGCTTTGCCTGACCCACATGGCCAGTATGATCCAGAAGATCACACACGTGTGTGTGTGTGTGTGTGCGTGCGTGCGTGCGTGCGTGCGTGCGTGCGTGCGTGCGTGCGCGCGTGCGTTGGCCACTCAGATCAGTGTGCACGTACATATCTCATTACAGGGGTTTAGATGTCAAGGCAAAGACACTGTTGTAACCTGAAGGCTTTAAAATGAAACACTGTGCTGAAATGAAATAGCCTGTCAAGGACTTGATAGCCAACAGGAATTATGATAAATTTGCTATTAGTATAAATCCTTTAATTACAAGGACCTAGTAATGGAAACTGTCCATCTTGCTTTCTGTGATTATACAAAGGCTCATTTTCTTGGGAAAATGTTTCAAAAGGCCGTAGGGGAAATGACTTTTTTCTGTATCTTTATGAGAACAAGGAATGTGTTGAGAGACAGAATAACTGGCTAACGATCAAACTTTAAAAACGAGTAAAAGGTTCTTCCGTCATTTTAAACTTTGACTTGCCTTCTGAAACCAATTATTTGCATTTTGCTTTGAAGCTCACAAGTTTAACAAAGTTCATAAACACATATAGTTCTGCTTGTTGGACTTCGATTGAATTTGAATCCATTCAAACCTAAACATAGTTTATATTACACATGATGCTGAGACCACAAGACAGCTTTTTAGCACAGTTGTGCAGCGCTGCATTCACCACTCCAAACTCAATCAGCAATCAGTTTTCAGTGAAGCCCTATAAATGGCAGCAGGAAGGGGTTTATGTTAAGACTCACCAAATTAGGAGTTCAAGTGACATCTATGTTTATCGGTTAACATCTGATCTCATTGTCTCAGAGGTCGTTTCGGTGTCACCACGGTGACAGCATCTCTAACCCAAACAAATGCCCATTGAACCTTCACAGATCACTGTGAATGGAGCCTAAGTTTGCGGTCTGGCTTTGTGAGATTTAAGCCAACATTCTAGTTCTAAGCCTTTAAATCTCTTCTGAGGCAGCTGTGATAATTGTTCCATCCTTGTGAGGACGTTTCCCTATGTGTGACTTCTCAGCAGCACTTTCTCTCCTTTCCACATACGCACACTAATGCGTACTTTTACCACCTCTTTTTTCCTCTCTCGTTCTCTCTCTGGAACAGTTTGGAAAGGGCTGATTCGAGTTGAAGTGTTAACACACTCTTCCTCCGGCCATCTGCCAACACAAACGGTTGATGCCATGTTTGAAATCCCTTCAGCACACTAAATAAATGTTAATCTACCAGCCTCCTGTCCTCCCATCTACTCAACACTTTCCCTCCTCTCCCCACTTGTTCTCATAACTTCCTTTCCTCAACACTCGGTTTTTGCAATTCCTTTTTCTCTCTTCCCAATCCCTTTTCATCTGTCTTCTACAATCTCATTTTTTCCTTTCTTCCCTTTTCTCACCAATCAACCTCTTTTCACCTCCTTGTTCTTCATTTTACTTTTTCTTTACTCCTTTCCCTCCATCTATTACCTCCCACTGCACTTTTCTCGACATGTCATCTCCTTTCACCTCACCCTTTCTCTCTTTTTTGGAAATTTTAACCATATTTTTATCTCCAATTTAAATTCACTTCCCTTTTTCTCTCCCTTCTCTCTTCAATCCAGTCATGTTTTTCTCATTTCATCTTTTTTCACCTTTCCGTTCTTCCTCTCTTTCCCTGTGATTCTATCCATCTGTTCACCCTCTCTGATCAACATTGACAGTTTATGGGTTGAGGCAAGGCGCAGTAGTGTTTCCTCATTATAGGCATCTGTCTGCTGCTATTTCCTCCTCCCTCCTTTGCATCCTTCTCCTCCGCTTTGCTTTTTTTTCCTTTCTTTTCCCTCTTAGCTCTCAGTTCTACCCATATGGTCATTCATAATTCAACAGAGGCATTTCTTTAAACTAAAATGCATATGTGCAAAAAGGAGTTGTGTGTACTTGGGCATTATGCCGTGTAGCCTTGCACAGCTTCATTAACAGACCTTAAAATAAAGAGTTATATTTTTTAAGCTTTTTGTATGGCCTTAACTTTCAGACAAACCTTTAGAGGCTATTTGATGATCAGAATGTGGTTTTAGGGTTAAGGTTAGTTTACAGTTAGGATTAGGCATTTAGCTGTGATAGTGGAGCTTATGGTAAGAGTCTAAGGAATGCATAATATCATTGAGCATCCTTCCTTCGTTTTGAGGTCTTTGTGTTCTCTAAGAGAAAAAAAAGGAAAGCAGGAGGTGATGCATTCTCAAGTCTGTTGTACGGCAAAGGCCATGATAGATTTCCTTTTGACTGCTATTATTAGTCTTCATGCACACTCCTGCATCATATTTAGAGTGTTTATTTCTCCTCTGTATGGCATTTTGCCAGACAGTTTGTGCTTGTGTATTCCCTGGATTACATTTAAAGGTAATTTTAGTAGATTTTAATGAATTGATTTTGCTACAAATGTTACTGTTTATAAAATGTGGTCTGTCTGTTTTCACACTGCTTCATAATTTAAAATTAATCTCACTGCCTAACAAAAAAAAATAGTGTTGTACATTAAACTTATTAGTTAAGTTAGGCAGTCCCAGGAGGGAAATGTATTGGTGTTTCCACAAGAGTTGAGTTCGAGCATTAGAAATGCCACCATTGCTATAGTCAAAGGAGCTTGCAAAGAAAAGCGTCTGGACTTCTTTAAGTTACTTGAAGACGTTTCACCTCTCATCCGAGAAGCTTCTTCAGTTCTAAGGTCAAATGGTGGAGAGTCCCAGGTATAAACTTAGTGGGAGTATCCCCCCACAGAGGGACAAAAGGACCCCCTGATGATCCTCTAATCGCCTGAGCCAAGGTGTGAAACTGGGTGTGGGTCCCAATCAGCCAGAGTTTCGGGTGAGTTCATTGTGAAACCTCAGGAATTCACATGAAAAAGTTGGGCCGAAACTCTGGCTGACTGAGAACCTTCACAGACACCATTGCTATAAACTCAGAGAAATATAGAGTCAGGTATCTGTTGATTCAGTTTATATTTTGCAAGACAGCCTCTCAGTATTTTACCTGACTGCTGAGAAAATGTATTTTCTCACCAACTGCATCGAATCAATAACGAAGTCAGAAGTCAGTGTGGTGTTTCTTTATATATTTCAGAAACCATCTGTCTAACCTACACATCAATGATCATTGATTTGCTTATTGATTTCTTCATATTGCTTTTTGCATCACTGGGAATTCTGTATTATAAACCTCAAAAATAAAAACAAAACAAAACTGAACAAAACAAAGACCTGTTGCTGTAATAAGTAATTTAACTTTATAGAGAGTTTACTCGGTGTGTAATGCTGAGTAAGAACTCTCTAACAGTTTGTCATATACAAATATAGACGTACACACACATCTATACTCTCTTTGTTCAGCTCCTTCTGCACTTCATTTTCCCCAAGAGGGACGCTGAAAATAAAACATTTACTTTTTTAGGTAACTCATTAGTGATATGTGTTCTGTTGGAAGCAGATTTCTGTGTTGTATCGGTCTCATTTTTTTGTACCAGGAAACTTTATTTTCCCAGTTCTTTCTCTTCTCAACTACATTCATGTTTTTTCCTGAATCTCATTATTTCCATTTTATGTTTATTGTGAAAAAGAGAAAAAGGCACAGTTTAGCTCCTTAACTTCGAAAACTGACTCAAGTTACATCTAAAAGCTTCGTGACTCTGTCTCCTCACTGTAGACAAAATGCTTAAATATTTTAAATTGCCAAAGTGAGAATGTGCCGCTCCATAGTCTGTCATTTTCTTTTCTTGCTTTTCCTTTTATCTTCCTTCATCTGGCTTCCTTTTTCTATTTTTTTTCCCCACATTTTGGTCTTTTTTTTCCTCTTTCTGTCTTCTCTTTCTTTCTGAAATGTAACTGAATCTCCCCTCTGTCGCTAACTACTTGTCTAAACTTAATCTATTCGTGTTGCATCAGTCATTCTATCGTACCTCAGCCTTTCTCACATTTTCTTTCATGTCATTTAACCTAACCTCACTACTTCTTGTTCTTTCTTTTGAATCTCTTTCTGACTCCTTCTGTTCACTAATGTATTGTCCTTAAGGTGAATAAGAATCATTTCACAGGCTGGTAGTCTTTTCCAAGACACTGTTACTATGCACAGGCACCCTTCACCTGGTTTTACACCTCCAAGCATCACTGGCATAATCAGGATCCCCTCCTGCATCATGTTGCTTCTCATTACAGCAGAGGTGACGTAAGTGTGTATGTGTGTGTGTGTATGAAAGGGAAAAATGAATGCAAGAGAAGATAAGGGCATTGTGTGTATGGGGTTCTGCGCGGAGAAAAAAAACAAAGTGAACAGGCAAAGAAGGTTTTAAAAACAAGCACAACTGTGTATGTGTGTGAGAGAGAGTGACTGTGTGTGTGTTAGTTTTATATGCAGCTGTACACAGTGTGTCTCCCCTCTTCCTATCCTCTCTGGCTCAGATTCGCAACACGTCTGTTGAGCTGCTCTGAACTCAGAACGCCAACAAGTCCTCTGAAGTGTTTGACCAAAGAACCACAACAAATATTAGCATCCTCCAAGCTGTCACAAATACTCACACACACACACAGTTATACAAATAAACACACGCTCTGAACAAATAAGAGAGAGTCCCACACCTGCAGTCTATACACACGCACACGCATGCACACACACATATATATTACTCAGGTTTGTACAGATCACAGCAGTCTGGTTTGTGCTTGATTGCTTGTAGCAGTGCAGTACTGCTGCACGTCCACAGACGTACAGTAAGATGAATTTGATTTGTGTTTTTCAGAAACTCTTTCTTTTCTCACGATGAGCATTTTGCAAACATTCTTATTTCGAAAGTAACCTGTCATGTTTTTAAAAAAGTCATATTTAGAAACAGATGTAGAATATATGATGGAATAGACCTAAACAACTTTAGATAAATTCACTAATAATAATAATGGACTGGATTTATATAGCGCTTTTCAGGGCCCTCAAAGCGCTTTACAATTCCACTATTCATTCACTCTCACATTCACACACTGGTGGAGGCAGCTACAGTTGTAGCCACAGCTGCCCTGGGGCAGAGTGACAGAAGCGAGGCTGCCATATCGCGCCATCGGCCCCTCTGGCCAACACAAGTAGGCGGCAGGTGAAGTGTCTTGCCCAAGGACACAACAACCGAGACTGTCCGAGCCGGGGCTCGAACCGGCATCCTTCCAGTTACAAGACGAACTGTCAACTCTTTGAGCCACGAGTGCAGTCCTTTGCAAAGTTCTTTACAGTAGCCAGTGTTAACCACTGCTGTTAATGTGCTACTTAAAACCAGCTTCAGCTTATCCTAGAAGACTTCTAGAGCTACCAAAGAATGAAATGGTTTCGTTAGAAGCTCCCACCAGGAGAGATGCGCACAAATAACGTTAATAATTAGTCTGATTTTTAATGCCAGTGGCAGTATTATTGACACTGTTGAAGGTGATTGCTGTTAATCATTGTTCCTCTTCAGACGCAGTCGGGGGTAAGAATCACATGGTAATCACAAAACATGTAGAAATGTGATGCTGATTTTTAATGATTGCTGTTTATCCCCCAAAATCATCAGGTAGTGGAAAGAGATGCTGAAGTAATGGTTTCACCAGTGATTGTATTTTTAATTAGAAGGTGGAGGATTATGAGTGATTATATTTCATCATTCCAAAACGTCAGGGGGTTGGCAGTTTGATACTCGTTGATAGCTAACAACGATGAGCTGTGATCATTGACAGTGTGTGATAATTGATTGTTGATGAATGAATCAGATTTAATGAGATGTGCTGCTGTCTAGAAAGCCATACAAGTGCATCTCACAAAATTGTTAAACTTGGTAAACTTTCATATATTCTATATTTACTACTTGTAAAGTGAAATATTTCAAACCTTTATTGTTGATCGTTTATAGTGTATAGAAAATCATAAAAACAGTTCCACAAATGATCAAATATTTCATTTCAAATTTTAGTAAATTTGCTAAGCAAAAATTGTAAATACCATTTATCTCTTGGTTTCCTTCAGCACACATAACCATAATCATGGGGAAGACTGCTGACTTCACAGCTGTTCAGATGATGATCATTGGCACCCTCCACAGAGGGTCATTGTTTAAATGGGTGGCGTGAGTGTTGTATAAAAGCATATTAAACTGGAATGAACTGGAACTGAAATGGAAAAGTGTGGCAGGAAAAACTGTACAAGCATCAGGGATGATCACTGCCTTGAGAGGAGTATAGGAAAAGTTGTTTTTTAAAGAACTTGAGAGAATCAAACAAGGACAGAGGCTGGTGTCAGTGCATCAAGAGCCACGATACACTGATGTCTTCAGGGATTAATCTACAACTGCTGCATTCCTAATATCAAGTCACACCTGAACCAGAGACTACATCAGAAGTGTCTTTCCTGGGCAAAGGAGAAAATGAAATATTGTATGTAAATATGGGGCGATCGTGGCTCAAGAGTTGGGAGTTCGCCTTGTAATCGGAGTTGCCGGTTCGAGCCCTGGCTTGGACAGTCTCGGTCGTTGTGTCCTTGGGCAAGACACTTCACCCGTTGCCTACTGGTGGTGGTCAGAGGGCCCGGTGGCGCCAGTGTCCGGCAGCCTCGCCTCTGTCAGTGCGCCCCAGGGTGGCTGTGGCTACAATGTAGCTTGCCATCACCAGTGTGTGAATGTGTGCATGAATGGGTGGATGACAGGTTGTGTAAAGCGCTTTGGGGTCCTTAGGGACTAGAAAAGTGCTATACAAATACAGGCCATTTACCATATTCAGTTGTCCAAAGTCCTCTTTTCAGATTAAGGTAAAATTTGCATTTCTTTTGAAATCAGTGTCCTAGAGTTTGGAGCATGAGTGGAGTGGCACAGAATCCAAGGTGTTTGAAATCTACTGTGAGGTTACAGTTTTACACTTTGTGATGATTTTGGGTGCCATGTCATGTGCTGGTGTTGGTGGCAGTTGGTCCACCTGCTTTTATGTAGCTGTTGATTAGTGCCAAAGCTACTACCAGAAGAGGAGGGAACAACATTGGGTGAAAAAGGGTGATTCATGGAGGAGTTGAGACAGGCTCTGGGTGGTAGGGAAGAGTTGGTTACCAGATGACTGGGAAAGTACAGCTGTACTGCTGAGTAAATGGTTGGTTATCATCTGGACAGAGGGAAGAGGAGAAGAGACTTGGTGTTGGAATGAGGCCATATAGGAAAGTATTCAAAGGAACATGTTAGAAAAGAAAACACAGGATAGTCGGGGAGATTAAAAAAGTAGACTGAGTAAATGGAAACTAGGCTTTCAGCAAAGAGAGAGGTCACAAAGGAAAAGACTTACAGTGTCTTGTAAGGCTAGATATCAAGGAAGGAGAAACAGACTTGTAAAGTTAGCAAGGCAGAGAGATGTGCACTAGATAAGAGTGATTAAGGACAGAGATGGAAATGTGCTAACAAGTGAAGAGAGCATGCTGAGAAGATGGATGGAGTACTTTGAGCATCTGATGAATGAAGAAAATAAGAGAGGACAGATGGAGGAAAGTTAGTGATTCAGGGAGTGCGGTGCATTAGTAGGGAGAACGTGAGAGCAGTTGAGAAAAGAATGAAGACTGGAACGGTGGTTGATCCAGATGACATTGCTGTGGAGGTATAGAGATGTCTAGGGGGGGACTGAATTTGGCTTTTTGACCAGATTGTTTACCACAATCTCTTACTCGAGAGAGGATGCCTGAGGAATGGAAGGGAAGGTTTAGAAGATGGTAGTGAGACCTGATGGACGGCTTGGAGATGGTGCCACTGACAAAAAAGACGGTAGGCTGAGCTTGAGACAGAAAAGTTGCAGAAGTTAAGATTTTCATTGGGAGTGACCGGGATGAACAGGATCATTGGCACCATTCAGTTTCAGTGGTTTCAAGATGATGTTTGAGAGACTTGTTTGCGTATATGCAGAGGAGAGAGCGTGAATATACTGGACAAAGAGCTATGCCAGGCATGAGGAAAACAGGGCGACCGCAGAGAAGATTCATGCATGTAGTGAAGGAAGACTTGCAAAAGAGTGTGTCTGTGTTTGTGTGTATACACATCCAGCATGCATTGCAGAAAACATGACTCTCAGGGAGCAGTTTAAACATACCAGCCAATCTTAAAGCAGCCTTGAAGGGAAGTTGAAGAATCAAATCTTCAGGTATAGTTCTTAAATTTTAATTTATTTATTTTTAATAACAGAGATGCAGAACTTAAGAAATTGCCAAATACTGAATTCTCTAAATTAATATATAAAAATATACAGTGTTTGATTTCTTGCTAGCTTATTTACTGAACTAGCTAAACCGTTATTGACTGGTGCAATTTTTATGTTTCCCATGGACAACATGGTTGCAAGATATATTTCTTCCACATCTGATGTATCATCTCTTGTATCACTCTTTATTGAACCATGTCCAACTTTAAAGCTGATTTTCCTTCCACCATCTTTCTCTCCTCTATCTTTTTTGCACCTGACAGCCTTCAAACAGCTGGAAACAGCATCTCGAGGCTTGTGTTTGTGTGTATTTGTGTAAGTCGACAGCATTCTGTGTTGTTTGACACATCAGCTGCAGGGAGCTCTGGTCTTAATAGGCTATTACACACTATAATACCCCCCAACACACTCACACACTTTTCCATCCATGCTGAGGTACACACATGCATAAGTTGCTGACAGTGGAACAAATACATCATTTAAGCACAAAAAAGCCTATTGAAATTTGCTTTTAAAAATGCTCATGCACAAACCTGTCAGGATACATCCCAAAAAAATTTACCAGAACATAGAACATTTAAGGAAGAAAGGGGAGACGGATGTTCACACACTTAGAAGCTGCTCAGTCTCTCTCTAACCCATATACACACTTACACTCAATCACACATGCTATTAAATTCCCTAATGCCTTGAGCCGGTCTGACAGCGGAGTGTATTCCGTGAGTGAGTTGAGCTCCATAGGGAGTTAACTGATTAAGTATATCTGTGACAGACACAATCCCTGCTTAGTAGCTACTGAAAAGAGCAGGAGGAAGGGAAGAGAGGGAAGGGAAGGAAGGAAGGAGAGGACAGAAGAGTAAAACATCTTGTTCAGCAGTTTCAACTTGCTACTGTGAGCATGTTTGTATTTTTCTCAGTTCAATCTGTTAAAGAGGATATAATTCCTAACAGGTTTCCCTGTTTTCAACTGTGTAATTAACAAGTAACTTGTTGTATTAAAGTGTTAGACTTTGTTTTAAACCATTTGTTTGATTTGCTTTTGCCTTTTATGAAAATGTAATATCACTAAATAACCTTAAGGCTTCTCTTTAATTCTCTTTTAAGTATTTGAGTGTCAAACAGGTAAAGCAATTACAGGAAGTAGAAGAATCAAAGGGAAAAGGGGATATTTTTTATAAAGAGGTTATGGAATGTAGCATAAGTTTCCATGCTTTCATGCTTCTTGTCTGTAATAGTGCCACTTTATCTCTCCAGCATTGAAAAATATAACCTAATGGGCATACTGAAGCGTAACGCTCTTTATTCTCAAACAGCAAGATCTTTTATATTTTTTAGCTGTCTTCAGGCAGCTGGAGAGACACTGGAATATTAAAGAGCCAGTATAGAGGTTTTCACTAACTCATATGCTCAAATGACCGTAATGTAATATCTGCCGGAGGTGAATAAAGTTTTGTTCAATATAAATAACTCAGTAATTACTTTGTCGTCCTGTCTTTAAAACAAAAACAAACCCACAAGAAAGAAGAGTCTTATCTGTTTTAACTGAATTAATTTTCCCAAATTAATCACACAGCTATTCAGTCCAAGATTGTGCGTTTTGATTGGCATTTAATTAAATTGTAATTTTGAACCAAATTATATCATGGTCAAATTATGTGTGATGCCTTGTTTCAGAGTTAGTGAAGGTAAAAAAAAAAAAAACATAAAAAACTCACTTACTGGATACAAATACCAGAAGAAAATGTTCCATTCTTTTGTACAATGCAATATTCTCAGGGTAATCTGTGAGAGCTGCTGTTTTAAAAGACAAAAGGGCTTTGAAAGTTTAAATAAAATATCTTATGTGTGATCTTGATATGTGTTTATTCTAGTTTCCAAATGTGCTCCAGGTTAGACCATGCAAAGCAGAGGTACTGTTTTCAGTGGTGGGTGGCCTTATATAACCTGAATAATTTTTTTGCCTCATCAAGCCTGAGCAATTTAGGGTGGTCACTGGCCTTTTAAAGCAATAAAAGGGCAATATATTCATGAAACTGGAAAATAATGACTTCATAGATTATCCCCTGCTGATATTTGCAGTATATTTCATGGGTCTTACTTTTGGTGGTAAGTAATAAAAAATGTATCTTGACCTTTGATTTATAGAAGAGAGCAAAAAACAGCTGCTTGTGTTTGCTGTGGTACAATAGCAGTCATTAGGGCTGGTGGCTCCTGCTCATTTTATTTGTGTACAGCCCCCATGTGCAGTGCATACCATCTGATCTGATGTCTCCAAATTACAGCTCTCTCCTGCCCTGGTAAATTTGCTAGAGATAAAAAACAAGACGTCTATATTGTTTGGCCTTTTCCTTACCCCCTCAAGTTAACAAGTCCTCCCCAACAAAACTTTGACAGTGGCTGCTGGAATAATGGCAAGATTTTGAAAATAGAAGACAGAAATGAGACAGAGAATGGAACCAAACTAAAAGCAGAGAGTAGAGAGAAGATGAGAAGACAGGAAAGTAGAGAGGGGAGTTGCAAGGTTATGAAGATAGGGCGACTCAGCAGAAGAGTGGAGCTCATTAATGAGTAATGGGTTCGTGACACTTTGCCCTTGGACACCACAGCGTCTAATGACTTTGTTGTTACTCCAATGCTACAGACACCAACACCAGGCTGAGTGCACATATCTTCTCTATATTTTATGTCTCCATCCATATCTAGATGTAAGTTACAAAGACTTGATCAACTACACATTTTTATATTGGGGTTAAGACTTTGTATAATACTGGATTTAGTATTAGGTTCTTATTGCCTGAGTTGCCTGAGCGTGAGGTTTTAGTTTTACAGTTAAAGTTCACATATTTTTCACAATTTCATTATTTTATTTTGCGCATCTAAAGCTTCTGTCATTCTCGTAGTGTACATTAACACCATCATCCTTCTGTCTGAAAAACGTTTTCCTCCTCCTTCAGAAAAGCACAGTCTGGTCTGATGCTAGAAGTGCTGTCTTAGAGGTGTCAATTGCTTACAAAATCTGGAGTTCACCCACAAAAGTTTCGCCATGTGCAAGAGGCATTCTTATTTGAGAACAATAGCAAATTAGCCACTAGTTGGTTATTATGCTAGCGTAACAGAAATTAATGTAGATTTGGTAAAGAAGTGAAGCCTAAATTACAAACAGGGCATTTCATCTAATAAAATGTGTTGTTGTTGGGTGAAAATGACTTCCTTCACCTAGTTGTTGGGTTTTATAATTGTGCAAACCTTTTACATGAATGAAAAGAGAAAAAACTACAAATATCTGTAATATCTGTGCCTGCAAATGTAATCATTGAAGTGTGTATTTGAGGTTGTCTTGGTTCTAACAAAAGACTTTCTTTTGCTTTCAGAATCAGTTGCGCCTGCATGTATGCGCACATAGTGTATATCATACTAACAAAAAGATGTCTACAATTCTCTTTCTCCCACTCACTCACTCATACACTCAATGATACACACCCCATCAGCCTTTTCAAGCCTGTGCCCCATGTCCACATCTGTAGTGTTTTCAAGCCAGTACCTCCTGCTATTTGAGCCCAATTAGAAGCTCCCCTCCCCGTGCAGGCTAGTGGGAAGGGCCCCTCCCTTCTTTCCTCCAGCCTCATATCAGTGGCTTCTGTGTTATTACAGCCTCTGACACTAGCCCTGCGTAATTACTGCTGTCTGAAGGAGCAAGATGGCATGGGGAATGAGAGAGAGGGGGGAGGAGGAGAGACAGGTAGCTGAAAGAAGACCGTGGAGGGGGAGAAGTGAGGAGAGGAGGAGGTAGACAGAAATGGACAGGATCAGCAGAGAAAAGGAGGAATAGAAATTGAACAGGCAGATGAGAAACGGAGTAAAAGAGGGAGAAGAGAAGGAAGAAAAAGACAGAGGGAACGAGCAGACGGCTGGCAGACTACCTCCTGTTGTGTTTGTTTTTACATGCTGTGTATATTTGTGTGTGTGTGTGTGTGTGTGTGTGTGTGTGTTTGACTGAGTGAATGAGAGAGTTGAGAGTGTGAGTGTGAGTGCGCTGATAGCTGATGACAGAATCTTGTACCAGCAGAGTGGCGTCATGCTGCCATCATTGTTGCTGCCCAGCCAGAGCTGCAACATTACTCTGATAGCAGTTATACAAATAATTCTCCTCAAGGTGATCCTAAAAGTGATAATCAAGGTGTTATATGTTGTTATTCTAAGAATTTGTAATGTATTCTGTGCTTTAACTCACCTGACCGTGTGGATAAATAGTCTGCAGTTGAGGCTTGCCATACTTGCAGTGGCTGTTTTAATGCAGTCCTGGGGTAATCCCTACTGACGGTCATGACCTTTCTGCGCGGTCGTCTTTTCATATTAAGTGATCATGAAACCCTTGGTTCTGTAATCGTAATTTGGCCAAGGGATGCAACAGAATTCAGGGATAACCCCGAGTGCAGCATTTTGTAGATCTTTACACAAGATGTCACTTAGTTTATTAAGTTTATGTTGTTCAGTCACCACATGTTATACACACAGGATAAATAGTACATATAAACTTCACAGTCTAATGTACGATATAATCAGTGAACAGGCTCAGTCTAAAGCAATGTTTACGTACGCCGAGCCCACAAACAAATGAAACAAATGTCTGCAAGAGTCTACATGAAAGGTTTAAACTCCAAAGTTTCAGCTTCTCAACATTACTGAGACTGCCCTAAGCTCATAGATAAACAGCTTATCACAGAGGTAAAGGTTGGCCAGCAACTGATTCCATTTGAGAGCTAAGAACTTGAGCTAAATACATCTACACCATGGTCTGGCTATTAAAAGCACCATTTTTGAGAAATGTTTTACCAAAAAAATGTGCTTGGAGCAACATAGCTCATCTGCATATTTGAGCCTTATAATAAAGCCTATTAAGTATGAATCACATACTTAATAGGCTGTGTGACCATTCTGCAATGGGCTATTTTTGATGTTTTTTTGGTACTTGAACCTTGAATCACCGTTAAAATTATCGAATGTTTTTGTTCCATTTAAAAATTATATAAAATGACTGTCCATGTGATGTCAAATTTTCTATTCTACTCTGTGACAAAATTAACAGAATAAGGTGTTAGGTGATAGATGTGAGCTATGACACATTTTAGTTGCTGAAATATTAACGTTTTTCTCAAATTCAGCATACAGACTGCATATTTACATTTTGGAGACTGTAGAGAATTATTTACAGCAATGATTAATGAAACAATAAAATATTAAAAACTTTGATGGTGTAGGCTCAAACCTGCTGGACATGGACACATATGTTAAACAGTGTTTCTGAGATCTTGTCTCTCTCTGTTAGACCTGCAATAGATTGGCCACTTGCTGAATCAGAGATGGGTTTGGCTCATTCGAATTGTAATTGAATAGGAATTTAAGAAAAATGTACGGATCTTTATTTTCCTATTTTTTTCTTTTGTCAGAACCACTAGAAATGTCCTAGCTCTCACTGAAGATTTGGACCAATTTTATGATCTTTATCAACAAATGGTGTTTGTTACCTTCTTAATTTAAAAAGTAGTTAAAAAAAGTCACATCACCTTTAACGTCATCTAAATAAATAGTACACTCTTATACTTTCCAGGATATTGTTCAGCTGCTTGGCAACATCCTTATTATAGAAAATCCAAATACATGCTGTATGTTCTAAATGATTTTGCTTGTTAAAAAATGTTAACGGTCTCTGCAATTTTATCCTACTTCTGAGTATGTTTACTCCGCTTCAGGCCTCATTTTGTGCCAGCTATGAATGGAAATGAATTCACACATCAATTCTAAGATAGTCATCAAAACAAAAAAAATGTTAACGCCTTTTTAACATAATGATCGCTCCCATGCAACTCTATAAACACAGAGAAAATGGTTTCCATGAATGCATCAACCACACAGTAGATCTGCTAACATAAAAGCTGTTTAACAATTTACAATTTGAATTAACAACTCAATTCAAAATGAGTAAAAAATAAATCCTGCAGAAATACTAGAAGTTTAATTCATGGTTTCAGTTGTTACGTTGTTACGTTGTTGCGTTGTTACGTTGTTCCATCCCAAGCATTCTCAATTGCTACCACAGTTCAGAGGTCTAAGCTGGTCAACAACCAAACATGTGCGTCATTTTATACTAGGATGATGACCAGGAAGACAGAAATATTTATGAGATGCCATTTCAGAGACTGAAAGGTAACAACATTCCACATTTCTCCTAGCCTCTTATGTTATTTATCTTTATCTTATACTTGCCAACTACACGTGACATAATTTTTACCTCTCTTCTGCTCTTGTCTTCTTGTTTTCTTTGTAATATCTCACATTTACCAACCGGCTCTTTTCCATTTAGTCTGTATTCGCTTTCTTCTTTTTTTCAAAAAATTATAAACTTTCAAGCAGTGCAATCATTCTTATTTGTCCCCATCATCTGCAATTACCTGCTGTTGCTATGTTACAACTAAGTTTAAAAAGAAAAAAAATCAGTGCCTCCCATTACACTGAATAACTCATATGTGTCCCAATGCTATAGATAGCTAATATTCAGCCAAGAACAAAATAATTGACACTCAAAAAGAAAAAAAGAAAAAATTTCGTCATGGTGACATGGACTTGGATAATGAGGGTGAACAGTGAGTGAGGTGAGAGGTTCTGCTGTCATGATTATTACAGATAATTTCTGAGATTTAAAGATATATTAAAATTCTTATAGATTGTAAAAATAGTCTTGTGATTATCAATTTATTTATTTATAATTGTATTTATTACTATTAGGTTTTTGGGACTTATGGGTCTGGTGTGTTGAACCTTCACTCTAACTTCATAAACCCCTTGAGATGTAACAACTTGTGTTTGTATATGTGCTTGTGCTATTTGAATATGTGATACTTCTCTACCTGGATTTCTTTGAACTCTTTTTAAAACTCCATGCCATCTCTGGACACTTACTGTCATTGTCCAAAAAAAATGGACATACCTGCAGAAAACAGGAAATGCTGACACGCTAAAGAAGCAGGAAGAACAAACAACAAAGACAAGGAGTTCCATTCTAACAACCGTGACTGAGAGAGAAGAGGAGATATAAGTCTCATGGGACACAAAAACAGATACGCTAATAGTAAGGAATTGGAAATAAAAATGTCCTATCAGCAGCCACCCATGGACTAATCCATGGGTGGCTGCTGATGGGATGAAAGTTGGAAATTGATCTTTGCGAGGGCGTCTGATGTTGAAAAACCCAAAACATCTCATGACTTCAGAAACATCACTGAAGATGCATCCCAGCGAGAGCAACTAAGATGTATCTTACACACATTACATGTGAGAAATTGCCAAAGAAATGACTCTGGATCCCACTGTTACCATTAGCAATCTTCAGACAGTCGTGGATAAAATCCAAGCGGGTATAGAAAAAGAGGACAGATTGCGGCTTTTATTGACAAATGGTGCCTGCTGGGTCACATTACTATGAAGTTGCTATTACTAAGTTACTATGACTGTTGCTGCTTGCACTTTGAACTATTAGCTCTGGATTATGTCCACAATTTCTGTTGATTTTGCTATTCCAGCAACTATTTCAAAGCAGAAGAGAAGTCCAAAGCCATCTTTTTTTCTCATTCGGTGATCACATGTCACTGTTTGCAAATGGTACAGTAGACATTTCATTTGAACAATTTGTTCAACAGCTTTTACAGCTAAAAGGAATCATTGCATAGTACCCGAAAAGGCCTGTGAGACAAATAAATCTGTGTTGCTTGTCATTTGGTAGTAAATGCAATAGCACTTGCTGACAGAAGCAGCAAGTAATGGAAACAGAATTTGTCCCATCATCCTGACTTATGCAAATGATATTTGTCATAAATCTGCACTGGGGAGTTATGCACAAAATGTTACTTTAATACTTTATGTGTTTGCTTCTGTCATACCCATTCAGATCATCTGAATGGAACTGCTCTGAGACCAAATGAACTAAAGTGGGGAAAAAAAAACATTTGAAATGAAGTGTCGAAATAAAACTATACCAAGGGAACTGAGGATGTTTGGTGTTTCTGGATGACACAATTTAACTTTTTAACTTTAACTATCTTGCTTAGTCAAGATTAACTAAAGGTTATCTACTCAGGTAAAAGACGCCAATGCTGACTATTAACAGGAGACAGGACTTGATCCATCAACAATTACAAAGAACAGGCAACAGCAGCAGGAAAAGTGCACTTACATTTGTTGTTTGGACTCATAACCTTGGGCCTGGTTAGTTAGTTCCCCCTCCAGTCAGTTAGTTTTTCCGATCTGTGGGTAAATGTAACTTTAGGCCTGTTGTATTTTTGTGCTATCTGATCCCACAGACGATCACACCAGAGTCCGACTGCAGTTGCTGGATGGAGACCCCCACTCTGACTACATCAATGCCAATTATATTGACGTGAGTGTTTACACAACTACACTCGAACACACACACATGCACACATACACTGTAGTGATGATCCAAACAGTGAGTCTTGTGTAGGAAACCCTCTAATGTATTTACAACTTCATCATATGCCAGCTGTAGTATTTGCTCCTGTTGGTAGCTGCTTCTATCACTTGGTTGAAACTTGAGAGACGTCTAACTTGGAAACCACACCCTTTGCCTCACAAATAGTTATTTTATGTGAGTTTCACTGACATGTCCTCACAGGTTGTAATAGTCTCTTTCTGCGTGGATGCCCTGGATATCAAATAGTATGGATGTCAGTCAGTCAATCAATAGTATGGATGATGTTATAGTCTCAGTTTTAAATCAGATGCAGACACCTGCCTCTGCACACAAACAATATTGCTTAAAATTTGTACCAGTGAATCATGTCCTTAGTTAAGGTTACCACAGCAGATAAAACCATCAGTGTTGTTTTTTTTCCCCCCTTTGGACCCATTCCTTCACCAACGGGCACATAAAAAAAATTAAAAGGGGGAAAACATACCCCCCTCCTTGTTTACCCTTTCCTCCTTTAATTACGTCAGTCATTCCATCACCTCCCACTGTGTGTCCCTCTTATTACCTTTCCTTATCCATCCATCCATCGTTCGTTTTTACTCCCTTCCTCTCTCCCCTGCAGGTATTGTGCCTCACTTATTGATTTAATCTCCTGCTCACAGCTTACTGTTGTAATGGTAGTCTTAATAAATCTGGTACAAAATCAGTCTCACAGACTAGATTGTTTCTTAAGAAGAAAAGAAAAGAATTGAAAAAGTAAAACACATCCCCCCGTGAAGATAACGTCATGCTCACAAAGTGATTCTAATGGCAAAGTGAAAATGATAAATGCTTTTATCTCAACAAGGTTATCCATCTTATAGGGAATCGTGATGGGACAAGAGAGAGAAGTAATCGCTGGTTGGAGACCGGTGTCTTTTTTATCCAACAGAGGGAAAATTTAGTGACTGGAAAAAAAATGAAGGATAAAACATGGAAAAAACTGAACGTGAAGACAAGACAAAGAAGGAGAGTGAGAGATGATGAATGAATGAGAAGATGACTAACAACGAGGAGAAATGAAGTGGAGAAAAGGGAACTCAATTGGGAAAAACTGAATGAAAGAATAGGGCAGGAATTTTTTAGTATATTTTGCTTAAAAATGCAAAATGTAACACTTTATCTAACTTTGGGGAGTGAAAAGGAAAACAGCCAAAATAGAGGGAGATGGGTGAAGACTGATTCCCTGGAAAAAATAGTGAGTAGGAATGAGAATTCTTGGAAAACAATGTGCTAAAAATAGAGGAAATTTGGGTGTTGGATAGGAAAAATAAAGAATATAAAGAGAAAAATGGATATGACAAAAGTGTGGAGATACATATTTTTTTATTGCTTCCTTTTTTCTGTCTCGCAGGGGTACCATAGACCCAGACATTACATCGCCACACAAGGTAATTAAACTGACGTGATAAGTGTGTGTGAGAAGCACTAATGCGTGCTTCCACATTTGTGTAGATACGAATGTGTGCATGTGATCCTATTTGTGTGCGTGTGTGTGTATGCGTGTAGGACCCACCTGGTAAATGTCGTCCTCTCGGACTGGAAGGCTATTACCACAACCTCCTAAATCTAAACTGCCGTATAAAACCCCCCTGACAAATTTAAGACCCCATTACCTCAAACCCCCAAACTACTATCTGGGATTGATGGTGTTCAAATACATGTGTGTGTCTGTATGGGTGTGTTTGTGCAAGTCTGTGCTACCAGTGCTGACATTTTTACGTGGCATTGGAATGAACATATGCTTATTTACACACCTATGTCTGTATGCTTGTTTATGTGTATCAAAATGTTTACACTGTGTGTGTGTGTTTGTCTGTCAGGGCCCATGCAAGAGACTGTGAGGGATTTCTGGAGAATGGTGTGGCAGGAGAATTCGGCCTCAATCGTCATGGTTACAAACCTTGTGGAAGTGGGAAGGGTGAGTTTATCATCCAAGCAGCTCCAAAAGTGTGTGTATTAGAAGTAAATAAAGTATATGTATATCTGTGTGTGTGTGTGTGTGTCTATATGTATGATCTAGTTATATGTACTGTTGTTTTACCTGGAGCTCTAGGTTGTCTCCAGTCACACTACTGAATTACTTTGCGATGCCATCTAGTGATTTCTAATCAGTATCATCTCTGCCTCTTGATGCTCATGGGGAGATAATCAACACCATGTAAGGCATATTTTAAAACACAATGACAATAAAAACGATCTTTTCCAGGTGAAGTGTGTTCGTTACTGGCCTGATGAGACAGAGGTGTACGGAGACATCAAGGTGACCCTCATAGAGACTGAACCACTGGCGGAATATGTCATACGGACGTTCACTGTTCAAAAGGTAAACAAGTAAACTTTAGATTTAATGGCAAGAGTATATTTTTAATTCTTTATTCTATAATCCAGGAATCAAGTATGCCATGGTCAATTCCACTGAGAATGTAATGAAAATGAAAACAATAGTTGTTAAAAAGTGAGAATTATTCCACATTCAGGACTTCAAATACCAGTTCTACCAGCAGCTTTAATTGGAAATATAAAGATTTAACTTTCCTGCTCTGAAAAAGGGATAAAGCTGTTGATGTCTTTGTCATAGTATTTATCCTGCATTAACATTGAGTCATGATGTCACACCAATTTTCTCTGCCCCACAAGGCCTGTGATGGGATTTGAACCCACTCATGCTCTCTAGCAGCGTATTTACACCCCATCGTAGCTTGTATTGCTTCCATATTTTGTAAAGCCCAGACCTAGATTACCATTACAGCCAATATGTGTTTGGGGGATTTAAGGCGAGTGAGCTCCGTTACTTGTTTGCTTCTCACTGTTTAAGAGGAATCTTGAAAGCATAATCTTGGCACTTGTAATCAGGCAGGAGGGATTTGAGAGGAGAATAGATGATCGACGAATGTAGTTTCATTGTTGTGATGTTGTTCTCCAGGGCTCTGCACACTGAATGCAAAAACTGCAGAAATGCACATTACAACAAGACAGAGGCTGGGATCCAAAATCCTTTATCTTTCGAGCGACTTTCAGTCTTGTTTTTTTATTCTCAGTCTCTGTTTGCCTGTTCCATTGTTTTTCCTTTTCTCCTTCATTTTACTTTCTACCTCTTTTTGCTTGTTTGAGTATAGAAAGTATTTACAACACTCAAATCTTGCTTATATAAATATTTTACTTGGGAGTCAAGGGACAGAGGTTGATCTTTAGGTCCGTTACTATTTTAATACTATTTATTTTTTAAGAATAGATACCTATCTTCTACAGTTATTACACATTATAATACATGTTCCTGACTACTCTGCGTGTTTTCCATTCGTTTTTCTTCTTTTTATACCTCAGTGTCATTTTTCCTCTATCCTCTATTTCCTTCCCCCCTCAGTCGTGCAAAATCAGCTTATAAAGACAAGTCTTGAAGTGTTTGCTGTCAGCTCATTTAGCAAGCCATTAATCCATACCACCTCTGAGTGTGTGCGCGTGCGCGTTAAAATTCAAAGGAAAGCTGATCTCTAAACGCCTGTCGTTTGACAGTATGCATAAATACTTACAAACACACATCAGACACTCGCTAATTCAAATTCTCCATCTTTAAAATTCAGTGGGTTTTTTCCACTGTGTGTGAGTGTGAAAAACAAAGAGAAAGCAAGACAGAGGGTATGTGGGTATGTGTAACAACTAAATAGCCTCGGTTGCAGTGAATAATGAGAATAAGGGCTTAATGAAAAGGTTTATTAATGGCACATCCAAAGAGATTAACTGAGCACTGAGGAATA
This sequence comes from Neolamprologus multifasciatus, assembly GCF_963576455.1. NCBI lineage: Eukaryota > Metazoa > Chordata > Actinopteri > Cichliformes > Cichlidae > Neolamprologus > Neolamprologus multifasciatus. Next base: position 12,491,077 of record NC_140443.1, read on the forward strand.
GAGGGTGACTAAGTAAGACTAAAAGAAAATGTGTGCAAATGTGTGCGTGTGAGTGGGAGAGAAAAAGAGCTAAAGATGCAGGATGACAAAAGGTAGCTCATCTTTGAATGTCAGGATGATAGCAGCTGTGAAAGAAAGAAGCAGCATATGTGAGTATAAAACTTTCTTCTCAGCAGCTTAAGCAGCATTCATTTCATGTGTTGATGTTTTATGTGAAGTTGAAAATTTTGCTATAAGTGAAGCGGACTGTAAAGTAGTTTTACTGTCTCTGTTCTTAACTGTGCAGCCTTGCCGTTAGCAAGAAAGTTTCCAGAGGTAGTCACAGCTGCAGCTGGAATGAAAGAGTACTACAGATAGTACTGTATGTGCACACGTGGGTTTTTTATTTTATTTAGTTATTTATTTTATCAATTTTTTCAAGCCAACAAAGGCTTGTTCGCCAATGTGCTAACACCCAAAATAAGATTAATGACACTCATGTCAGGAGACCGCAGTAAACTGAAGGCCACAGCAGAGGCCAAACTCAACAGGACTCAAGACTCACAAGACTAAAGTCTAACAAAAAATTGCTTTGAAGACCAGCATACACATATCAGACAGGACATATGAGTCATTTTTCAACTGAAACTATAGTCCAGTGTAATGAATTGTAGCAGCCTTCAGAGTGAAAACAGCAGTTTGAAAAAACAAAACAAAACAAGGGTAGTAAGGGCTTGTACTGGTCTGCAAGATTAAACACAGTCCGGAAATGTTGGAGTAGTACAACAAAGTGTTCCTCCTCAAATGAACGAGAAGATGCTTCTCAAGTGGCTCCCGACAATCAATATTTTGCCCAGAATGTTTTTTTCCAGCTTCTGCGTAGCTTAGCTGAGAAAAACAGTTTATGATCGGCACTTCAAATCTGCCAAATAAATTAAATACATTCTTATTTCTTCCCTATCAGTTATGGTACTTTTTGATCATTTGCCATCCTGTATAACGTTAATCAATTTCCAAGTTTTTTTCATGAAAAATAACCCAGTATTTGTAATTAATTAATTAATTAATTAATTTAATTCGAACTTTTTTCTCACCGATATTTTGTTGTTACAGTACTATACAAAAGTCACTCCTTATTTCTTGAATTTTGCTTTCAAGGGATCAGACCTTGTCATTTTTAAAGTGTCTTGAGCAATAGTTCTCTAGACTTTTCTCAGGCCAGTGCTGTGTATACACATATTGTTCTTACTACAAGCTTGTTACAACAGCATTTCTTGAGTTGAAAAATTCCAAGGAAGACACAACTTGACAGGCATTTGGCAGGTATTTTGCACCAACAAGGTGATTTCCAAAGACCTGTTAGCTGAAAATGTGAGGAAACTGTACAAGCGTAGGACAAACCGGAAGGCCTAAAAACAATCTTCAGTAGATGAAAAGCATCTGAAAGTCATGTCCTTAAGAAATAGGAAAATAGGAGAAATACAGAAGCTTTTAGTTGATTCATTTTCTGTTCGCCAGAGACAAAAGCCATTCAGGGGAGAAGGGGGTATTACACAAGAACTGGACTAAAAATCAGTGGTGAAGGGATCAATTTAACTTTGCAGTTTGCAGTAAATGTCTACGACTGTCTGTAAAACACAGTGGAGGCTGTGTCAGAGTTTGGGAGTGCATTTTAGCCAGTTGTGTTGGAGATTTTATCAAAACTGAGTTATCTGATCCAATTTTAATTTAGAATACAATACTATCACTCTATACAGTAGAGTATATGGAAAGCATCTGATTGGCACCAGCTTCATATTTCAGCATGATAACCATCCCAAATACACAGTCAATGCAGTCAATGCTTACCAGGACAGAAGAACAGATAATGAAACATTATCAGTCATAGACTAGCCTTCCCAGACCTCAACATTATTGAATCAGTGCAGAATAATCTTGACAGAGAATGGAACAAACAGCAGCCAACATCCAAAGAAGAGCTTTGGAATGTTCTTTAAGAAGACTGGAAAACTATTCCTGAACACTACGTCAAGAAATTATTAGAAGCATGCCTAAACGAGTTCAGAAAACGGTGGACATGCCGAATACTGACTTTCAAACTTGTTAGAATTATATTAAATCTGTTTTTCCTTATATACTAGAAAAATATAAAGAAATGATGGGTGAATCAAGACATTTCCACAGTGCTGGTATGTCGTCATGACATTTAACCTCAACTTTTGAGGCTAAACATACAGTCTATTTTTTTATTTTCTATGGATGGTTTGAAGTGCTGGACTCATATTTAAGTGATTATAAGGAGGACATGACAGCATAAGGGATTGTTGTGGACAACAAATCAGGATGAACTCCCCCTTACGGTGATTACAGGCTGTTCCAGACACCAAAACAAATCCTAACAATAAAAGATATGTAAGGATTATTGATGTCAAATAAACCTTTCTAAAATGGAGACTGGATTTAAATGCATTTGAAAATGAGTGATAATTTCAATCCATTAAAACATTTATTTTTATGTATCTATTGCAAGCTAGGGTTAGAGGAATAGGGAGAGCTTTTAAAGTGTTCTGAGTTCCTCATCACCAATTTCCAACATTTCAATACCAGTGTTTTATTTTTATTTTTTTTCTTTTCCCCGTCTCTGTGTCTCTAGCTCTGTTGGACTGTTGTCTATTGATTTAGAGAAGTAATTTTAACATCACAGGAGTGCAAATCAATGGAAAGTCCAGTTATCAAATCGCCTTGCGGTCTTCAGTTTTTTTTCCTTCTTTTTCACTTCAAGTCTCTGTCACATACGTCGCGTGTCCATGTTTCTCTCCTTGATCTTTTCCTTCCTCCTTTTTTCATTATATTTGTCCTCACTCCTTCCTCAGCCCACCACTTCCTACTCTCTTCCTTAACCTCTGCTCTTTCCCACTCAGTCTCAGGATCTGAACACCAACCCCACTTCCTATGTTACCCGTGCTTCTCGGGTTATTATCAGATAGTCTGTCACAACAAATAATTCAATACAACCTTGTATATTACAGAGCCAGAATGGAAGACGCAGTTTAATTTCAACCCTATTCTTAGAGAGTAACTGAACTGGGGAGGACGTGACTGAGCCCCGTTTAGTTTAGAATAATATAATAGAATCGATCGGTTTGAATTATTAGAGCAGAAGAGTGCAGTATTATAGAAAAAAACTGAACTGATGGAAGCTGAAGAAAGGATTTAAAAAATACATTTCTATATCCAGTGAGGAGAGATTCAGTTTAAACACCAGGATATGCAGGTCAGAACTCAAAATAGGAAACCTGAGGCAAGATCCCTCTTAGCCTTCTGAGTGCCTCGTGCAGGTGGCATAAACTTTCAAAGTTATACACTGTCAGAATACATTATGCCTTCAGGGGAGTCCTGAAGCTTTAGTATAAGGTGTGTGATTCCCTGGAATCATATTCCTAAATTTAAAAAAAAACAAAAAAAAACCCTTTTCACTTGAATTCATATTGATGAAAGAATTGCCGTGTTGGCACTGTAACAATGACACAAAGGTTTCATTTCCAATAACCCCTGACTGTAGGATTCCAATGTGTTCTTTGCTCGAGTTGTCATCAGATGATAACATTTCAAAAGAAATGGGCGGAAAAGAGAAAAATGTATAATGCTATTCCGAATTGTTCGGGTAGGATTGGTGTCTGTGGATGTGGCCTTACTTTTTGCTTAATAGGCAGTTTTCTTTCATAACTCAATATTGGAGACAATATATAGAGTCATAACAGATTTTTTTGACTTCCAGCCCTCAAATGCAGCCTGTCTGGGGATCCAGACTTAAAGTAATTCTGTTTCTTTATCTGATAAGCATGAACCTACTGCACACCACAGTCCTGAGACTGTATGTCCATGTTTCAAGGAAGCAATGTTATGTGAGACTTCACTGCTATCTATTAAGTATCATATGTCATTGTTAGCATCCTAATACTCCAATTGTAAGATGAGGAGATATTTTGGAAAGCACATCATGAAAATGTCAAGATCCTGTCACACACATGTTTTGTCATTTTGTTATTTTGTAATCTACACTTTTATATAGCAGACTGTTTCTCTTTATAGCTAAGAAGTGGATTTTCCAAATTATGTTTTATCTTAATCCTTTTTATAACCAACGGTATCTTGTTTATACATTTGAAACTTATTTGGTCTGTCATGCAGCAAAACTTTTCTCAGAAACAAATGTTGTTTAATTAAAACACATTCCATATTTAAATGTTTTCTGTTATCGCTGAGCACTTCATACAATAACAAGCAGTCGGATAATTGCTAGATATTCAAAAATCTCCTTCTAAATTGGGCAGCTGAACTGAACCGTGGCATTTCTTCCTGCAAGTCTTTCCCAAAAGGGCCATCATGAGATTTGTGAAATCAATTAATCTTTTTGTAGAGCGAGATGGCCTTCAGTTTCCTCAAATCTCCCCTGTAAATTAGGCAAATGAGCCACAATAAGTCTTCCTGCCTCTCATTCCCCGAAGTGGCCCAAAGTACCATCTTGACATCCACGATGAGATTGATTTATTTTTCATCTGAAGAGGCATCAAGGCCCCCATATTCCTGAAATCCCTGCTGTAAATTAGGGTCCTGAACCATGATATGTCTTCTTGTCAGTCTTCCCCAAAAGAGCAATGAAACAGTTTGTAAGATTCAGCCATTTGTCATCATCAAGAGGCAAAATGGCCAACACTTTTCATGAAGAGACAGACTCTTTTCGTGAAACTGCCATTATGAAATATGCTACTTAGCATAACATCTCCCTCTGTGCATGTTTTTCAGAAGGGCCATCATGAGATCCGTGAACTCCGTCAGTTTCATTTCACCAGCTGGCCCGACCACGGCGTTCCGTGTTACGCCACAGGACTGCTTGGCTTCATACGACAGGTCAAGTTCCTCAACCCTCCAGATGCCGGACCCATAGTGGTACACTGCAGGTAAGTGTACTTACATAGGGGACGCAGAGGTTTTGTACTGAAGATAAACTTAATTCCCTGGCGCTGCTGGTCAGTGGCTGCATGGGCAAGACAAGGACAAACAAACAGCCATTCAGATGTATAGCTCACATTTCATGCTTATCACAGGGAAAGGCTCTGTAAATGATCAGTAATGATCAAATGACTACTGGTATTTCTGTTACAAAATCATCTTTATAAACCTTGGATTGTTTTACAGCATTGGCCTAATTGTGATTTGGCAGATCTGAAAATATCCACGAGTTATTTTTGTGGTCTTATGAGTCATTTTAAAAGGCTTCTGACTAAACAATCAGTTTGGATAGTTCGTCAGAAGCCCCAAAATATAAGACTTCTCAACCTAAATCTAAGAAGCAGTTCTTTCCACAGGCTTTTCTTCCAGTACTCTTTTTTTTAAAAACTTTTTTATAGGTTCCCCTTTTCCTTGTCAATTAAGACAATAGGGCAAGGTATGATTACTGTTGTAATCTCTCAAACACGTCACCCTTTCTTTTCCGTAGCTTAGATCAATAGTGGTAACTTTTAGAAAGTGAATAAAAAGTTTTAAGTTAAAAAAGAATTTCATCTCCTATCTTCTTTCACCCATACACCGCCATGAAAAGTAGGAGGGGGAAAAAGTGATAGTATTAGGATCCCCATGGTGATACTATATTTAACCTCAATGTTCTGTTCTTTATGGGATGTAACAGTTCACTTCTGGAGCCAGGTGCTCAGCTGGCACAGGCATTAAAAGGTCAGCATTCTGACAAGCTATGAAAAAAAGGTTTTGAGTAGATTCCTCATCTTGTCTCAAGCATTGAAATTTAATTATTCATTTCATGGCCCACCTTGATACAACACATAGCTTTAGAGTTTTATTCCCACAAAGGGAATAAAATGACTAACCTTGCCATGGTTAGTGCTTAATGAAATCAAAGGACCATCATACTATATAGCACTTTTTCTAATCTCACAGACCTCACAGAGTGCTTTAGACTACAAGCCACATTTAATCATGCATCCATACAGTGATTTATTCTATGCACTTTAGCTATCACACATTCAATTCAATTCAATTCAATTTTATTTATATAGCGCCAAATCACAACAAAAGTCGCCTCAAGGCGTTTCATAGATACAGAGAAAAACCCAACAATCATATGACCCCCTATGAGCAAGCACTTTGGCGACAGTGGGAAGGAAAAACTCCCTTTTAACAGGAAGAAACCTCTGGCAGAACCAGGCTCAGGGAGGGGCGGCCATCTGCTGCGACCGGTTGGGGTGAGAGAAGGAAGACAGGATAAAAGAGATGCTGTGGAAGAGAGACAGAGGTTAATAACAGATATGATTCAACACAGAGAGGTCTGTTAATATATAGTGAGCAAGAAAGGTGACTGGAAAGGAAAAACTCAATGCATCATGGGAATCCCCCGGTAGCCTACATCTATTGCAGCATAACTAAGGGAGGATTCAGGGTCACCTGGTCCAGCCCTAACTATATGCTTTAGCAAAAAGGAAAGTTTTAAGCCTAATCTTAAAAGTAGAGATAGTGTCTGTCTCCCGAATCCAAACTGGAAGCTGGTTCCACAGAAGAGGGGCCTGAAAACTGAAGGCTCTCCCTCCCATTCTACTTTTAAATACTCTAGGAACAACAAGTAGGCCTGCAGAGCGGGAGCGAAGTGCTCTAATAGGGTGATATGGTACTACAAGGTCATTAAGATAAGATGGGGCCTGATTATTTAAGACCTTGTACCTGTATGTGAGGAGCAGGATTTTGAATTCAATTCTGGATTTAACAGGAAGCCAATGAAGGGAAGCCAAAACAGGAGAAATATGCTCTCTCTTTCTAGTCCCTGTCAGTACTCTTGCTGCAGCATTTTGGATTAGCTGAAGGCTTTTCAGTGAGTTTTTTGGACATCCTGATAATAATGAATTGCAGTAGTCCAGCCTGGAAGTAATAAATGCATGAACTAGTTTTTCAGCGTCACTCTGAGACAGGATATTTCTAATTTTAGAGATGTTGCGCAAATGGAAGAACGCAGTCTTACATATTTGTTTAATATGTGCGTTGAAGGACATATCCTGGTCAAAAATGACTCCAAGGTTCCTCACAGTGTTACTGGAGGCCAAGGTAATGCCATCCAGAGTAAGAATCTGGTTAGATACCATATTTCTAAGCTTTTCAGCACCGAATACAATGACCTCAGTTCTATCTGAGTTAAGAAGCAGAAAGTTAGTGGCCATCCAAGTCTTTATGTCTTTAAGACATTCCTGCAGTTTAACTAATTGGTGTGTGTTATCTGGCTTCATGGACAGATAGAGCTGGGTGTCATCTGCATAGCAGTGAAAATGTATGCTATGTCTTCTAATGATGCTGCCTAGGGGAAGCATGTATAATGTAAACAGAATTGGTCCTAGCACCGAACCCTGTGGAACTCCATAATTAACCTCAGTGTGTGAAGAGGACTCTCCATTTACATGCACAAATTGGAGTCTATTAGATAGATATGATACAAACCACTGCAGTGCAATACCTGTAATACCTACAGCATGTTCTAATCGCTCTAATAGGATATTATGGTCAACAGTATCGAATGCTGCACTAAGGTCAAGAAGGACATGCACAGAGATGAGACCACTGTCAGAGGCCATAAGAAGATCATTTGTAACCTTCACTAAAGCTGTTTCTGTGCTGTGATGAACTCTGAAACCTGACTGAAACTCTTCAAATAAACCATTCCTCTGCAGATGATCTGTTAGCTGTTTGACAACTACTCTTTCAAGGATTTTTGATATGAAAGGAAGGTTGGAGATTGGCCTATAATTAGCTAAGACTGCTGGGTCTAGAGATGGCTTTTTGAGTAAAGGTTTAACTGCAGCCACCTTGAAGGCCATAGCTTCATACATAGCTGGCCAATTTAGAATGACCAGTTAACCTAAACATGCATGTCTTTGGACTGTGGGAGGAAGCTGGAGTACCAGGAGGAAACTCAGAAGATGCAGACTCCACAAAGAAAGTCCTATACAGTCACCATTGTGATTCAGAGATGAATGGGTACAATTTAACCAGAAATTGTATGTGGAGCACAATACAGATTTTTTTTTTCTTTTTGCAAAGCATGAAAGATGCTTTTGTTCAGTTAACTAAAACTAACCATTTGGATAAGTCTTTGGAGCTTCCCACTAACAAACAGCAAACCTGGTTGCTTGGCAGTCCCTTGCCAAACTAGCCATTAGACAGTAAAATGATGCATGAATATTGTTTTATCTGTATATTCTCAACTTGCCATCTTTTTAGCAAATACTATAAATCGTCTTGTCTAAGGTTTGGGAAAGATGTGTTACCAATAACAAAAAAAAAACACTTGGGATTATTAATAATGGAAAAGTCAAAAGAGACACACACTCAAAGAACAAAATTGGACACACAAACAGAGAATGAAAAAAAAAAACTGGATGGACAAATGAGGCGAGCAGACACATAAAAAGACAGCCAGTAAAAGTATGTGGACAGACAGGCAGGAAGTTATGGCAGTCACTTCCAATTTCCGGGGGCACTCTGATGCTATTGGCCTGTGTCATGAGGCTTTCAAACACGCACAAGCACACACACATAGAGGCCCAGCAGTATTCTGGTCTCAACATTAATCACAGAGGTTGACAGGTAATCTGCCGAGGCGCCCCCTCCTCTTCTCTCTTCAACTTTCTATCTTTCCGTCCCTCACATCTTATCTCTCTCTCTCTCTCTCTCTTTCTTTCTTTTCTGTTTCTTCTCTTGCACGCTCTCTCGCTCTCTCTCTTTTAGCTGTCTCTGAAAACTGTCAGCGGAATTGTAAATTGAAAGATGGGTTTTTCCCCTCCCTCTACACCTCATTCTCTCAGTTTCCGCTACATCCCTCCATCCGTGCCTCCTTTCCTCCCTTGATATCTCCCCCGTGACGGCCACTTCTATCACTCCCAGTCGCTAAACTCTTCCAACCATTCCCTTTCCATCCCTCTTCCCCTCGCTCTTTCAGTCCATCCATCTGTTGGTTTGCTTGTCTGTCCATATCTTCCCTCCAGGCATTCCTGTTCAGAATGTGTCGCCTCAACACCTGACATGTGCTACTAAAGTCTCCACATACTTATGCTTGTCAGTTAGAAAGTAAAAGAGAGCAATAGAGAAAGACTCTGCCTTCATACTAAACTCCATTAACATTGTTGCGATTGCAAAGTTAATAGGTTTTTCTGAGTTACAAAACTCAGAGGTTTCACAGTGTATTTCTAAAATATAGTAATAAGATATAGGATACCTAATTTTAATTTTATCAGCCATTTAAGTGAGCATTTACTGATCTGATAAGAACACAATAGCCCAGAGTACTAATTCATTGGAAAGACCTTAGAGTATTTTTTATTTATTTTACTATTTATTTTACTTTTCTTCTGAAAAGAGTTTAAATCAACAATTTATTACAATTACAGGCAATTATACAATTATATATAGGCATAGGCTCCAGCCTATTCCGCTATTGGATTAGTGGAAGAAAATGGATCTTTCTCATACTAATATCATCCTGTACTACTACATGTAAATATGTTTTTTTACCTGGCTGATGCTAATTTCCATCTTGAGGTGAGAGAACTCAGAATTTAAGGTGAGGTTCTGAGTGTGTTATACCTGCTGGAACAGACCCCAAGTGTGGCTTAGCTTAGACTGTGTGAAGTCACTGTATCTAGCAAAGAAACGAATCCACCATGCCATATTTTTTCCATTTGTCTTTATAATTGACTCGATAACAGTTGTATTTACTAAACTGCAAGATACTTGTAGGCAGAAGAGTTTGTTTTCACTTTTCGTCCCCCCAGTTTGTCAGTGTTCTTATGGACAGATTTACTGAGAAAAGAAAATTAGCATAATGCTGCAATAAAATTTTTTTTAAAAACTTTGACGCGGAGTGGAAAGTTGTGCGGGTGAATTAAAATCAGTGCAGCAATTTATAAACACAGATGCACTCGTTTCTTTAAAAAAAATGATCAAAGCAACCTATCAAGACTAATGAGATGCCTGGGAGACTGCTAACTTCACAAACGTACAGCACAGAAACACTTTATAACTTTAACAGTATAGGAAAACTTTAGGTTTTAGCATACATTTCGCTGCCAAAACAAAAGAGATATTCAGACCAGGGAGAGACGCAGGAAGACAAAATGATATGCTCTGATACAAGGGCAAAATCTTCAGTCAGATTCTGACCTCACTCAGGGAGTGCTCAGTAAAACTGGGAAGCCGTTCTCTGGATGACTCCAGACAGCTCAGACAGAGTGCGGGATTCATCTTTTCCACTGCATAAATCTGTGTGTAACAGCCCTTTGCCAGTTTCTGTGCCGTGAAAGGGAAGCTCCTACAAATACATATGCAATATGGCTACCCAGAGATCTGACTGCATCGTTTAAAAAAAACAAACGAAAGACACTAAAAATTATTAGAAATAAGTCTGTATATTAGTTGCAAAATGTCAGTGTTGAAGGCTTAAAAGTGATTGGTCTTACTGAAGGATATGAACAGGTCTCTGTTGTAAATGAGATATTGTGTCTCAGTGGGACTATCTGTATAAATAAAGGTTAAGAATAAAACAATTAGGTTGTTCATTATTACAATTTTGTTAGATTGAGAGTATCATGTTTGTTTATGATTGTCTCCAGTGCCGGTGCAGGGAGAACAGGCTGTTTTATTGCAGTGGACATCATGTTAGACATGGCGGAGAATGAAGGCGTGGTGGACATTTTCAACTGCATCCGAGAACTAAGGTCACAACGAGTCAACATGGTTCAGACAGAGGTAAGTGTAATCATGGAAAATAGATATAAATCATAGGCAAAATATCAATGACCATGACAATTTGCATATTAATGATCAAGCAACTCACCTCACAGCCCATTGTTCATTCAGTGCGCTGGTTTCAGTTATTGTGCAAATGTACCGTTTATAAGATTGGGGAAACCTGCAGTCAGCTGAGAGTGAAGAAGTCACTTGGATGAGTGACGAAACATTGAAGATGCTACGGCCACATGAACAGAATCAACCTTTTGGGGCATAGGCAAAATAATAACTAAACACAGATGATGTTGAGTCTAGTTGGTCAAAACAAGTGGGTGTTCGGGTACGGCAGGCTGCTGGCTTAGACAATCATGAAAAGTTATGCATTATGGATTTTTAATTTTTCAAATAAAGTGTGGAGATTTTTGGTTCATGTTAAAATAAATCACCAGCATCTATTGTAATTATTACTGACTTGAGTTCTACAGAGGCTTTCCATCAAATTTTGATTAGCACATACTGGATACATTAATTACATTAACAAAGCGTCTAGATACAGAAAAAACAACATTAAGGTTTATTCCCTTCCAGTACCATACGTCATGTTGCCTGCAGTTGTAAGTTTGAGATGTAGCATCGCAAAAAGTAAGACAGTATGGAGTATCCCAGGATTTCCAGCAGTCATCTATGATTTAATGCAGTTAGATTATTATATATTGAACATTAAACATTAAACATTCCCTGAATATCAGATGAAAACTAGTACAAAAACTCAAACAGATATGCACCCAAACTCAGATCAAACAAACACAAATTCAGACATAGACAATTTTAGGAGAGTTTTGTGTCAATATGTGTATGCAATAGCTGGTAAGGAATAGGGGTGGCTGTAGCTCAGGTGGTAGAGCAGGTCATCTACTGATCGGAAGGTTGGTGGTTCGATTCCTGGCTTCCCCTAGTCTGCATGCCAAATATCCTTGGGCAAGATACTAACCCCAAATTGCTCTCCGATGCATCCATCGGAGTATGAATGTGTGTGAATGTTATCTAGAAAGCACCTAGAGAAATGTGCTTGTGCGAATGGGTGTGAATGGGTGAATGCACAATGTAAAGCGCTTTGAGTGCTCAGAAGAGTAGAAAAGCGCTATATAAGAACCAGTCCAATATCAGAGATGAGATGTGACACCCCAGTCAAATGGATTTATTATTTCTATAACAGATGACACAGGAGAGATTTGGTATATTGTCTGGTACTAGGGTAGTCACAACTATACAACAAGTTAAGATTTTAAGTGGCCAAGCATAAATCAGCACTGCTCAGTATTCCCAAAATACGGATGATGTTTCCTAAAACGTTCTGTCTTTGCTAGCTGAGTACTTGGGTTACTATCCTTTACATGGTGTCGTAATTTGTTCTAATTTAGTGCTATCAAACGTTTTAAAGAGTCTGCATTTTCAAATGTTGGGTATTCCATTTTGGAACAGCAGCGTTCATTTCTTTTCTAAAGCTACCTTAAGCCGACCTAATCCGTTCCGCCTCTGCATTCCATTTGTGTTACTGATGAAAACCTTGCATATCCAAAAAGTCAACTTTTCCAGGAATAAAGAAAAACAGCCTCATTTTCAGACTGACAGCTCAAGCTCAGAGTATGAAATTGACTTTTGAATGAGTTTTAGAAGTGCCAGGTTCAGAAAAGTTACCTAGGGCATCACGTTGAGTGTTTTCAAATGACAGCAGTGGTATAAAAGCTAGTTTTGTGTATGTGTGTCTGTCTGTGCACATTCACGTGTGTTTTTATGCCTCTTGATACCAAGTTAAATGCATCCTGCCCTGTCTTTTGAATATGTGTGGGAGCAATTTGTGTCAGTGTTGAAGCTGCTTGATGCTATTATAATCCTGCTCCACACAACACAAAGCAATTAATCTTTTAAAAGGCACAGGGGAAAGAAGAGTGTGCGTAAATGTTTCAGTGAGTATGTGACGTGCATGTGTGTATACATGTGTTTTTGCGCGCAAATGTGTCTGTGCATGTCACTGGCATAGGTAATGGCCAGGAGAGGTCATTTCAGTGATGCTTTTAAAGCCTCTTCTCTGCTCCAAGGGCAACAATTAACATTCAACAGAGAGAGACCGAGAGATAAAGCGAGAAGCAAATTGAAAAAGCGAGAGGCAGCAGACACACAAGTGTGAGAGGAAACGAGCAACAGAGAAATAAAAACGGAGCCAACCCCAGATAAAAATGCTCCGATAGGGGGACAGAAAGAGAGATAGAGGTAAATTAGCATGCGCGGTGGCTGCTGTAGCTCATGGTAGCTGATGCATTTAGCGCAAGCTAGTGATTTGGAAGACAAAGAACATACTTGAGCCAGACCACAGAGGCACCACTAGCAAAGCACTGTGCCCTTTTAAATCACTTTCAGGCTCCCACAAAAGCACAAGCATGCAAATAATGTTTATACACAAAGCAAACAAAAGTTGTGTTCACACTGGAATGTTTGAGTTTGTTGTCAGCTTGAAAAGACTTAATGCAGCTTTGCCCGACTGCATCGTCTATTCCAGAGCTGTCATTGCTTACAGCTACTGTGAGGCTGGTCCTTGGTCCAGTCCAAGGGCTACAGGCAGGTTCAGCACTGTTTGCTTGCATAAGCCAGAGTTTTGTATTTCAGTGAAAGAAATTTTGACTCCAGAACTCATTTTGCTTTGGTGCAGGAGCAGTATGTGTTTGTTCACGATGCCATCTTGGAAGCTTGTCTGTGTGGAAACACAGCCATACCAGTGTGTGAGTTCAGAGCCATTTACTACAACATCAGCAGGTTGGACCCACAGACCAACTCTAGCCAGATCAAAGATGAGTTCCAGGTGAGCACGCACATTCACACCCGTTTGTCTTTTGTCATTTTTGGGAACACTCGCCACACGTGCATTTGAACAACACCCTAGCTGATAATGTGAATGTGTGGGTTCAAGTTAGGTTGAAGGTTCAAATCATTGCTTTTCTGCCCATCAGACTCTAAACATAGTGACCCCTAGAGTTCGTCCAGAGGACTGCAGTGTGGGTTTGCTACCCAGAAACCATGACAAGAACCGCAGTATGGATGTTCTACCAGCAGACCGATGCCTTCCTTTTCTGATTTCTGTGGATGGAGAGAGCTCCAATTACATTAATGCAGCATTAATGGATGTAAGTTTTTGTTTAAATGTCTGATTATGTATGTGTAAGCTTATCATAGTTTGTATTGTGCTTTTTGATTGTTATTCGTTTCACCATTCTAGAGCCACAAACAGCCAGCGGCCTTCATAGTTACTCAGCATCCTTTGCCCAATACCATGGGTGACTTCTGGAGGTTGGTGTTTGACTACAACTGCTCCTCCATTGTAATGCTCAATGAAATGGATGCAGCACAGGTACACACACACACAAATCTACAAACATGTTCTGTACTTATTTTTGTCTAACTAACAAAAAGACACTAGACATCAGCACCTGAAACTGACTGTACTATCAGAGAGCCTCCTGGCCTGCTATCATATTTACTCTATTACTTGTCTCTCCCATTTATTTCTATTTATTGCCATTTGTAACTGATTTGTAACATGGGCTACAGCAAGGATTAATAGCTCATGGATCTGGCCAAGAAGTAAAACCTGTCCCACTTACTGGAAAGAAATGTCATGTGAATGTACTTGTTCTAACTGGTGGGCTTAATTTTCTCCAACCCATTCTTATTTTCTGCATTTTGTCTTTTTCTTCCAAAGTTATGTATGCAGTACTGGCCAGAAAAAAATTCATGTTGCTACGGCCCTATTCAAGTGGAGTTCATATCTGCAGACATCGACGAGGATATCATCAACCGAATCTTCAGGATCTGCAACATGGCTAGGGTACTAAACGTTTACATATTTAATACAATACTTCTTTTATTTTATAGTTAAGTTGAAAAAAATGATAAGATTAGATGTTTTGCATGTAGAACATCTAAACAGCTTCAGTTTGTCTTTAGTCGGTGTCCTGGAACACATTCTCTTTTTTTGTCTTTTCTTCTCCTCCTTGACAGTTTTCAAATTATGAGTTCATGGCTAGATTTTGTGGTGCATTGCTAAATTCAAAGTCATGGAGCGCCTTTGTGTTTTAAGGCCTCTTCTTTTTTTTTTCCATATATTTTTATTGAAATTTTTTATAGTACACTACAAACAAATGTTGAACACCCTCTCATTCACACATCCATACATACATCAAACCTGCCTACATCACATTCAAATGTAGAAATGAGCATAGTTCTCACAGTAATACAAAAATACAATGGGATAGGATAGACAAGATTTTCCCTTCCTTCCCTTCTTCTTTTCCTTCTTTTTCATAAATGTCCTTCACCTCCACTCCCTAAAATATCCATATATGGCTTCCACATATTCACAAAGTCCCATTGTTTGCCCTTGGCAATATATGTTAGTCTTTTCAGGCCTAGAGAGTCTGCAATTTCCTTCTTCCAGAGTCCCATGGAGGGAGCATCCATACTCTTCCAACATAGCGCAATGGCTCTTCTGGCTTGAAGTAGTCCATAGTCCAGTAATTTAGTTTTTTTTCCCGATTGCTTAAATTCCCTTGGATATATTCCAAGTACACAGAGTTTTCCTTTTAAAGGGATTTTTACCTTAAACACTTTGGACAGATATTTGATAACATCTTTCCAAAAGTCCTGGATTTTAGGACGCTCCCATAGACAATGAAGAAGAGTTCCTTTATCAACTAAACATTTAGTACAGATGTCCGGAATATCATTGGACATATGATGAAGCTTGACAGGTGTTATATAGGTTCTCATGAGCCATTTATATTGCAGTAGTTTAAAGCGTGTGTTTATTGTTTGTTTTTGTGCTTTTAAGCAAGCCTGGTTCCAGTCATTTTCATCTATGTCCTCTTGGATCTTTAAGGCCTCTTCTTAATAAAATATGTGTTGTGGATTTCAAGGGACTCTATTATTTGACAAATGAAGCACTACTTTCCTGACACTTACTAGGAATACAAAATGTGTTTAAAGTTCAGATAAAAGCAATAGATAGTGAAACAGTATACCGTGGAACACACCATAACAATACAGCAAAGGCATTTTTTCATTGCATGCGACCTTTACTACGCAGTAGGCAGTTGGCAAAAGGATATGTTGGAAAACCAATTTATGGCTTCTCTTTTGCAGCAAGGCTACCTGAGTCCTGGTTTGGTGACTACATAGAAAAAATGATAGTGATATTGAATGTGGTACAATAATGACAGTTGTTTTTTTTTTAACTCTACCTTTTTATCCTCCTCTTCCTTTTCTTGTCTTCTCCAACCTCTATGCACCTCTGTTCCCTTTTCACTATTTCTCCTTTTCTTTTCCTTCCTATCTTCCTGCCTCTTCTTGTTACCCTCTTTTCATCTCATTTTCTAACTCATCCATGACCGCTCAACTCTAGTGGTGCCTTATCATCTGCATGTTCCTATGTATAGCACTTGGAGAACTCCCTGCTACCCTGCTATCTATATTCTCTCTCTATTTCTCTCAAACACATCAGCGGTCTAGTGTGAAATGGCTCATATCATTGCCATAACAGCACATCTCACACTGCGAGAGCAGCTCCAGCCTACCAGAGTCTCTATCGCCAATCGCTTAGCCATCAAATGAGCAGAGAACAGTGAAAAAGTGGAAGGGAGAAAATGTTTGCAAGAAATACGTGGCAATACAAAGAAATAAGGGGAACAGAAAAGTAGAATGAAGACACATAAATGCAGGGTACAGAAAATATTTTAGATTAGTGTTAATTCGTATAAGAGACTGGGTAGTTTAGAGAAAGATGGACGTAGAGTAAAGGAGAAATGGACGGGGAGAAAGTACATGGCAGGTGTACTGAAAAGACAAGGAAGGAAAAGTGGTATAAAAAATGATACTGCTGAATTTGTTTGGTTTGTGTGTAAATGTCAATGTGCATATGCATTTGTGACAAACATCAGTAAATCAGTCTGACAGTGATGGTGGGTTTTGGTATTTTACTTGGTGCATGCCACTTGCCTTGGGCTAGACAACTGAAAATATGCCATGTCTGCCATGAAACTGAATTAAACATAACAAGCTGAGGTCTTTGTTGAATCCAAGCCTATTTCTTTTGAAAATACATTTGTTCAAAACCAGGAACTAATTGGAGCACAAAAGCCTGATTACATACAAAATGTGTTTTATGTATCAGTTTAACAAAATACTTACTTGGGTGGCATGATGATGGCAGTGTCTCACTGGAAGAAGGTCCTGGGTTTGGATTCAACGACTCGTTTTGTGTCCATCTCTCTGTATTGGTATTATGACTAGCAACCTGTGCAGGGTATGCTGCTTTTTGCCCTTTGCCCAGTGGGATAGGCTCTAGCTTCCTCATAGTCTGTAACCAAAAAGGTGGCTAAGAAAATGAATGGATGGATAATATTACCAAATAAGACCACAACTGAAAAACCAACTCTGTATTTGTTATAGTTGACCAGCTTTTCATCCAACTTTCCATATCATTTAAGCACAAACAGACCTGTTAGATGCAGATATATTTTCTAAAGTGAGCCAGTGGGTTTCATTGGTCAACTTTGGTCTTAATTCTGAAAAACGGTAGCTTTAGCAATATCGCTGTGCATGAAATTGAAATGGTTCCATGGAATTACAGCGTGATGTTGATTGTTGTGATAACAGCTATGTCAGCAGTGATCAAAACCCTAATCTTCACGTTTCTCTTCTTAGCCACAAGATGGTTACCGCCTGGTGCAGCACTTCCAGTTTATTGGCTGGCCAGCCTACAGGGACACACCTCTCTCCAAGCGCTCCATCCTGCAGTTGGTCAGGAGATTGGCTAAGTGGCAGGAACAATATGACGGAGGAGATGGGAGGACTGTGGTACACTGCCTGTAAGTATAGACACACAGACACATGCAGACACAAATAATAGAAAACGTGATGAAATAGTAGACTGGAACAGTCACTGCTCAGTGAGATAACAGATCAACATAAATGGCAAGACAAATCTTCCTTTAGAGTGTATGTTTGTGACAGACAGAGAGGGAAGATGATTTTAAAGTAAGCTGTGCACTTCTATAAAAGAACACATACACACTTTTAAGACAGATATTCACACACAAAAACACACTTTTTGTAGTTTTTGTACATGTTGAGTACCATTTCATGCTTTATGTTGTTCCACTTATCTGTCAAATACACACATGCCTCAGACTCAGCATTAACCTTGTGCTTGAAAGCCATATACATTCACTATAGATGTCAAAACGTCTGAAATGTCAGTTCATAAATGCTGTGAGACTTGTTATGAATTATTTTCGTTAAATATAAATGAGGCTCATGGCTTAAAAAGCCTGGAATGTGTCAAGTTTTAAAGAGGTCATCATTCATCTCTATTGTTATGTTTGGCTGTGCTGATGCATTATGGATCACCCACACGCCTGCTTGTGCATGCTATGTTCAGATGTCCAGGTTTATTCAGTGTTTGGTACGGTGCTACTACTACTTCTGTTTTTACCAAATATATTTTAAACAACACTACACAATGTTTATTATACTACATAGATGAATGTGTGTTGGTATAGAAGTATAAAAACATAGCTCAGCTCGATACGAATTCACCCTATTTGAGCAGAGCAAATGAAGCTGATAATGAGGGAAGGAAACAGAAGCTGTAAAATCTATAGAAGAGAGAACTGCTAACAGTAACGTGTGTACACACACTCCAAACACTGCCTATCTGTGGTGCTCATCCAATCAGCTCTCTGTGTAACAGCTCATTGGACCAATGAGGTATTGATTTGGGGTTTTTTTTGTTTTTGTTTTTTTTTAAACAGTTTTTTGTTTATCAGCCTTTTCTTTCTTCACGTAACATAAAAAGAGGCAGACGTAAAAAAGAATAATATTCATATCCTAGTTCTGAACTAAATTTACAGATTGTAAGTTATTTTTGAACATTTAAAAATAAATGTCCATTGTAAAATAATCTGTCACTGTCAAATACTTTGTAAAGCTCTCAGTACATGGCTATGAATGTCATGTTTTTTCTGCCTGAAAGCCTAAATGGTTTAAGGCTGAAGCTTGTAACAGTCTACACTGCTACAGAACAATGTGCAATTCAGCTATTAGCCCTTATATGGAGAATAAAAGTTTTATAACTGGTGTCATATATATTAGTAATCACATGCTTTGACCTTCATTTCAAATAAACCTGTCACCTCTAGATATAGCTATGATATTAATTTGAGTAAACTCTGTCAAACTGGTATTTTAAAACACATTCTATTTAAATCTGCAATCCGTTTAATTTCTGTGAAATTAAAACACTAGCAGATAAATTAAGATAGCAGGACCATTTGGGGGCTAAATTCTTTAGTTATGCTCAAATCCAGTAAATGTGAGTGACAGAGATGTAAGCTGTCTCTGCTTCTGGCTGAAGACAGCTACACTGGCTAATCAACCCCAGCTATTGATTTCACAGACTCAGTAATACTAGCGATAAGTAGAAACATGATGGTTCCATCAGTAGATGGTGAAAATTGATTATTTTTCTGCTCTTCACTTGTCCTGAAGGTTGGAATTTGATGCGTCTTTAATACTGAGCACATGTCTTACTTTCAACAAGTCACACTGGGAGGAGCTTTTAGAAAATAGTGAAGAGTAGCACACTTAATTCAGCAATCTGCATTTGCTGTATTTATCTCGAGTTATATAGATATATATTTTAGATAAAGCGAAGTAATAAAGATAAGGTGCCTCTTTCTAACAAATTACTCATATTCAGCATGCAGCAGTTCATATCTAGACTAATGTGGTTTCAAGTATATCACAATTCATTTAAATCACATAGGAATGTCTCTCCTACAAACCACTTCACCACCAACCACTGACTGTCAGATCCTTTTTGCAGTAGATTTAGTTGTAATGTTTTGGATTTTGGTTTTGGCCGCTTTAAATATTTCACCTGAAACTGTGGATGAAGTAAACGCTAAAAGTAACTGATAAACAGGGGATGGCATCCAAACAATTTGAAATTGAACTCCAGTATGTTAAAATGATTTTTTCAAAGCTCAAATCACATACCATACATAAAGGCGAACAAGCAAATATCAACCATTTTTAAATACCTTTAAAAGAAGTGCTAACCCACCCACTATAGTAACCCATCGCTTCAGAGAAACTGGATGCACAGCTAGGTCACTTTCTTCCTAATATTTTCATCAATTCAGTTTGTTTTAAACTTTATGAAGATGTAGTTTGCCTGTTGCCAAGGAGTGACGCTACAATTTTAAACTTATAGTTTGGAAAAATTTAAAATTAAAACATCTATGAGAAAAATTAATGCTTGTTGGTGTTTGTTAGTCAAAATGAGTATTTTCCTTGCCCCTTGATTGGCCAGACCTTGGGCGATTTAATTAAAACAAAAGTAAAATTTTCTAATTGCCTAGGGCAGGGGTCGGCAACCTGCGGCTCGTTAGTCCTTATAGTGCGGCTCCGCGTGGTTTGGGAAAATAAATTAGAAGTATTTAGCTGAAGTTTATTTTATTTATGTTAGTTCTTTTTTAACTTGTAGTTCTAAATTGGAAGATTATTGTGGTCTTGAAATATAAAACTAAAATTATATTCTATTATTTTTTCATCGCTCAAAATAAGCGTCACACTCGCGGAAGCCGGTGTACCCGCCAAAACGCCGTGCATTTATCGAGACTTTCAACCCCAGGTAGGCCAGTTATGGATCTTCGGATCCACATTATGTCAGCAGCCATTCTCCACTGTGAACTATGTTAAAAACAAACACCGCTCACGCCTCACAGATGACAGCCCACAGTCCCGCGCAAAGATGAAAGTGACCTCGCACAGCCCCAATCCCCAGACGCCACGCGCAGAGGCCCAGGAGCAGAAGTCCCACTGTAAACATAC
The DNA here is from genome assembly GCF_963576455.1 of Neolamprologus multifasciatus. Taxonomy (NCBI): domain Eukaryota; kingdom Metazoa; phylum Chordata; class Actinopteri; order Cichliformes; family Cichlidae; genus Neolamprologus; species Neolamprologus multifasciatus. The sequence goes on from NC_140443.1 coordinate 12,511,783, forward strand.
CACGGCAGACCCGATGATGTCCGCATGAACACGCTTTTCAGCATCTCTTTATTGACCACTTTTCACACACGGTTGCTGTACGCATACAGCCGGCTGCAGCCTTGCAGCCCACAGCCCGACACACACCAACACGACAGCACAGACAGAACAGACGTAAAGGCGTCTGTGCTTTCGGGTCCCGCTCAGGTGCGACGCCTCCCCTGCAGCGGTGCCGCAGACCACGCCCCGCCACACACATTAACCAGGTAAAATACATATTTAGGCAGAATTTTGCAAATATCTATTTTTCATTTTTTTAGCAGCATAGTGCTTTTTTCCAATTATTTTTTAAAAGTCAGGTCAAGGCTCCAAAATCCCAAAGGCGACATAAGGGTGGCGGCTCACAACAGTTTTTGTTTGCTGGATCATTTTAGTTCAGCGTCTTTCCTTTTGTTATATTTCTTTAAGAGTTCAAAATGTGTTAATTACATAAATAAAATGTAATTTTCTCTGTAGCACTTCATGGATTTAAGCAACACACTTTAGTTGTTCACACAAAGCATAAAGGTAAAAAACAATATATACAGTGTTATCTTCATTTTAGATGTCAAAAAGTATTTGCGGTTCCCAGTGTTTTCGTTTGCGTGGAAACCGGGTCCAAATGGCTCTTTGGGTGTTAAAGGTTGCTGACCCCTGGCCTAGGGTTAGAGTTGTGGTTAGGGTCATCACTGATGATGGCTTATCACCTTAGGGAGTTGGACCATCACAGTTACAGTCAATATTATTATTATTATTATCATCATTATTATTATGATACCCCTCTTCTCATCTATCATATCTAATTTAGCGCAGTGTTATATTAACCAAGAGAGATGAGCCAAAATAGTGTTTTATTCATTTACTGATCCGAACACCAGCATGGGTCTAGAAACAAATTACAGCAAATATTCTTTTTAAATCAGCCATATTCACACAAGGCTCCTGTAGTCTAGCTAACACAATATAAGGTGACTCCAGTTGAAGTGGCTTTTAAATTGAATTTTTTAATTTTGTTTGACGTCAGAGATGAACCACTTTTCATATCTGGTATGTTTCTATGAAGATGTAAAGGTTACTCACTTTCCTTGACTGTTACTGCTACTTGAGTCCTGACAAGTCTGAAAAGTTTCATTTTCTGGTTGTTGTTCAGTACTTCATAATGTTCATGTATTTTAGCCCTAAGATGTATTTGACAGGACTGATGTAAAATGTATTTGCTTTAATTTTTTCACCATTACCCTAGAAATTAGTTTCTGACACTGAAGCAACTGTCTGAAATTTTAATCTAACATGAAATCAAGAAGTGCATGAGCAATACTTTTGCTTTTAAATTTTTAGTCAACTAATAACTAATGAAATTCAAACCAATGGGTGTATGTATGAAAAGCAAGAATTGCAAGCTTGCAGTCTGATATTATTGTATAAGTGGTTCTGAGACAGCAACAAAAACTTTCCATATTTATTTTTAACCTTCTGAAGCGCTTCCAAAAAGCTTAGATTATAGACTTTCTTTAAAAAATTCAGTCACTATCACTAACAAAGGTATTCCGAGTAGACTGCAAGCTGTAGCAGCCTTGGCATTCCTAATGCAGAATAGGTAGACAGTGTATGATTTTTCTGATGGCTGTCACTCCACCTCGCAGTACCTAAATGTTTTATTCAGTCTCAATACTGAAGGAATTCAGCTGGAACCAAGTGAGATGGGAAAGTCTGGAGCTGTTTTCATGGTGGGTGGTCTGACTTTTCACTGGCAGAGCACTGACTGCTGATTGGGGCATATAGCCAGTAAGCACACAATATATATATAGTATACATAAATATGTTTATGTTGCTGGATCACTTTATACAGATGGCACTTTGTCATCTGTATAAAATGTTCATAAAGGCTTTTATTATTATTTTGATTTAAGTCAAACACATTTATTCAAATTTCTAAAATCCATTAGTAGGCCTCTTTCTGCATACAGTGGCAGGTTTCTTTGTACTGAATTCTCGCTCTGTCACTTGCTGTCACTCTCTGTCCCTTAAAGCCTTTTTTCTCAACTCGCATTGTCATACTTGTTTCTTTAGCATTAAAAATGACATCTAATATCTCCAACTTGGCTTTCAGGATCCTATTTACTCTCTGCAATGACTTGTTTTTTTTGAGAGCTAATTAAAACATTGTTTAGCTTTGTAAATTTGATTTTTCCACATTCTGTCATCTATACAGGCTACAAGAAGGAATATAACACCAAACCTAATAATTTTTCCTTATATCCCCCTAAAATGTTACAGGGTACTAAACAGAAACCATTCGTTAAATACATCACAACAAGCAAACTAATTTAACCTCTATAGCCTGTTTTATAAGCTTTATTAAATTTCCAACTAGTGTTTAGGGCCCATACAATTTCAGGACATTATCCAATGGCTGTCCTGTGACTAGGTTGGATAAGCAGTTAGGAGAATAAACAGATTCATCTAAAAACCCCACAAAACTTTTCTAATATTCTCTCTACACCTGTATCTTTCCTTCATCTCATTCCATCCTGCTTTCTTTTTGACCTCACTATGATTTTCTTGCCCTCCAGCTATGTTTCCAAAATGGTGATGATGTTTAATACTGAAGAGCCTCTGTCTCCCTTTCTTTCCTCATTTCTTGGTCCTGCTCCTTTGTTCCTCCTCCTTTACAGAACTGGTGGTGGACGTTCTGGAACTTTCTGTGCCATCTGCAGCATCAATGAGATGATCCAGCAGCAGAATATTGTAGATGTTTTCCACACTGTTAAAACCCTGAGGAACAACAAGACCAACATGGTGGAGACTATGGTAAGAAATCACAATACATACATATTTTTTTGTATATTTTATGGGGTGATGATGCCACTGAAATGTTTTGCTTTTATGATATTGGATCAAAATGTAGTTTCTTGACATTTTTAGTTTAGAGTGGAATTCAGCTAAGGTAAAAACACAGGTTATTAAAAGGTAGTAGTGAGTAAATAGTATGAACAGATTTACATAAATTAATATAGAATTAAAGCTTTACTCTGTTTTTGTCTCTGTGGTAGCAAACATGCAAGTATTCCCACACTACCAAACATTTGTATTCACATACAGACAGGTCACAGCTGTTTCAGTGCTTTTCTCATCTCCTTTGTCAAGAATTTCTCAATTTGTTACTCACACCCATGAACTAAAGCACACCTGCTCACAGATGCAAGGTAAATGGATTATAACAGGCAATGTTCAGTATTTGCCAAAGCTTTAGTCCTTTAGTGGTATAAGTGAAGATTTAATTGTGATTGAATATGGGTTTTTTTTAGGTTTTTTTGTGTGTTTTTCTTCACCATAAAGCAAAGATGTGGGTAAAAAGTGCTGGTGACCCTAAACTTTTTAAAAACTGGCTTTAAATTCCTAAAGGAGAAAAAAGTAAAACTGAGATGTCTTTGAGGTGATACCATTGTCATGGTGTTCTGGAGTGGCATAATATTCAGAGATATGTCAGAGAGTTGCCTATGGCACCCACATGATCTAGCTCCTCCAATCATGTGATTACCCAAAACATATCTAATGTATGAGAAGAATGAACCAGTTGGACAACTTGAGCAGGAAGAAAAAAACATTTCTTTAGTTGTACAGAAGTCTTATTTAGAGCTATGAAATTTGCAATGTTTTTATGATTTCTTTCTTTTTTTATTGCCCAATTACCCCATCCTTGGATTACTGTTTAAAAAAAAGCATCTATGTATTTAGTACCAAAATTGTTCAAATGTTTTTAGTTATCAACAGCTACTTAATCTTGGTACTAAGCAGAACAGCTTCGTACAAAGTGTTTTACCATTCAGTGAAATTAACAACAAATAATGTAAAGAATTCAAATAAGTATGGATTTATTTGACTCTTTGTTTCTTGTCAATCAAAGATTAAAAGTGTTTCATTGTTCTTAATTCTTTACCAAACATCCCAAACCATGAAACCATCTGGACATTTGAAAGTTGTCATCACGCATCATCACAGCTAGAGAATGATGACAGAATTGTTCATAAAGATGTGGCATTGGATTAGTTCACCCACATACTGCAGGCCAGCCAATCCAATCCTTTGCTGTCTGGCTGAGGCCAATATTACCTGCTATGCTGATAATGTTATGATTCTCAGTTCATGAATTATGACTCATTTTCATTGGTAAATATATGGAAATTGTGTTACTGTGTTCTATACTCGTCATCGTCGGTTGCATATTATGTTGTGAATTATGTCACGAAATTTCATTTTTTGTTTTTTATTACAGTGCTCCAGTACATTTTTTTATATAAATAAGTCAATATTTAGTAAATAGTTATGAGCGTAGAGTTTGGTTTTATTATACATGTTTGAACTTTAAAGCCAAGCTGAGAGTGCAGCTATACATTTATACATTTATAAAATTTCAAGAATTTTCTGACTTAGCTTTGCTTGTTGTTTTATTTCTACACAGGAACAGTATAAATTCTGCTATGAAGTGGCTCTGGAAGCGCTCAACTCCTTCTGATTGGGTTTGGGCTAAACATCTCTATTCCCAATCGGCCATTTATCGATGCCTGTCATTCTCAACGCAACACTGGGAAACACGGAGGGCAATACTGCTTTGTGTTGACCTGAATCCAACTGACTGAGCGTGCCTGTGTGTGTGGGTGTGTGCGCGCACGTGTGTGTGTTTGTATTTGAGTGCATATGCACGTGGCTGTGTGTGAAGAGAGGGCATGCTTGCGTATTTGAGGAAGTCTTTATCTATATGCGTGCCTGCAACAACACACACAACAAACCTGTACAGAAGAGGGAAAAGGCAACAAACATGCACACTGGTGATTTTAATGTCTGTTTGCTTCAGCAAGACTGGGGACTTTATATGCTTGTACAAAGAAAAAAAATATGGTAAACAAACAAAAAACAAATGTTTAAAACACGCACCACTTTTACTCCTCTATTTCTCTGTCCTCTCTGCTGGGCTGTGATGTGACTATTGTACAGTATTTCCTTTTTAGATATATTCTACGCCTTGAATGTTGTCTCCCTCTGAAGGCTGGATGCCCACTGGAAGATTTTTTTTGGTAACTCTCAAAGGGAACATAAATGTAAGTTTTTTTGACCATGACTCACTCGGCTTAGTTAACTTTTTCTTTCTTCAAATTACATGCTGATTCCCTTTTACCAAGTTAAAAGTTTGTTTTAATTATACTTGTAATTCTGTAATTGGCTTGAAAAGAAAATATGTTAGCATGGTTGTATCTTTTTTATAGTTTTACTTTCACTGAGTTCAAATGTCAGAAAAACACAAGAACAAAAAAAAAAATAACCTACAATAAGTGGAGTCAGGGACAGTGTGAAAAAAAATAACAGTAGAAAAAAAGGAAAAAAAAGAAACCTGCCTTAGATTTAAGGCCAAGTCATGTCTCTGTTCTAGCTTTTTTTCACTGGGACAGTGGTGGTTTCATAAATGCTTTTGGAAGGCTTTAAAAAAGACAAAATTAAAATCTTATTGTGTGCATCCACCCTTGCTGTAAATAGGATAAGACAACCACAATCAAACAAACAAACAAACAGGCAAACATCAGCAACTGGTACATTACAAATTAATGTGATGTTAATTTCAAAACACTATAACTCTAAAAAGCTAAGGTAATGTCACTGTGTTACCATACCACAGACCGTCTCCACAGAAATGTCAAAAAAGCCGACATATTGTTCGCATATTGCACATTTAGCTAATGCCGCCGCATTCAGAATAACTTTTATAAAATTTGACTTTTTTATTATTTATTTATTGTGACACTTTTGGTACAGAATATGAAACAACCAGATAATACTTTGTCTCTAATATGATAACAGCACTACTATAATTTATTGAAAATGAGTCCCCAAATTCCCCTAAAGAAGTAAAAAATGTTCCCCCTCTAAAAACTACATAAACTATAACTTGCACTTTTGCATGTTTGTCCGTTTTGGAACATTTAGACTTGAAATTCCTGACATTGAACAGCCTGGGGTAAATTCTTAACTGAAATCAGTGTTTGGTCATTTTATAGCAATTTGCTTTAATGTGAAATTGTTCAATAACTGAGTGTAGCTTACAGACGAATTAATCTACTTTAGTGTTGATGATTTGATTTTAACCTGGTCTACAGTCATTGATATTGGGCCACTATTTGGATCTAAAAAATAATCATTCAAATGATAAGAAATTAGTTAAACCTGCTGAGATTAAGAAAGGAATTAAGAATCCTTGATACTTAGAGCAGACTGGTAAACGGTTCAGTAATTCTATGTATAATTCTATCTATAATAAATATCCAAGCTAAGGGATTGGGCCCAGGTTTCCCCTATAACCTATTATTTAAAAAGAACATCACAAAACAAAGAGACAGGCCACATTTACATTTCTTTTATAATTAACAAATGCTTTACGTCCAGCCCGCTGAAATATACAGATATTAAAAATACATTTGAGAAAATCCCTAACAGGAAATGATTTCAGTTAGTGTTTGACCCCAGGTTGAAAGGCAGTTAACATGGCTAATAGTTTAGATGCCTCTGCACCTTAAAGAACGTGTGGGAGTATGGGAATTAATGAGAATTATGCATGGCATTGACCTCAGCTTCTCATTATCTCCTACTCATCTGGTCAGACTCTTCTATGCTATGCTATGCCATTTTCCCCTTATCCCAAAAGACTAAACCAGAATCTCATGTTATAGATACACCACCTGTATTTATATGAACAGCCTCTGAAATGTGTTGAATCTAAAGGTGATACTATTTTCAGATCTGTTGTTACCTCTCTCTAAAACACTCATTCTAATAAAAAGGACCAGACTGATGGCTTAATTTTCAAACACTCAAAAAATCAGACCACTGAAGTGAATTATCTTATATCCCAATGCATTAAAAATACATAATTGTCGCCAATTACCTGATTTACTTTTTTCCCATGCGAGAAAGTACGAACATTTTTAGATGCATTAGAATTTTTGGAATGATTTCATATAAAGTTCAGCTTCTGATGAACTTTTCTTTTGTTAGGAAACATTTCAGTGCTTATGGCAAGAGCTGACATACTTGTAGTTAAATGTTGTAGCAAACTATTCAATCTGTGCTTGCGTTGATTTATTTTTATTCTTATTTTTTGCTGGAGTCCAGTCAGGCTCGTTAATGGACCTATCAAAATAGTGAGAGTGCTGTATTGAAGACAATGTGAATGCTGGATATCTTGATCCTTTTGTTCACTGATGCTTTATTTTATTGACTTGAATCATGGCCCTTCATATGTATTATATATTTTTTAACGTTCTTTTAGATTATTTTTGTCTTGAATTTGTACATTTCTTTTGTATAATTATTATTCTGATGATTATTTGTCTAGCAAAGTGCTGTTTAGATCTGGTGATGCCATTACCATTGGTTGTTTAGTTGTTTGAAATGTGGTTAACATGAAATAAAGGGACCAAAATGTTGAATGTGACGTCGTCTCTGTCTTCACAGCCTCTAATTTTGATGTATGAAATAATTACGCTAAAGCTTTCAGAGACATTCTTCATGTTTGAGGGACTTCACTTCACTAGATAATTTTCTCTCTCTTCCTAGGTGATCAGTCAATTTGGCAAGTAGGAACTAACTGTTTTTAACTGTCAAAAGAATTAGGGATATTAAACCTACCAATTTTTAAATTCCCGCCTTTAAAGTCCATATTGTGATACTTATTTCTGATAAATTATAAAACACAGCCAATATCCACAAACAGGGACTAGATGCATAAAACCTTGTGCATAATCAAAAGCAGACTTTGAGGTTAGAAATTTTTGTTTAAATCTCTGTTTGGCATAAAAACAAAAACCTGCCTATGCCTATGAGTGATTGACAAAACAGAACGAAAGAGCAAAAAACAGGAAATAAAATATATGATTAAATGTAAAAGTCACCCCAAAACATCTATAAAGGATCTGACCTTGAGGTCTCCACTGTTTCGTCTCATGCATGCCACAAGCTCTCACTGTGACCCCAGAACTGAGGCTGAGAGAAAAGTAAGAAAAACCACAGGTCTTTACAGGCTGTTTTTCCCCCCACTCTTTCTAATCAATCAGATTCAGTGATGAACGGAGCTCCAAGCCAACAGCCTCATCCTTTATTTAGCTAGTTGATTCCCAAGGAGCTCATAAATATGCATGAGCTTGAGATTAGCATAGGCACCAAGGACAGGGCCTGTACCTTGGCATTATGACGATCAATCAGAAACACTAAGGGGCTCCTCAGAGGGAAGCTGTCTGTCAGCTTGGCTTTGGGCTGAGGTGATGTATGCACACACACATAAAAAAGGTACGCTCAAAGCATACATAACGCACACATAAGTCTGCATGCATCTACACACACCCAGGAAGAGAAACACAAACAGAAACAAACACAAAGCATATGCACACCTAAAGGGAGAAGCAAAGCACAAAATGCACACACAGTCTCTCACAAACACACAAACATGGATACATAATCAGTGTTAATGTCTATTATTAATCTGATGTTCCTTACACCCTTAGTCTCTCTTCTGATTCATATTTTTTAAACTCCTTTTCAGAACAGACTTCATAATGAGGTTGAAAATTGGCCCATTTCATTTGCTCTCACAGAAATGTCATTATCTGCGGGAAGAAGGAGGGGTCTTGTTGGCACAGTATGTTGGTACAGTAATATACTGTTCTTCCATTCTGTGTGTGTGCGCGCGTGCATGTATCCCCTTTGTTTACCATGGTCAACACTGCTGTATTTATTCTGTGTATGTAATACAACTAGTGACAGCTGTGGTAAGATACCCTTTAGGCTTTTAACATGCTTAAATTATTTCTCTGTGCTGAATGCTAGAGTCTTATTCATTCCAACATAAATTTCAGTGCAAATATTTCTTTCCTCGATAGGTTTAGACTTGTTTGGCACATGGCAAGCACTTTGACGATTTTTCTGAACATAACTTTTGTTCTTTTTTTAACAGTGCAATGACACAAAAACTATGCTGGCAGGAGCTCATCCAATAAAAAGTTTGTAAAATGTCTCAACAAACTCCAAAGTAGCATACTGCTCCCTCCCTTTTCTCATTATGCTTGAGCACAAATGCAAAACATGTGTCTTTCCACTCCAGTAAGTGTACTGGTGAATGAGAGACAGTACATGACTGAACAGCCAATTGGGAAAATGACACTCGCATCTCCATCTATCCATCCATCCTTATCCAGGTACAGGTCGCGGGGACAGCAGTCTTAGCAGAGAAGCCCAGACTTCCCTCACCCCAGCCACATCCTTCAGCTCATCCTGGGGGTCAAAAAGACATTCCTAACCAGCCAAGAAATATAATCTCTCCAGTGATTCCTGGGTTTGCCCTGGGGCCTTTTTCCCCTGGGCATACCAAAAATCCTGAAAAACACATTACATAAATATTATAAATTGATTTACGTCACTGAGTGAAATAAGTATTGATCTTCTACAACCTACCCAGAATTGTGACTGCATGGCACACAGATTATAATCAGTTAGTTTTAGATACTCCTGATCTTAACTTGTCATGTGTATAAAACACATGTTTGAGCCTGGTTCTGTCGGACGTGCCAGTGGTGTGCTGAATGAACAAAATATATCACCGACTGGAAAAATTTATAGATAAACATAAACTACTCACCGAGAGTCAGTACGGATAAAGCTCAAGCAGATCGACATCATTGGCACTATTAGATTCAATAGAATACATCACAAATTCCATAGACCAAAAGCAATATGTAGCTGGGTTATACATAGACTTGAGGCATTTGACACTATAGATCATGATATATTAATAAGAGAACTGGAACGTTATGGTGTCAGAGGGGTAGTTTTAAATTGGGTCGGAGTTATTTAAGTGACAGGAAGCAGTTTGTGAAATTAAATGGTGGTTGCTCCTGCTTGTGGTCAGTTTTGGGTCCAAAATTCTTCAACTTATACATTCATGATGTATGCTTTTCGTACATCTCCAGCACCACACATACCATACTTCTCTCCACTACAACATGTGACCTTATCAATATGGCATACTGTTGTAGAAAACGTGGGGTAGCTACTCTGTGTTAGTACTTTTTGTATGAGTGTCATTTTCCACAAAAGCTGTGATCCCAGCGCAAACAGTTGGCTCATTTACCATTTTTTTTTTCTTCTGTATAAAGTGAGCCATTGTTCCATTCTCTTTACTAGTGGGAAGCTAACGAGATGCTAAGTCATGCATTACTTAAGGTGCAATCTATCAGCTCCACACTCGTTCACTTCTGCTGGATTTCTGTGAAACCCAACCCAAAATGAAGACGTTTGTGAAATCTTTTTTTTCTGTGAAACAAAATAGGTCAATTCTGAGACTGTCACAATACGTCTGTAAAGGTTCAACCTTTAAAATGCTGGTTTTCATTTGTAGATTTATATTATGCTGCTGATCCCTATATTTGATGGACAGAGTATGCTTAGAAATGAAAGGGTTAAGCTGAAACACTGATTTAACTGTTCAAATCTACTAAGTAGGCTCATGTTACAAAAGCTTGTAAGTTTGACTTTTAACGCAGCCCCAAGATTTACAAATAGACTAATAAATTTTTAAATAATCATCACACAAATGCAAATTATGGTAAATATTTAGGGGTAATGCTGTTTACTTAGTGTATTACCTATTGGTTAAATTTCATGTGTTTTCCTCACGCTGTATCCTCCTACGTTGCTTGCTGCAGGGAGTGTTATTTTCATACATCATTTAACAATATTTTTATGGAATTTTAAAGCACAACGTACTGACTAATCTTAAATTTAAAACTGAGCTCCTCTCATATTATGCTCCTCACAGACATCCTCTTATTTTCGAGGCTGTTGACTGAACTGACATGGATTGTTACTATGTACCTACAACATTGTAATGCTGTCAATATGTGATTGATGAGTTGACTTTCATCTTGAATTTGAGGACTTTATAAAAATTGTTAAATATGTGTTTATGAATTAGAGCCATCTTTATACATTATACCATTTTCAGAGACTCAAAACTAAACAGAGAATACATTGGCAAGCAGTTTCATGGCAATGCGAGTCCTGTACCCACGCTATTTCATGCCAAATGAGGCATACACAAAAACCAAAGCTTAAGTAAAGTGTTTTGTTTTCTTTGTTATTTTAAATACGCTGCCCAAATATGCCATTATTAGGCTGAAAAAAATGAATGAATAAATAAATGATAACCTTATCAGAACAACAGCAAAAAACTTTAACAGTGTCCATGTTCACAATCTGATTCTTTATAAAGAAAGAATGCACTGACCAGCTCAGTAATGTTAAAAGGCCATAAAGACCATAGAAGACAGCTACAGTGAATGATGACAGGTAATTTGACTGAACTTTTTGGGTGCCTAACACAATCTAGGTCAGTGGGTTTGGGATCATGTCTTTGCTGTTGTGTATGATCCTAACGCCTTAACCTTGTAACTTTCTTCATATACTGGGACGGTTTGAAGCCACAAGAAATTGGAAGTGGATTAGCAACTAAAACTTTGCAACCATCGTTCTTACCTCAAAAATGGGCATAAAGCCTCTGGGGTCTTATCATGACTAGGGGGAGGCAGACGCAGTAGACTGACAAGGAGTTCAACGCTGCATCTGCAGTAGTCGAAGTCCGGTCTGTTATGAAGTACAGGGAGTTGAGCCTAAAGGCAAAACTGTCAATTTACTGGTCTCGCTGTATTTCTACTGTCACCTCAGGTCATGAGCTGTGGGTTGTGATCAAAAGAATAAGATCTAGGGTATATTCCATGAGCTTCCTTTGATGGATATATGAACTCACTTTCAAATTTTAGGTTTAGATTTTTAGGAAAACAAAGTAAGTTTTATTTATCTGAGATGCCTTCTGGTCAGCTACCAGGTGAGGTGTTCTAGGAATTACCAGCTACTTATGCCCAGAGCATAAATAAATCAGACTTAGCACACCCTGCAGAGATCATGTGTGATATCTGGCTTGTGAATGACCTCGGAAGATGAGCTAGAAGATATTTCAGCGAAGAGGGACATTTGAACAGCTCTGCTTAGCTGTCAGTTTTGCTTGGACAGGAGCAAATAGTAGAGAATGGATGTCATTCTGAATAGTCTATTTTATATCTGCTGTCATTAACAGCAGCAACAACAATAATAATAATAGTTTGAATTTATGCATTTCAATTTTTAATGTTTGACAAATAAAAAAACAAACAAACAAAACTTAAATTTACCAAAACAAGACATTAACAAGGGTCAATAAAAATGATCTATGAAGAAGATCAAATAAAATGAAATATAATATAATAAAATAGAATTATTTGCTACTCAAGACAGCAATTGAGTTCCACTCTCCTCTGAAATTTAATGAAGGACACAGCACATAATTGGATGTAATGAATTTCAAGTGGAGGCAACATTTCTGCTGACTAGCCTCTAAAAATTACAAAGGCAGTTAAAAAGAAAGGAGGTAAGGGCAGCTATGGAAAAGAGAGTAATGGGGGATTAGAGAGGATTATGTAGCAGAGTAGTAGAGCCCTGTACTTGATTATTGAACAGAGACATAGTAAAATTATACAGGAAATTACTACTTCACTAAGATAAGATGCTATTCAGTCATGTTTACCATAACACTGATTGTGAAAGGAAATTAACTGAACTTGAGTGAAAAAAAACAAACACATTAAAAAAAATAAAATAAATTCCAACGTTTTTTTAAATTGTCATGGGAAAGTTGTGTAGCAGGCAGGGAGTGGATCCAAATGTGGGACTCCACAGACAAACATGAATGCAAAGCACAGTTTTATTGGCTGGCAAATGGCAGATTTTAACAAAATATAAGGCAGAGCAGAGCTGGAACAAACTGACTAAAAGTTAACATTGACAGAACATGAGGGGAGATCACAACAAGGGAAGAAGGAAACTAAAGGCTTAAGCACACACATGAGGTAACCAGGGAGATGGAACACAGTACAAAACACAGGTGAACTAAATCTGACTAACGAGACAGATAAAGCAAAACTGATCATAACAAAATAAAGCAGGAAATAACACACACTGTAACACAGAATAAGACATGTGAACTCGACACTGGGACTGGGGAACAACAGACATGGAGACAGGGAGAGAAAAGGATGACACACAGAAATTAAACTAAGATAAACACACAAAGGCACTGAAGACAGAAACAAAGAGATGAGATGAGGACACACTGGACACGAAAGAAGAACTAAAATAAAACAAGAAATCAAGACCAATAAATAAGAAACTCAGAGGTACTAGAAAATAACATCTTCGGAAACTAGAACCTAAATTATCTAATAGCTTTCCAAGAAATACACAAGTCCAGAATAAAACTCTAAATACTGGGACCATGATATAAATGCTAATGTCATTTCATTTCATTTCTTTTTTAAAGCAAAAATGCTTTGTTTATCATGATCATATGTACATAACAGTAATTATATGTTTAAACACACGCAAGCGCACACACACACACACACACACACACACACACACACACACACACACACACACACACACACACACACGTGTGACATAATGCTTTCCCCTAGCCGCTTAAGTGACTGCTAGTCATAGTGGCATGCCAATTTTCTGTCCTCACAAAGTTGTGTAAACATGTACACACACACACACACACACACACACACACACACACACAAAGCTTCCTTTTTGCATTTTGATATAAAATTGGGTTTATTAATATTCTTTTGCAAAGTGCACCTGACTGTTTTAGGTACTTTGTGAATCATTTTTATCTGACTTTAAATTTGCTTTGCCTTTTTGCTGCCACTAGCCATCCAGAAAAAAACATGAGCTTGTTAATGGAATAACAATAATTCAATAGCAAACCAGCATCTGATGCTTTGACTACACACTCTAATGACACTGGAACTGAAAAAAGAACAAAATAAAAAAAAAGACATAGTGGTCAAGGGGATCTATTTTTGTACCCTACATCATGCCAATTAATTAAAACAGAAATGAACTCAAAATGACCTTAAGGTTTGCTGTGTGTGTGTGTGTGTGTGTGTGCATGCACATTTCTGAAATGCTGTAGTCTCTCTTTGGTAAGACAACACAAGACAATAATATCGATATGTCAATAATATCTACAAAGTGTTCCTTAAAGATTTTTTTAAGCAGATGCTATTATTCTCATTGATTAACCTGTTGAAAAAAATAACATTGCAGAGAATTTTACTTACAACGTCATGATATATGTTCAAGTACTTCACACGTGTGCAAAAAGGTTCTCCCCCATAAAACAACAAATGTTTATGCAGGCTGTAATTAAGACTTACAGTGTGTAAAACCTCCCCACTTGATTCTTTAAAAAGTGGATTGTTGAACTTGGAATCTTACAATGTGAGAATGTGATGCAGTTTATCAGAGAACAGCGTGACTTTTAGGACACTGGCATAATGTTAGCTTAAAATCACCTGATGTTGTTTAGCTGGCTCATTGTCAGCTGTCTGGAGAAGGGACTGTTGCATTTCTATGTTATTTGCCATAAATCAAAATCAAGATGAAAATCAATTACATGTATGGATTACAGTAACGTTAACGCGTTACTGTAATCCGATTACTTTTTTCAAGCAACGAGTAAAGTTAGGGTTAACTTTTGCAAAAGAAGTAATTGGATAACTGTTACTTTCCCTTAAGCACGTTTAGTTACTAAACTGTGATTTTGCTTGTGAGAGTGTCTCATGAGCGTGTGACATCCGTGGCAGCAACACATGTGTGTAAATCAGTATAATATGGAGTGCAAGAGAGAGTACGACCATGCAGCATTTAAAGCTTGGAAGTACTGACATTACGTTGAGTTTGATTTCGCAAAAAGTGGAAAAAATTAACTCTGCGTGGGAAGAAAACTTCTTTTGACAGTGAAAAATTTAATTTCAAATTTTAGCAAGCACCTGGCACGCTGCCACAGGAATGTGAAATTCACAGAGAAACCCCCGGACCCCCCATGGCATGGGCTGAAAGGTCTATTGCTTTATTAGGTATTCAGGTTGTGTATCATGTTTTAGTATTCTTCCTGCAGCATTCTGGATCAAATGAAAACTTTTTAGGGTTTTTAGGATAACCCGATAATAATGAATTACAGTAGTTCAACCTAGAAGTAATAAATGCTTGAACAAGTTTTTGAGCATCAGCCATGAGGTGCCAGTGCCATTTACAAAGAAGAGGATAACTGCTGCCACCCAGCTCAGCTAGTTTCATAAATATAATAAGAGCCAGCAGGTGAGTCTGCAAATAATCAATTAAATGTGATCATTTTCTAATCTCAAGGAGGAGGGCAAACCATTAGGTTCATTGCCCTCCTCCATCCTTGCTTTGAGACTGAGGGTCCAGAGGGTCCACTTTGCAATTATTTTCTTAAGACTCTTTCTTCATTTTCTTATCTGTCAGAATGCATCACTTTAAAATTGTGTGCAATGAATGTGCATGCACACATCAACTAATACTTTCACATACTTTAATCTTGAATACAAAAGGACGGTCCTAGTTCTAATTCAAGCCAATGGCACATTGGTTTAAAGGTCAGTAGTTGAAAGACCATATATTTTGTAATGTAAATTCATAGAAAAATGTATCTGTTGACAAGTCGAAAGGTCAAAGTCAAAGTATTTTTTTATATAGCACAATTAAAACAACAGAATAGGAGAAAAGCAAGAAAACTTTCTATAATGAACAAACAAAGACAGTGCAAAAGGAGGGGAGATGGACAAGTATCCAGGGTAATACAATTGTCTTTTTTCATCGTTGCTTCTATAGAAAAAGGAGACATAAGCAGTTTTCACAAATTGACTGCACAACTGATTTACACATTACCTGGGGAAACTGCATAGGAAAATGCAAACATTCACATGATTATGATATGACAGTCTTCGCCCTACCAATTTCCTATTACTGTTTATAGAAAACGGACAGCAAGCAAGTGGGTGTCATGTGTCCTGTGTCCTGCATGCTCTATGCAGGGGCTACTCTTAGTAGTAGTTCCAACGAACTGCCATGTTCACGTTATTTATGTTATTTGTATCTTTAAGCATTATCCTGAAATCATAGGTCAAACCATGCCCACAGAAATATTTCCTTGCACAAGAAAAGAAGTACAAAAATATTTTGCACAGGTTACATCTTTTTTAGAGGGATTGTAGAAGTAGCTGAAAATAAAATACAATTGGCCTATAGCTTTGGGTTTGGGTAAACATTAAATTCAATTTCTATAGGGCCAGTTCATAGCAATAGTTACCTTAAGGCACAATGACTAGTACAGGCTAATCAACAGGGTTTCACTCATTTGTAGTATTCGTCAACTAGTGTAGTAACATGGCATTGCTGTTAATACAGGGGCTCTCAAATGCATTTTTTTTTTCTTACTAGATTTCAACAATTTTATTTTTTGTATTTCATCTTTTGCTTTTTTGAAACTCGCATTATGTAGATTTTGACTTCCTGACTCTGCTCTCAGTCTACGTGAGAGCTCTTATTGAAAGTGTTGAAATGCATTAAAAGTTCTTGAAACCCCGCTAAGGAGAGCTGTGCATGTACAAAACTGTTCATATAGCGTAGCTCTAGCGATAATACTTTATCTTGAATATTTCTCCTGGTAAAAAAACACTTTCGCTGCAAGATAACTCCTAATCCTGTTTTGCATTAAAAAACAGTGCAGATTTTGATTCAGTATGAAAACACACGTCAGACTGACTGCGCTGCATGCTAGATTTTCGTTATTCACCATGCAAAACGCAGTTCATTTCAGGAGATCACGCAGAATCCCTGTCTCAATTTTGATTGCAAATTTTAGCATCTCTCTTTTATGGCACTTTTAAACAAGAAAAAAATGATACAATGACAGTTTTTCTTTCTTAGTTTTAACTTTCCATTCAATCATGATATACTATATCAACATGGTGTTTAATTAATAAATTGAATTTGTAGATTTTATTTGACTCCTCAAGAATCACATTAAACTTAATAGGCTTCAGCCCAAATCCTTAATATGTGTAATATGAGCAAAGCTGACAAAGACATAAACATAGTTTATGTGAGTCATAGAGTTTGAGGAAGTAACTATAGTAAGTATACTAGCACTAATTGAGTTGTAGTGTAACTGCGGGTGTAGTGAATAGTAGTTGTGCTATCATCAGTCAAATTGTATCTACTCTCTAGTTATCTGCATTGTTAGAGTCTGACAGCAATAATGATTATTATTCAGGCAAAACGTCTGAAAATGGAGTTCCGTGACAGGGCTTTGGGCAGAGTTCATTGACTCCTATTAAGGCGCTCAGTATCACAGAGCACATAGAGCCAGAGTTATTCAGTGTCAGAGAACTGACAGTGAAGCCATTGTGTGGTGTATATGTGTGTGACTGACTTGAACACTAATTTCAGAGTGCTTACTTAGGCTTGCCAAGCTTAACAGAGCATATTAGCCTATAGAGGAATCTTTCTGTGGTAATTGTGGCTTTGGAAGACTATGTGTGTCTATCTGTGTGTGTTTTCAAGCATCAGAACGGGTCTGTGAGTAGGTAGAAGTTATGAAAGAAAGAGAACAATTGGAAAGAAATTGGAAAGAAAGAAACTGCATTAAAACAACATGTATATGATAAGAAAAATACAACCTGGCTGAAAATATGGTTTTGCAGCAAAACTCTTTGTCACTACAATATGCCAACTTAACCAGCAAAATTGTCTATATTTCTGGACAACAGAATCATTCCCTTATATGAAAGATTTTTTTTACAGTACAGCTTTCAAATTATTCATTTGCTGCACTGTTGTCAGGAGTTCGCTCAGGGGAACAGAACTGTCCTTCAAGATGTCAAATCTCAGTTGCTCGTTTCCATGTTTCATTTATCTATCTCTTCATTAATAGATATACAGTGTGTTTTCAGTTTGATAGTGTAACGAGGTTTGCATAAAGTGATCGGAATGTCATTAGTCACTTATCATTCACTTAAGAGATATAGGAGACCAACGGCTTTAATTAAACCAGGATACTAAGATCCTAGAATCCCCTTGGCTTGCTGCCTGTACGTTGGGGTTTCTCCCAGTGGATGAGAGGGTTTGTCCCCTGCGCCTGTGGGTTGGGGAACGGGCCCTGACTGTCGTCTGCGCTTATGTGCCAAGTGGCGGTTCAGAGTATGGCCTCCTGGATCTGAACATGAGAGGTGTTTTGTTGTTGGACTTCTGTGCAAACCACAGTCTGGCCATAACGAACACCACGTTCGAACATAAGAGTGTCCATAAGTGCATGTGGCAACAGGACGCTCTAGGCTGCAGGTCGATGATCAGTTTTGTAATTGCTTCACCAGACCTGCAGCCATAAATTCTGGACACTAGTTCTATCGCTATTCATTAACAATGACTTCACTCACTCATATAAACACACACACACAACAGAAAAGAAAAGAAAAGAAAAGAAGGCAAAAAGTGTATACTGACTGTAGAGCAATGAATGCCTTATAGGGAACCAAACATCAGAGGGCCTGTTAATGCACCACGGAGCATTTTGTCTCCTTAAACGACTTGAAGAATGCCAGACAAAATGACACTGACTTGCTTCAAAAGCAGCAAGAGAAAAGATGCACAGTGCTGCTATCACTTTAGAGAGAATTTTTTATCAGACAATCCTAATCTAATGCTCTGCACTTGTTTGAAATCTTCACTCTAGACAGCAACTCTTTCTGATGAAGCTGGATTTGAGAGAGGCATGGGAATGAGACAGACAATAAAGAAAAGAATTTTGCAGAAGCTTATTTTCTTTGGCTGAGTGCCTCCATATTTAATGGAGATCTGTGTGTAAAAATAATGAATACGTGGCAGGATGACAAGCTGCAAGACAGGTAGATTCTGACATGATTAACATATCAAGAGTTAATTTGGATATGCAATAACTAACTGTGCATTTAGATTGAAGCTTTTTCAAACTTTTTTATTTGTTTTTATTGCTTGTTGAATAATGCACCAACATTTTACATATAGTGATCTTATCGCTCTACTCATCACTGAAGCCAGGAGTTGAAATAATGCACATGCATGTACATATGATTTCAAAATAACTGAGATTTCGAACATAGGACCATATATCCATACAGTTTTGAGAAAAATAATCTGTATGGATATTTTTGGATGCACAGTTTTGAACAGAGATTTTTTGCCTCTGGCCCTTGACTACACATAGCACAAGCTGCAACTACTTTGCCTACATCAAAGCTGCACCCTTAATGAATACCTTCCTGAATCCTAGCATACTTTTGAACTATGTTGTTCTTGTTCAGTTCTAAAAAATATAAAATCTCCAGTTCTTCTGAAGAGACAGTTGGTGTGCAGGCTTTTAAGCCAATAATCTTTTGGTTTCCAATTCAAAACAATCAGCAACAAATGTCATTGTTGTCATGTTAATAAATTGTAGGATATTGAAAAAGCAAATAACAAACATAGTTGTTTGATGTAGTTTATAGGACACACAGATACATGTATTGATAGCCTGTAACAAGCCTTCTTGATCAAAACAGGTGATGCTAATTTTGCTTCCAAAATCAACAAATTTCTCCGGACAAAAAATATTAAAAAATCGTAAGGACCGAAGATGTTATAGACAAAGAGAAAGAGATAAAAGTGTGAGCAGTGATGCCAATTTGACAACATCAAAAACAGTTTACTTCACAGAAGGCTAGCTGGGGACAAAGATATGAAAAAAGACAGAAAACAAGGAGAAAACACTGAGTGGTTGCAGTGTAACAACCTCCCTTCTTCAAATGACAGACAGAGAAGCAATTACAAAATAAACTAGAGACTGGACCTATGCAGAAAGGCAAAGAAAAAAGGGTCTCTCACTGTCAGAACAGAACAAGTTTGTCTACTTCCGTAAATAGACAAACTGATTGGGAGACATGTCAGTTTAATAAAACACAATAAACCACCTGTCAATATGTGTCAAGGGGAGGGAGTAGTGAGAAGCTCAATATTCTGAAAAAGTTTGCAATTCCTGGTGGAGATGGGTCAGACTGGAGGACGTTTTGCAATATTTATCTCCAAATTCACATCAGTTTATCCAGAATGCATCAATGAAATTAAAATTTTTGATATGTAGATGTCCCTACCTTTTTGTTCCTTTTGTTTTCATTTTTTTTGTGTTTTGGTTTTATTTAAACAGTTTTGTTTGTTTATTTATTAAGAAGATAATAGCGAAGGAAGCAATTCCTATTTTTGATTAATAGCTGTTTGGGAATCATCTTGGTGCAAAAATACTTTTGTGTTTTTGCAACAGGCTGCTAATAACAAAGCACTTAAAGATACAATTTAAAATGGGTTCTTTGCTAACTTGTCTGTTATGTGTGGAAACAACACTGGTTCATCCCTTGAATTAGGTGCCTTTTTATAATTGAATGTCAGCCAACAAACTGACAAAATTCTTTTGAAACTGTTCAGGTACAAGTACTATGCTAGAGATGAATGAAACAACAGCCAATAAAACTTGGAAAGACTTCAGGAAGCCTAGAGGAGTACTGTTCAAGGCGACTTTAAAAAAAAAATTACAAAACAAAACTGACTCCTTGGAAGTAACATGTAAAGCCACGAGAGATGGCTCAATACTTTTGGAGCACTGCCAAGATCCAAAAGTGGCCAATAATAAGCCGCTCCCAGAATTGTTGCTATTGCCAGTGCTGGAAACCGCTTGGTAACCCCCTCAGTCAAAGTGACCAGTGGCAAGCCATTTGTAAATAGCGGTATTTGCCAGTGTTGCATCGGTCAACCACTTGGTAAAAGTGGTCAGTGCAGATGCTGCAGTTGGTAAACTGCTTGGTAAAAGTGGCTAATGGTATGTTACTTCTGAATTGTAGTATCTGATCAATCAGGCTTGGTAGGCTTTTGGGCTAACTATGTTAGCAAAAGCTAACCTAGCTATTAGCTACTGATTCAATAACAGAGTAGGCCTAAAAACAACTAAAAATGATATTTCCAAGACTGACATGGGCAAGACAGCAGACATTCTTCATTCAGTTGAGATAAACACAAATTCAGATAGGGCTCATTAAGAAAACATAACATCCAGATTATATATAATAAGGGATCAAGGCCAAAATATGTGCAACTGATACTAATATTAACTTCAGAAACGTGGCCTTACAATACATGTGGAATGCCACTGAGAACCCCGACGGACCAGTTTTGGAGGAAGAATAAAAAAGAGAAGAGAAAATACGCTTAAAAATCACATCATAACACTCACATAACAATAATGTTGACTTTCCCATTTGGTAATTTTTAGGGTTTTTTTCTTGATTACTGAAGGACAATGAGAACACTGTGGCATTTTTAATGTTAAGAAAAATAAAGCACATAATGTGTTCTTTATTAACACTGACTAAAACAAAATATATGAATTAATATAAATACATTATTTTAGATTATAATGCATAATAAGTTAAACTTTAACAATTTAATGCTGTCATTAAAACTAGCTTTGTTTATCTGTGGCTGCCTGCAAAAGTGAAGCCATTGCTCTGTTGATACGTTGAGAAAGCTTCATTTGATCACGCCTTGTTCATTCCCTAGCCTGCAACTGGTTTAAAATGCTCAAGTGTAATTATTAACTGGCAAATGCAAACAAAACCACATATCCCCCATATTAGCAACTCTATACTGGTTGCCACTCAGTTTTTGAATTGACTTTAAAATGTGAACGTTATTTGTTTTTAAGGTATTGTGTGGGTTGGGACCTTCTTACCTCTCTGATATTTTAAGTTTGATCGTTCCCTATAGATTACTGAGGTCTGTTGAGCAAATGGTCCTAGCTGTCCCAAAGTCCAGATTAAAGCAGAGAGGGGATTGGGCCTTTGCAATTGCTGCTTTGAAACTGTGGAACAAACTGTCACTTCACATCAGGACCTCCCCAACAGAGACACTTTTAAAACCCATTTGAAAACCCATTTTCTTTCTCTATGACCTTTAAATCGGAATGAGTTCAGAGCACTCCTTGTTTGTGTTGTTTTTACTCAGGTTATCCCAATGTGTGTTTCCATTCTTAAACTGTCATTTTATCCTATGTTTTATGTTATTTGGTTAGCTATACAAAATTTTGGTCAACCGCTGTTGTTTGTGTGCTATAGAAATAAACTTAATGTGACTTAACTGGTCATGATGGTCATAACTGGTCAAGAAACTCATTCAGTAAAACAAAATGTTACAAAAGTAACTATGTAATTATTATTTAACTTAACGTAACTTTAACTTTTTCTGACCCAATTTATCATACGCAGTTTGCAAAAACTATTTTTTTATTGCCTTCTTCTGCAGACTTGCGTGCATTCAAAATGACACAAACAGTCAGATAACCTTATGTCGTCAGTACAAACAAAGTTTTAACAGAGAGGTACCTTCCAACGAAGCCCACTCCCAAACTGCACAGGTTTACTGTCTGAAAAAAATAGTAGACTGCTCTGGAGCTCTGGAGCAGCGATGGATTGGTTTACTGACAGGCTGACCATTACAGCATCAGCACTGACCACTTTTACCAAGCAAACACCTTGATGTTACTTTTCCCAAGAGGTTAACCACTGCATCTTCAGCACATACCATAATTTGGGAACAGCACACTGTATCTTGGGGTCTCTTGTCTCTTGCTGACTTTTGGTATTATAAGTGCACTGTATAAACCCTGAGCTTCAGGTAATAAATATCCTTGGTCACTTATAGGTAGCCAGTAAAATAAAAACAAGCTAAGCAATGTGAAAAACAACATGCAATGCAATTAATTTTGTCTGTGATTTCTAAACACATTTAAAAACTGCATTCCCAAGAGAAAATTAATGTTTTTCAATATCCCCGTAATATTGTAAAAACACCACTCTTCCTGTACCCAAACCTGCTACTGAATTTGTAAAATGCAAAAGCCCTTTTGTTTTCTAATTGCACTGTGTGTCCATTTACTAAAGTAGACTGTGTAATCTGCACGTGTGTGTGGTAGCAACTAAGTCTCCATGATATAAACCCTTAAAACCTTAAATGATATCATCGAGAGCTGGTTTAAGGTTAGGATATGTCCACTGAAAGTGATGAAAACACTATGAGTGTGTGTGCATCAATCGACATGTGGGTCTCCTGGCTGTAATGTGTTAGCTTGACACTTGGAAGACCTGATCAAATTGTTGAGGCTGATTGCCAGCAATCATATCTCTGCTTACTTTCTCCCTCTGTGCCCCCCTCACACAAACGCGAATGCTTTCACACATGCTGTTCTGTCTCAGTGGGCTCATCATCTTCTATCTCTTGTTTCTCTCTCTCTAACTTCTGTGGACTGTCTTACTCTTTATTGCCCAGACCAGTGCAACCCTGTGTCTCTCACTCCTGCTCTACCACTTTCTCACATTCACACAAGCACATACGCGCACATAATGGTGTTCATTTCACAGCACATTGCCGCCATTATTTGCCATTTCTACCGATGGCCGTAATCATGAAGACTGAGATGAGTATATGGTGAAATCATTCCCTCTCCAGTCAGATCAGCCTGCCCTCATTCTGTCTTTCTCTATGTCGCATTATCCACAATGTATGTTTCTTGTATGCTCGTAAATGAATTTGTATGTGGATGCATTTCATTTTTGAAGTCATGCAAATTTTAGTCAGTGTAATAATTTCATTTGTTGTGTACTTGTGAAGTATTATGTTTTACATGTAAGTGATAAAGGGAATGTACTCTGTGTAACCATACCAGGACTACAGCAATCTGGCTTCAGAATAATTATCCCATTTTTTCAGGTGCCCTACAGCTTCTTTTTGAGAAGCCATGGGTGGGATCTATTATAGCTGTTATAATAGCTGTATTAAATAACAGGAGTTTATTTTTGTTTGCCAAAGTCAAAATGTTGGGAGAAAAAGAAAGTGCAACATATTTCATGGTACATAAGGGTAGGAGAAGGAAAGGAGGACAAGACAGCGTTTGAACAAACAAACAAACAAACAAACAAACAAACAGATAAATAGATAAATAGATAAATAGATAAATAGATAAATCCATCAGAGATTAGATGAGGAAAGAAAAAGTCAACCAAATGAGACATCATCAGTCAAAGATAGCATGATAGATTTGATGAACAAGGTGAGAAAAAAATGGAATATTCACAGAATGAGCAGAGAGAGTTATACAAAATCAAGAGCAAAGGAGAGGAAAATGAATGCAAGAAAGAGGGTAGAGGAGGAACACAAGGAGGAACAATAGGACCACAAAAAGACCCCCTTTTATAAAACCATGTTTAGGTGGAATAGAGGGATTTTTCCCTTGGGCTTTCTTGCTGTGTTATTGTAGGACTAAATAGAGATACAATTTTCAAGGAGAGACAATTTTCTCTCCAATGCTCTTTGCTCCATGTGAAGGTTGCTGTAATTTAGCTCTTTGCCTGGGGAGGAACATGGTGCCACAGCTAGGTCATCAGAAAGCATCAGTTCACCAAAATGCCAAGGAGATTATTTCTCTTTTTTAAGTAGACGGCCAGGAGAGATATAAAAGAAGTTGTTAGTATGGGGTGAAAAAAAGAGAAAAGAGGTGGCAAAAGCAGGAAAAGAGAAAGGTTGTGGAAATAAGATAAGAAACAGTTAAATGATTAAAAAAAAGCAAAAAAAAAAAAGTCAGAAGTAAACATGAGGTACAAAACCAGGTAGACCTTAGTGGATGAGGCAAGTGAGCGTGAGAGGACAAGAGTCAGAAGTAGAAACTTAAGCACAGATAAGACAAAGGAAAGAGAGAAAAGAGACATGGTGGATGCTTGGGGTGTGGTTTCAGGAGCAGAAAGAAGAAATAAGTCTTTACCAAACAGGTATAATTTGCAGGAATACGGTTTTAGTCTGATCTTCAATATTCCTTCTGCTGTCTACCCATCCATACTCCTGGACTACTTGTCTCCCTACGCTTTCCTTTTTTTGATCTTTCCTCTTTTCCCTCAGCCCCAACTTGATTGATAGATGTCTGTTCTTCCCCGAGGCTGGTTCTGCTGGAGATTTCTCTTTCTTAAAATAAAGTTCTTCCTCACCACTGTCGCCACTTGCTTGTAGAGGATCGTCTGATTGTTGGGGATTCCCTTCTAATATTGGAGTCTTTTTAGTATAAATCCACCTAAGGTGACTGCCTTTATTGCACTTCCTTGAAGTTAGGGCCCTGCAAGTGTTAAAGATGGCCCTAATTGTATTACTCTCATGATCTAATTTAACCGCACCTTTCATTAGGCCTGTGTGAGGAATGTGTGTTTGTAAAGTGGAGTGGTGGAAAACACTGGAAAACTGCTGTATGTAACATCAACTACTTTAACATACACAGACTCACAAAGCTATGAAATAGTTCCTTTGCTTTTTATTTATTGTTATTGCCATCTAAGTAGTCAGCTAACCTTTAGATAGATAAGCACAGGCCAATAACACCATTAATCTAAATCATCTATTTTATTAAAGAAATAATTACGAATTTAAGAATTTAAGAATAGTGTCTATTCAGAAAGCGGCTAATGGGGATCCAATCAACCAGATGCTGATTGAAACCGGTGTCTGTTAAAATTTAAATTTACTTTAAAAAAGAAAACTAAAGTTATTGAAAAACATTATTAACATTCAGTAAAATAGAATGTTGCAATCATAACTTTAAATACATGTTTTGGCTAACACAAGATTAACTTTTACTGGCCACGACTGACACTTATTAAAAAGCAGATTTTTCAGTACCCCTCCATTAGATTAGCAGGCATGCAGAATAACACAAATACACATATAACCTTGGATCCTCTGTACAAACAAAGTGCTGGCCAAATACTACAATCCAGGAGTGGCATACCACTGTTCCACTTTTATTGAGTGGTTTTCCAGGTGACCATTGCAGTGTCAGTCAGCACTGACTACCTTTTGAAAGTGGTCAATGCTGACCTGGCAAAACGTTTTGAATAAAATCCCTCCTATGAAAGATTTAGTAGAAGTCCAGAAAAAACTACAACTTCAGTAACACGATGGGCCAACTACAATAGTTTTATTGGTGTGTGTATTTAGGTTCTGTGTTTTACAGTAAAGATGCAGCTGTAGAAGGATGGAGGGTGTCCGGCAGGGAACTGGAGCAGAGCAGCATCATTATAATTCTAGGTATATGGCTGACTTATCACCTTCTGGTCCCCTGCCTTGTGCTTTGTGGCCCATACTAATGCACACACACCCACACACATTTCCTCAGCAGCATCACACTGGGTGGGAACGTGACCCCTGATCCTACTGCATGAATCACAACACACAAGGAGTACACAAATATGCTAATATATGTATAACCCTGCACATATGCACATATGTCACTACACCAATGATAACTCAGTTCTACAATGGTGAGCTCTGTCTCTCTCTCTCTCTCTCCCTCACACACACACACACACAGAATTTACTTTTGACTTTGTGCTGATTTCCGGATGCTGGCCACCCTCTGGTTGCTTGGTGGTGGGTCACACATGCCCATACACAGATGCAGTGTTATCGTCTTTTACTCACATTTGGCTCTTTTGTGCAACACTTTCTTTTCCTGCAACATGAAACTACACACATTAGTTCCTCCATATACTGATGTGAGTACTCTCAGACACATGTCTGGGGAATGACAATATGGTAGACCTCTACTGTCCTTGGTGAGGTTCGTCTATACAGCTCTCATTGAAAGAAAAATAAGACCAGTGAATAGACTGCTGAATACCCAGTAGGATTGGCAAGTTCTCAGGTATTTCCAAAGTGTGGAAGGTTTAATTCAGCAGCAGCGTACTGTTGTGCTGACATTTTATCACACTTCTGATATCACCCAGATTGTCCACTTTATTTGGAAGCCTGAGTTTTTGAAAATTGACTTCTACATAAGGATGAACAAATGGGAAGTTCAAACATACCAGTCCAATCAGAAAGAAATGATAGGATAGTAGGACAGTGCACGATTTGTTTTGTCTCAGTTGTCTCATGTTTTTAAAGTTTATGTTTGCACAAGATGCATTCTTACACAGGATATAAAAAAGAGAAAAAAAGTTCATAAGTGCAAACAACACATTGCATTTGCATCTGTAAAGACTCACTAGAAGCATATTGGATCCCTGAGTTGGCGAAGTAAAAAACCCCGTGGGAAAGCCTTTTTTGTAGATAACCTAACAACCAGGATAACAGAAGTCATGTGTCAAAACCAGACCCAGCACAGCTCAGTACTGTTCAGTTTTGTAAAATGATATAGATGATGTCTTAAGAATTATGCATTTTAACAATTTTCTGCCAATACAACTGTCACTGCTTGGTAAGTTGGGTTTTGCAGAGATGGAACACTTTTCGTTGAAGCTCTGCCCCATGCAGGAAATGTATTGCTTGGTGTAAGTGATGTTTTGAGAATTGTTTGCCTTTTGATTACACTTTTAACGTCTTAAATGCTGCTTCCAGTCAATAACCTGGAACTGCTCAGCTGAAGAGCTTTCTGTCAAGAGGGGGTGGGCTGCTGATTGCATTTTAATGTTGGACAAAAATATAGTGATGAAGGCATTATGTGTCAGTCTTATCTATATGGTAACGAGCAGTGTTGAAAAAACATTGATATTCTGAACACAGCTCACTTTGTAACCTCTGATTATATGGCTCAGTCTGTTAAGGAGGCCTTTCCAGTTGTTTTTCCATCTGACTGCAATCAACCAACACTCAGACAAGTTTGCACCCACACAAATTCACATATACACACACAGATCCAGGTTTTAACTGAAACAACAAATATAACAAGATACAAAACTTGATGCACGTACACTAGCCTGTGCCTGCATGCACTGGAAAGGTAAATTGCAAATACACAAACATGTATAGTTAGGTCCATAAGTTTTTGGACCCAAAAGATCTTTCTTTTTGCAACACAGCGTCATCATATAATCAATTTCTTGAAAAAGTACAAGCAAGCAGAACACTTGCAACCCACATTTTTATTATTCTGAGGTTGTTTTTTAAAGGTTTACTGGAGTCTGAAAAGCTGCCAAAACAAAAATATTATTAAAAATGCAGGATGTGTACCTATTTGTCCTGAGTTTGTTTTTACAGAACTAGACTTTTTACACAGTTCATCCGATGTCTATATGGACATCTTCATATTTTAACTTAAGCATGCAGTGTTTGCTCTATGTAACTGACTTATAGTGATATAAATTGCATGGACAAAATATTTATTTATAAAGTAACGCTCTGTGTTACTTTACAAAACACAAACTGTGATATTTTAAAGTAAGGTATAAATATCCACCCATAAACATCTTTTGCACATATTGGTGCACTGGCAAGAACTTGTAGCTCAATGAACTGACTCAGTAGTAGCAAAATATAACCTAATTTTCTCAGGAACTTGTTTAATTTCAGCTGTTGTTATCTAAATTAATATAAAAATTATTATATTTTCAGTTTTTAACAACAGCCGTTTTCTGCTCCAGCATTGATTGGTACAGGCTTTAAATTTAACTGTGACTTGTTAAAAAATGTAGCGTCACATCCTTATGAGCCCCCCCCCCAAAAAAAACATAATTTTGGAAATACAGTTATATAAACTAATAAACACCGATTTGTTTTAGCTTCCTAGAATATATTTTTTTAACTTCAGAATGATTGAAACAGCAATGATCCTAATACATAAATTCCCATTCAACAGTTTTCCAAACAATAACACTTTTTTTGGTATAAGTTCCAGAAGATTGTGTGCAATGCAAACTTAGCATATTTATATGTGTTGCCGCTTTAATAGCCTTGTCTCTAGAGACAGTTGGGGATTATTGACTCCATATTTACTGTGACCATGACTAAAATTGCTGCCACCTTACCAGCACTAATGGATTATGTGATTGCCTATATTTTTGACAGTGTGACTACTATGAAAATGACAGAGCAATTTGGTGAATCTAGCTGTTAAAACCAGATAAAAGTCTAAATACTTACTGACATGGTGAAGGACACTAGAGACGTGAGGTTATTCTTCACCCAGGGATATCTGTCTTTTCCATTAAAAAGGAAATTTAAAAATATGTTATTATAACCAAGATTATTACACACTTTTTTTTTATCCTTTTGTTGGATGACGTCTTGAGCTGTATTGTAGGAGAAGTCAATCTTGCTCACAAAAACTAAGCAAAAGTAACAAATAAGATAACAATGTAAGTTTTCTGGAAAAATATGTGATTTGCACGAGAGCATTACAAGGAGAACACACTGAGGTCTCTCAGATACAGAGAGACCTCACCAAAAACACCCTAGTATGTAGAATACTTCCACAGGCAACAGTCTCTGATAACTTTGATTATCATGCTCTTTTTATTTTGTGTACTATTTATTTACTGGTCATATGTGGTTCTGCATATATAGCAATAATATTAAATAATATTAATCAACCTACAGTCAGTGCCCATATTGATCCTAGGACAGGATGTTGCAGGTGGATTGATAACAGGCTGAAAGGGAAGAATAACAGATATAGGGGATGAGTAGGCTCTGTTTCTGGTGACACCAGAATGAATAAACTGAACAGGAAGAGAGGCTCTGTGATTGGCTGCAAACTGGACAAATTTGAAGGTGGGATTTAGAGGTTGTCACTGAAAAAAACTGTTATCCATCATGGACAATCCTAACCACTCTTTTCCCCACATTATTACTGTTATTAATCTTATTTGATCTTATATACAAGTTTTTACTAAGAAATGCATATGCTTCAGATTTTGGGTTGAAGGCTCAGTGTCATAACCAATAGTACAGGCCAAACTCAAATGTGAGTTTATTCACAGTGCAAGTAAGGCAAGGAGCTATTTACAAAATCTTGAAGCTGGGAAATGTCATTAGTGAATCCAAGAGACCCCAGCTCCAATCACTCAAGGGTCCAAAACAGAATCTTTCACACCAGAAAAAAATCTGACTTTTGCACAGAGGAAAGAACAGGTAAGGAGCTGGCAAGGAAAACTGAGGCAAACTTGCAAAATGAGGCTGGTTTCACTAATGCAGTTTGTTCAGTGCTTAGGTTGACTGAAGGATCTCTCTCAGCATAAGTAGTGGTGGGTTGATCAGCAGATGACAAACAGATGAGCTTGATAACTTCAGGTGTACAGAAATGGAGGGCGGGAAACCCTAAGGGAGTATCCTATGGATGCCAATGGATTCAGGGGCAAGAGTTAGCAATACACACACACACACGTCCGCGATCGTAATGCATTTGATGATGAGGGTCAGTGGCCTTTCAAATCTTCACTGAGGCAAAGGGGAAATGAACACAGCAAGAGGGGGGAATGTGAAAAAAAGAAATAAAATGAATTCTAGAGTAAAAACAAAAGTTTAAGAAGGTAGAAGATAGATTGCCTCTCCCTCTATTATATATGTATACATATATGTGTGTGTGTGTCTGTGTGTGTGTGTGTATGTATGTGTAATAATCTGTCATTGGTTGCATTACGTCTGTGACAGACCGGTTACCTGCCCAGGGTGTACTCCAGCTCTTGCCCTATGGTGCTCAAACCGCCGAAGAAGTTGATATTGGTTTTGATAGAAAGGTGTCAGTATACACATTGCATCAGTTTGTTGCATATAGGGATGCATAGCTGTACCAGTCAGACTGCCAATGCTGATCCGTGTCGATAAACGAAAGCGCCAACATACGCAGGTGAGACTATGGTCCATGGAGCAATGGACGGAGGTACTGTGGCCTGATTAGTCACATTTTATGTTACACTACATGGATGACTGGGGACATGGGTGTCGGTTATCTGGGGAACATCAGACATCAGTATGCACTATGGGAAGAAGCCACACCAATATAGGCAGTGTAATGATTTGGGCAATGTTCTGCTGGGAAACCTTGGGTCCTGCCAAAGTAACATCCATGTGGATGTTACTTTGGCAGGTAACATCTCATTAGCATTGTTGCAGACTATGTACACAATTTCATGGAAACTGTATTCTGATGCCTGTGGCCTCTTTCTTCAGGATAATGTGTCCTGCCACAAAGCAAAACTAATTCGGGAATGGTTTAAAGAGGACAACAATGAATTTGAGGTGTTAACTTGGCCTCCAAACTTCCCAGATCTCAATCCAATCGAGCATTTGTGGAATGTGTTGGAGAAAAATGGAAGCCTCACCTCACAGCTTACAGGACTTAAAAGATCTGTTGGTAACAGCTTGGTGCTCAGCTTGAGGGGTCTATGGGAGTACATGCCTTGATGGGTCATGGCTGTTTTGGGAGCAAAGGGTGGACCAAAATGACCAGTGTATATATAACTGTTGAAGACATGTAACATAACTGGTTAAAAGACTTTTTCTTTCTTGCTCTTTATAATGACATGAAATAACATCACATATTATCCTATCTTCTTCTGTTATGTTTTATTGTAGTTCAGAAATTATTTTAAATATCTTCACATATATGAAAAACAGCTTGAGGAAGAGGAAGAGCCCAAGTGTTGAACCAACTTACAAATCTACCTGTAGGTGAATTCTAAATGTTCATGTTTCTATGACTGTGGTGATTGCTTTGAAATCTCTTTCGGCTGGTTTTCATCTTTGCATTTTGCTGTTAGGTTTGTGTCCGTACATAAACACTAAAAGAAAGATTCTATGTCTGTCCTAATCAGGATAAAGATTTGTGTTGTGCGTAGCTGTACCCTATTAGTCTATATTACCTGGTAATTATGAGACAGTATGTTTCAGGTAATTTTGCAGAGTTATGAAAAAGTAATGCAACATTTTGCATTACTTTTAAGAAAATTAATGAGTAATGTGTAATACAGTACTTTTCTGTAGTAATGACGCCAACACCAAGTCACGATGGCTCAAAGCAGTTGGTTTTAGTCTTGTGGCTGATTGGTCTAGATCTCTGTCCCTCTACTGTCTGCAGATGACAGTGTGCAGATCAAACAGATTGTCTTT
The DNA here is from genome assembly GCF_963576455.1 of Neolamprologus multifasciatus. Lineage (NCBI taxonomy): Eukaryota > Metazoa > Chordata > Actinopteri > Cichliformes > Cichlidae > Neolamprologus > Neolamprologus multifasciatus. The sequence continues at coordinate 12,543,787 of NC_140443.1, forward strand.
GTGATGGACCCCTTTGAAAAACTGCAGCTGAAAGAATATTAAAAGACCATGGAAGAGATATCAGGCACCAGCCAGATACCTGCCTGTAAGTGTGAGTGTGTATGTGTGAGTGTGTGCTGGGATGTGAAGAGCTCCTTTAAAAAATAGATGAAAAGCGCTGACATTGCCAGTCATTCTGGCTTTCTGCACTCTTCTACACATACTTAAATATGCAATGCAGACACACAGTCACATAGACTGCTCTCTCCATCTTCTAGCTGTTGTTGCTTGATGTCCAGTCATATCAGTTCATGACTCTCACTGTGTCCTGTCTAATCCTGTCTATCATTCACATACTTTATAAACTTTTGTTGTCACCCACAAATATTACAAACACTGGTGAGAATGTTGTTAATGCAACACTTTTGCATATTTTCCTCTTTCTCTCTCACACACACAAAAATACACATTGATTAGAATCTGATCAGAGCTGTGCTAATCATTTTTCTGGTTTACTGAATATATTCTGAGGAGATACAGACAGAGAGGAGTTTATCATCTTATACCACCAAAGCTTATTTAGTCACAGTATTCACTACTGGGCATTAGACAAGTGTCAGTTATTTATTTATTTTTAATGTACTCATTTAAACTTGGAAAAAGGTACTAATGCCACTAATGTTAACTAATATTGAACATTAAATTTCATAATTTCAACACATACATCTGTTTTTGTACATAAAGGGCAAACAAAGGCTGGTAATGAATTAGCCTTACGGATAAAATTGCTGACTTTATAGAATAGATCTGATGCATATGTATCCTGGTGGAATTAGAACATTAGAAAGAAAATAAAAAAGCTCTCACAAAGTGCATTATTTACTATTACACATAATTACCATGTGAACACTGCTAATGGTAACAAAGCTCAGGAGCCAACATGTTGAAAACATATCAAAAAATAAGCTCAAAATTTGCCTAATATTTTAGCATGCTAACAAAGCTTTGTTTGTACTCTTCCAACTAAAAGATTATACTTATAAATTGCATCATTGTTTACGACATGTAAATGTGTAAAATGCAATGAATAGTGTTGGTTACAGTGATTTAAGTGTGGAATTGTTCTATTCTGATTACTTGCAGCTGTCATGGATACAGTTCAATATAGCTCAGCTTTGTTGCACAGCACTTGCTAAGCCATATATTATTCAAAAACAGAGTTACATCACCAATATTGTCATATCAGCAACTCCAGGCAGTCAGCTCAGACAAGAAATGTAACAACAGCAGCAATTTACAGTTATACAGGCTATACAAGTATGCCTATATTCACCATCTACAGGGATCAGCTGCAGCAGGCTGATCATGTGCACAGACAATAAACAGTTAATGCTACGCTTTTATAACTGATAAATTTCATTTTCCTTTTTAATGGAAGCACACACACAAAAAGCTTCAGACACAATATTTACTGGGAATAGCAACACATTCACTGTTTGATGTGCATAACACATACCATGCACAAGACAAAGTATCTAGACAGTCACCGAGTATGGAATGTGCTGAATAACACAAGATGATAGGTATTTGGATGTGTTATAAGCTTGATAAATTGCTTTTCCAGCAACATTGTCATTACTGTTAGAAAAGATAACTTTTATTATCTAAAGAGTAACCAGTTAACCCAGCAGATGCAATATATTATTGCTTAACACTTGCTGGAAATTACTCTCTCTGTCAATGTTTCATCTTAGAAACATTTTTAGGTTAATTTCTTTCTTAAGAAGCAGTTGGTTTTTGATGTGCTGGTGTACACACCAACAACAGTTAAAAGAGTAGCATATGGCAGATGTCACTGTGATGAATGAGTTGTGGACAGACCTTTGGCCAGTGTCATTTCTGGTAGGTAAGGGCTTTTCTTCATCTAATACACTGACTTCTCTTTTTTTAAAATCCTACCTTCCAATACCTCTTACAGTCACAGCTCTTCTGCACATAACTCCTCATAATCTCATTTTCTAAGTGTATTTTTTCCCTTGATGTCTTTTTTCTTACTTATAGCCCATACTCCAGTATGATTCTCTCTTATAGTATGTCATCTCTTTTCCTGCTAGAGCTGGGATTTTCTTTTCCGCTGCTTTGCAGAGATTTAATCAATTCCTCAGTTGCTGTGACTTCCATGCGATGCCAGGCCAGCTAATTTAAATGTGAAGCATTTAAAATGTCAATTACAAGCTAATTAAATTAATGGCACAATGTGATTTAGCCATTTCACTCCTCTCGCCCTGAGCGATGGATAAATTGTCTCAGCTCAGGAGTGGAAAAGGGCTAAGTGTTTAATACAGCTGCGGCTTTACTTGCATAAACATGTGCACACACACAAAGAGACCCCATGTGACCTATTGGGAAATTGGTTTTAGAGAGGAGAGGAGAGGAAAGGAAAAGAGAGAAAAGGAAAGGAGAGTAGAGTAGAGAAAGAGAAATGCAGATGAAAAATGAAGAGAAAAAAGGGATGAAAAAGGGTGTTGAATTTAACAAGATAAAAATAATTTTAATTTGATTTGATAACAAATTGAATAATCAGTTAAATAAAAAGGAAAAAGTAACAAATAAAAGATCAATAGAAGAGAATGAAAATGAAAAGAGAAAAGCAGAATGGGAAGAAATAAAAATCTTTTTAAGAAGTACCGATCACATAGAGAGAATCAAAAGAGGGCAGCCTTTTGTGAGTACAAGAAAATAATTATTACAATATAATGTTTTAAATTTGCTTAGATCAGAGGAATAGGGAAGGATTTGTCTGTGTTTCAGTTTGGCTTAGCTGTAGGCTTGCGAGTGTGTGTAATTGTTTAGAGGGAAAGGAATTTATTGACACTGGGGGTCTGCCTGTCATAAAAGGAGACAGGAAGCTACAGTTGGGGGTTGCTGATGCTGATGCTTGTACCTTTAATAAAAACTCATAATTGTTATAAACTTAGAAGTAGGTTTGCAGGAGACTCTCCACCTTAAATGTACATGTAAATGTAAGACAATAAGAGGCCAATGGCCCAGTGGATGCAGAGTGGGGGTCTCAGTGTTTGTAATATGTTAACTCTGTTTTGTATGTTGTCTAGAGGAATTTGGTGTAGCTTGGGTGAGGAGATTACTTTTATGACCGGCAGGAAGTCACGTACACAGAGACACACACACAGTGCTTTGACTGTTACGACGCACCCACACCTACATGCACACTCACTCACGTGCACTCACATAGACACAAGGGTACGCGCACACCTGCGCACACACAGGCACTCACGTGTTCGTGCATACACACACAGATACAGAGTTTGCAGCACAGCATGGGGGTTTTATGATGGGGTCGCTTCTATAAAGCTGACTGTAACAAACAAAGGAGTGGAAGATTTGCAGAGGGGCACCGGCCTTGCACATCTCCCCTTCTAGAAGATGCATACTTAAATGAAGATGAATGAAGATGAATAAAGGTTTTGTGAAAATGACTACTGAGTCCGGTGTCGTCTCTGGATGCCTCGAGGAATAAAAAAGAACCGGGGGGAAACTGATTTCTTAACAGTTTACATGCTGGATGTATTCACATTATGTTGAAATTGTGGCTGAAAAGGACAAGAATAACATCATAATCATAGTAATTATCATTGTCTTTCAGCTGCAAAGAGAGCTATTTCAGATTTGAAGAAGTACCTGCAAGCTATGAACAACTCCACAACAATGACAATGAGGCCCATTGAGGAGTAGAATGGCAGTAATCTTGAAATGTAAGAAGCACTTTGCTTTCAGACTCCTGGCTTACTTGTGGTTTCTGGAGTTTCCAAAAGTAGAATGCTAATCAGAGGCTTCAGCTATCAGACTCCTGGCCTGAGAAACCAGGTTCTGGCTTAAGCATTTAATTGGTGTGTAAAGTAGATACTTTTGACTCTTAATCCTTTTTTTTTTTTTTGCCAATAATGCATATCACTAACTTTTTCTTCTCTCTCACCCATTATGTTCTGTCGACTGATCATCCTCCCCAGTCCTGCTAGAAGTGTTCTTTTTTGTTTTCTTTCTTTTTTTTTTTTAAATTTACAGTTAACAGAGGTTTTCTTTTCCTTCTGGACTGTCAAAATAAATAAAAAGAGGAAATTCAGCAATTCCCTATGATCTCAGTAAGGTGTTTACCATTTGAATGAACATCTCTGAGATACTGTTGCAATGAATTTTATTACGCTGATTTTGGTCAAGCTAAGGTTAAGTGACTTTGGTGCTACTGCTAGCACAACAGTTAGCCTTTAGTTCTGTTAAAGTCATTAATGGCAGCATGGTGGTGTTGTAGTCAGCACCATTGTGTCACAGCAGAAAGGTCAATGGCTTAAATCTGCTGGCTGGGGGTCAATCTGTCTGGAGTTTGCATCTTTTCCCCATGTCTGTGTGGGTTCTCTCCATGTACTCTGACTTCCTCCCAAAGACAGCCACCTTCAGTTTATTAGCGATTCTAAATTTGCTATGAGTCGGAATGGTTGTCTATCTCTCTGTGTTAGCCCTGCAAAAGATTGCTGGCCTGTTCATGGCATACTGCACCTCTCCCCTTGTGACAGATGGGATTGGCTCTAGCCCAACTGTGACCCTGAATGGGATAAGTGAAAGACAAGGAATGGATAGGATGGGATAGAAAGTTAACATAGAGTTTTACAATATTGTTGCTCCTTATGCAGTCCAAGAGATGCTACAGTAGGCCACATGCCATCTGGACAAGGAAAGTACTCTAACAAGTAACTTTTTATGGTAGTTATCACTGTAATGGTTCAAGTTACTTTTAAAAGTAACATCACCCAGCACTGTAGAAGAGGAACTAAGGACTAATGATTTAAAGAAATACAGGGTGGGCCATTTATATGGATACACCGTAATAAAATGGGAATGGTTGGTGATATTAAAGTCCTGTTTGTGGCACATTAGTATATGTGAGGGGGCAAACTCCTCAAGATGGGTGGTGAGTATGGTAGCCATTTAGAAGTCGGCCATCTTGGATACAACTTTTGTTTTTTCAATAGGAAGAGGGCCATGTGACACATCAAATTTATTGGTAATGTCACAAGAAAAACAATGGTGTGCTTGGTTTCAACGTAACTGTATTCTTTCATGACTTATTTACAAGTTTCTCTTTGTTCACAGCCATTGACATGTTGAAGAGGTTAACACGTGAGGAGCGGATCGAAATTGTGTTGATATCTGGTGAATGCAGTAACTGGGTCATTGTAGCAGATTTCAATGCAAGACACCCTACGAGACCACGCTATGACCTATGCTACAGTTAGCAAACTGCTACTGTAGCATAGGAGCCCACAGTGTAGCACTTGCCGCATGTCACTGGAGAGTGGCATTAGTCGAACATCCCTTCGGCGGATATTAGCTACTCACAAATGGCACCCTTACAAACTCCAGCTACTGCAGCATCTCAACGAGGATGACCCAGATTGGTGCACAGAATTTGCAGAATGGGCGAAACAAAAATTGGAACAGGACCCTCAGTTCACGCAGAAAATTTTGTTCAGTGATGAGGCAAACTTTTATGTGAATGGTGAAGTTAACAAACAAAACCACCGCTATTGGTCGGACACTAACCCACATTGGATGGATCCCTCCAAGACTGTTGGAACAACAAAAGTGATGGTTTGGTGTGGTATATGGGGTACAACGATAGTAGGTCCATTCTTCATCAATGGAAACCTCAAGGCCATTGGATATTTGAAATTGCTACATGATGATGTGTTTCCCTCTTTATGCACTGAAGCTGACACGTCCCCTGAGTTTTTCCAGCACATTATGGGTGCCAGGTCCGAGCATTCCTAGATGAACAGTTTCCTGGAAAGTGGATTGGTCGTCGTGGGCCAGTTGACTGGCCCCCAAGATCTCCCGATCTGACCCCCTTAGACTTTTATCTTTGGGGTCATCTGAAGGCAATTGTCTATGGTGTGAAGATACGAGATGTGCAGCACCTGAAACTATGGATACTGGATGCCTGTGCTGGCATTTCTCCTGCGGTGTTGCTATTAGTGTGTGAAGAGTGGGAGAAGAGGGTTGCATTGACAATCCAACACAATGGGCAGCACATTGAACACATTTTATAAGTGGTCAGAAACTTGTAAATAACTCATGAAAGAATAAAGTTACGCTGAAACCAAGCACACCATTGTTTTTCTTGTGACATTACCAATAAGTTTGATGTGTCACATGGCCCTCTTCCTACTGAAAAAACAAAAGTTGTATCCAAGATGGCGACTTCTAAATGGCCACCACCCATCTTGAGGAGTTTGTCCCCTCACATATACTAATGTGCCACAAACAGGACTTTAATGTCACCAACCATTCCAATGTTATTACGGTGTATCCATATAAATGGCCCACTCTGTAGAATAGATGGAAAGGGAAATAGGGGGCAAAAGAAAAAAAAAGAGGGGTAAAAGAAAATAGGAAAATGAAGAACTGTGAACAGATGCAAAAGAGGAAGAAGAGACACAAAAACAACAGCACTTTCAAGCAGGTGAGAAGGAATGTAGAGAAATGGGAGAGCGAAAGGACAGAGGAGCACAGTGTGAGCTTGTGGTAAATGGAGTATTGATTCAGAGGAGATGAGATTTTCAGAGTAAACACATAACCAAACTCTGTGCTCTGATGTGGGCAGACTACACTCACTGGAGACTTACAGTCAATGTAGAAAACATTACCAACACCACTCTCATATGGGGCTACTCCACTTCTGTACACACATTTCAATTGTATTGAGGCTCAAAAATATTTTTTAATTTGCTCCTACTCTATAGCTTCAGCTCTCCTGTGTGAGTGCTATGAAGGATGGGCTGAGAGACCAAATTAAACAATATGTTTCAGTATCTAAAGCACTAAAAATGACACAAAAAATGACATTAAAAACAGTCCCTTATCTGGTGATGACCTGCCACCTCACAATTTTGAAGCATGTGATTATTAGAAGTATCCCATTGCACTTTAAGATTCCCCTTTCCCCCACTAGAACTAAGACTCCATGTTCAGACCAAGAAAAACATCCCAGACCACAATGAGATTTTATCTAGGTGTTAATGCTCCCTGCTAACCAGGGTGTTTCAATGTTTTCCCATTGAATGATTTACATTCACACTTACAGATTTGTCGGAATATGGTACAATTGCTTTTATATGCTCTGTAGTCACATGTTTCCAGAGAATGGAGGACATGTTTTCTATAAGCCAATAGATAATTTTTCTGTAGCTTTATTTACACTTTTGTATGCATCTCTGGCTGAGATAGTCCAGTTCATACATACACACTTTTACAACCCTCTTTGCCTTTCCGAGAACTTCTCTCACAGAAGGCTAACGATCACAGCCACATTCACTTCCTCTTCACAATAAAACAGGATACTTGTAAAAATGAATGCAAATGCTTTTTAAGCTTCCTACTTTTTAAACTTTACTACCTAAAGAAATTCAATTTTTTAAAATACTTTAACCATTATTATTTTACATTTTAACATTGATGTCAGTGTCTTTAATATGTCAACACATTTTAATGAATGACAGTTTTACCCTGGTTGCAAACAAATAAGTTGATTAATTGAAATAAATAAACTAGTTAGAGAAAAAATGGAAAATGTAAAATAAAAAAACCACATGTACTCAATAAATGAATAGGCAAGCACATAATAACTGTTTTTAAATAACCTGTATTGACATGTATCATGTTGATAACAACAATGTTGACAATATATTGATGTCTAGAATTGGTCATGGACCGACGGACCCAATATGGACAGGATCTGCATGACTTCAAATGCTTAGTGGAATGAGTTCAAAATGTCTTTGATAGAACACTTCTGAACTTGGTTTGAAAGACCCTGGTTTAAGGCCCCATGGACTTGAGCCTAAAAATGACCAGTTTTTATTATTATGAGTAAAAACACGTGTATGATGAGTAAATCTCAAAATATAAACATTTCAAGAAAGGACTTGAAGAAATGGAAGGGACAGATTTTTTACAGGCCCACCACGAGTGGAAACTGAAAAAACAAACAAAAAAACCCCCCAAACCCCATCTTTGATTAAAAGAAACAAAATGGCACAGCAGTGCAAACCTTGTCAAAAGTAGGAAGATGAAAAAATACATGTAAAGTGGAATATTATAAAACTTAATACTTGTTAGGATAATTGTCATTTTTAAAATAAGAAACGATATACAGTCCCAATCAAAAGTTTAAGACCACTTGAAAAATGGCAAAAAACCCAAAAAACAACACCCTAACCCATGGTTGGATCTTAACACATTTCCAAGTAGAGCTTCAACATGAAACAAAAAAGAAATGGGAGTGAGACAAAACATCTTTTCGAGCATGCAATTTATTGAAATCAACACAGGCTGTTTTACAGCTGATCAAAAGATTAGGACCACATGCCTTTAAAAGGCCAAATCTGTGCAAAAATGTGGATTCATTGTCATTTTCCATCAGGTAGTCACATTGTCATGACATTCTGATAACAAAGGCAAAATACTTTCCCTTTTTTGAACGTGGTCAGGTTGCTGAACTGCATAAGCAGGGTGCCTCGCAGTGCACCATCGCTGCTGAGGTGGGGCGCAGTAAGACAGTCATTTGGAATTTCTTAAGTGATCCTGAGGGTTATGGAACAAAACAGTCAAGTGGAAGACTCCCAGAAATTTCACCAGCACTGAGCCGGAGGATCCAGTTGGCTGTCCGTCAAGACACTGGACGATCCCCGACCCAAATTAAGGCCGTTATTGGTGCCGACTGAAGCCCCATAACCATCAGACAACATCTGAGATTGAAGGACTTCAAAAACAAAAAACATCTTCAAAGGCCTCGTCTCCTTGAACGCCACAGAACTGACTGTTTGGTCTTTGCAAGAGAGCACCAAACATGGGACACTAAAAGATGGAAGAAAGTTTTATTCTCTGATGAAATTTTTTTTAAAATTGATGGTCCTGATGGTTTCCAACATTACTGCCATGACAAGCAGATCCCACCTGAGATGTTTTCTACCCACCAAAGTGGAGGGGGTGCCATAATGGTCTGGGGTGTTTTTTCCTTCAGTTGAACAATGGAGCTTCAGGGCCGTCAAATGACCGCTAGCTATGTCCAGATGATGCAGAGCTCATCCCTCATGACTTGTCTGTGTGACTGGGTTTTTCAACAGGACAATGCTACAGTACACAATACCCACAGGGCAAGGGACTTCTTCCAGGAGAATAACATCACTCTTCTGGACCATCCGGCGATTCACCCTGATCTAAATCCAATCCGGTCTTTAAGTGATGACGTGATAAATTCTGCTTCCCAAAGAATTCTGCTTCCAGGCCCAAATGACTCCACGTTTAATAAGGCTTTTGTGTTTTTTACATGTGTTAATGCTTTGTATCTTGTTCTATTTAATCTCAACAAGCCCCTAAAAACAGATCACTGTCAGCCTCTCTCGGTTTTTGTTACCGCTAATCATTTTAATGCTCAGTTTTTAAAACCTTACAATGTAACTACAGCTCAGCCCATGCAGCAGTATATTAATAACTAACCTCATATTGTGGATGGACTATCTCAGTTGTTCTCCCAACTGAGGTTTGGTCCTTTTACAGCAGCCTGCCATGTGATTGCATTTCTCCCGAACCTTTGGGAACCCTCACGTTAACTTTTATTGAGTGGAAAAAAGTTAGCATTCATCCTCCAGCTTCACTGTTTATATTATGCTAACATCATTATATACCAGCTAGCCCAGCTCCAGTAACTCTACAAATGTCACTGCTGTTTACTTTCCTGTCTTCATTTATGTCAGAAATGATAGCAGAGTTGTACGTCTTAATTTGTTTCTGTCATGATCCTGGGTCCTTTTGATCCAGCGTTTTGTGTTTTCTATTAGTGTGATTTTGGTTCTGCTGTTCCTCCTGTTTATTGTATTCTGTTCTGCCCATCTATTCCTGTGTCAAGTCCGCGTTTCCTAGTCTGTCTTTGCGTGTGTGTGTTTCCTGTCTTATTGTGAAGGTCTGCGTCTTATGTGAGTGTTTTCAGTTTGCCTCCCTAGTCTCGTCACGTTAATCACTCCCAGCCGTGTCCCCCACCTGTGTGTAATCGTTCTCTGAGTGTTTTTAAGTCGTGTCTTCTGTCTTAGTCGTTGCTGGTTCGTCTGTGTTGTTTCCCCTCGGTCTCCCTGCGTTTCTCCATCCGTCTCCCTGTGTGTATTTTCCTGGACCTCCCTGCATCTTTGTTCTGGTTTGTTTTGTTAGCTCTACCCAGTTTAGGTTTTCCTGCTCATGTTCACCCGCCATTGCTGTTTATTTCTACTCGTGTTAGTAAATACTCACCTGCACCAGAGCTGCCGCTTCCGGGTCCTAAATAGTTCCCACACGGCTTGCCCTGGCAGACCGTGACAGTTTCGGAAATCCCTCAGTCAGAACATTGTATATAATATTTAAATGGAAACTAGCGAGCTAACTTCCTGCTAACTTCTAACTCCGTTAAATTTCATAAATTTGGTTTTCGTGGATGCCTGGATGTTAAACTTAATTGTTACACTTGGTAGAGCAGCAACGCTGATCATTTTATTACAGATGAAAGGATTTAGACAGTTTTTAACTCTCAGTGATGCCGCAGTGATCGTGTGACTTGCAGCGGAGTTTGGGCCCAGGCACAGCTAATGACGTCAGACTTAACCTCCTGGGACCTGGCATCCACATATGCGGACATCACATTTTGGGTTATTTAGACCAAAATACTCAATTTTGCTCTACAAGGGCCTGATATCCACGTACGAGGACATTATACTGCTACCGTTCTATTGAAAATTTAAACGAATATCCTCATATGTGGCTCTCATTTTTCTTAGAAACAACAACAAAAACAGGTTTGGTCCTAAACTTTTGATCAGCTATAAAGCAGCCTGTTTCAATTTACGCATTATTTTCAATAAATTGCATGCTCAAAGAAATGTTTTGTCTCACTCACATTTCTTCTTGTTGTATGCTAAAGCTCTACTTGAAACCTTGCTAAGATCCAACCATGCAAAATTGTTTTCTTTTTGCCATTTTTCAAGGGGTCTTCAACTTTTGATCCAGACTGTATTTTGTGCATTTAAATATAGTTATTGTCATCTCACAAAATAAAGACCGTGTATTGTTATTTTTCCTTGAGAACACTTAGCATGTGACATTTGCTCTCAGTATGTGCAAAGGTCTTATCTGATATTCTTTAACTAAGCCAAATAGTCTGCCATTGCACTTTAGGCATCTTACTTAATGATGAAGCTTCTAACGTTTTTATTTTCTAATGACTTTGTTTGTTTGTTTGTTTTGAATAACACAACATGTAATTTGCTTGATTGCTTAAACAATGTAAGGTTTTTCCTGGCACTCAGTGTTGGGAAGGCAAAACACTGCAGTGATCAATATACAAAAATAATTAAGTGAAACAATAGCTGTATGATTAAAATGAGGTATGGCCTTTGGCAGATGGATAATTATCAGAAGCTATAATCGCTGGAGAAAGGGAGTTTTTATCAACATTCCTCAATAAATAAATAAATACATCCTAGAAATTAATCAGTAACTGTAAAACCTCGATATAATATGAACTTGCACCCAAACAAGCTAACTTATGCATTTTTGAAACATACATATATTTTTGTAACAAATGGACATATATACTTAGATTACATACATAATTTAATAAAGTCCATGTAATCATAACTAAATGATTTTTATTAATGAACGTATTTTGTTCATACTAGATGGGCTTAAATCATGCCAATCTATTGGATTTTTTTCCCTTTTTCTTTCCCCCAAAGAACAGAAAGAAATAATATTTTTTTAGGTTTATTTATAAAGATATTTTAAAGAATGAAGGTAGAATTAAGGTACATCTGAGCCAGTTGTTTTCAGGGACATGTAAGTAGTTAAACAATGTCACCTGTGTGCAAACCAAGTTAGGCCAGTAATAGCTGAGGTCAGAGGTTTTTAAATTCAATAGGTAATGGAAAATTATTGGGATTTCAATGACCATTTAAAATACTGTGTTAATTAGTGGACAAAAAACTGCTGACAGTATTATGTTAATAGTCACAAAAATCGCTATCTTTAATTATCTAAAACATTTGCTTTTGCAGATTTTCTTTTTAACCTTCAGTAAAAGGTTTTGGATTTTAATTTCAATTTTATAACTATGAAAGATCAGGATATGGAAAGTTTGGGCTATGAGTAGGTGACCAGTTATACAGCACACACTACATTTGATTTTAGCATAGTTAAAAACATGCTAATATATGATGAGAAAGATTAAACATGTATAAAAAGCAGACTTTTTTGAAACGAAAAACTGTATTTTTCCACAAAATGGACAGTACAATATTGGATGGCAATACAACAAACCAAATAGGAACAAAAACAGGTTCCAGTGGAACAAATACACTAATGGTACTTACACTTGACTTAGTACCTCTGGGGTGCCATTGACAAAAGGAGCTATAACATTCCTTTTTCAAAAGTCTCTTTTGTCTAGATCTCCCACCAAAGTACTCCCAAACCATGACCATGCGATGCTAAAAGCAGTTGGCATCTTTTTAATTTATTCTACGTTTATATTAATCTGTCCGTGATTCAATTTTTCAGTCTTTCTCTGTCCAGTGTGTCTTTTCTTATGCTTAGCTTTCTCAGTCACAGATATTTTTCTTCTTCTCTTCCAAGTCAGCTTCCAGGACTCTATGCTTAACTATCGACCATACTACCTTTGTTGTAACCCTTAGTGTGTCTGTATATGAACACAGATATTTAACTGAAATTGTTAATATTTATAATGAATGTCATCATGAAATGGAATTCTAAATATTTCTCATCAGTTTATTGTTCCTTTAATTTAACAAAAGTGTTTTCTGTATATAAATTGTTTTTTAGTATTTTTCCTCTTCCTAATGACTACAAACAATTCTGTTTTTAGGTAATTCTCCTCTCTGTTGATGTGTGTTCATCATTCCTGTCACCATGAACAGGAATTGAAGTCATTAATGAATTCAAACATAAAAAATAAAATCACACGACTGCACAGACCAAAATTCAGAACTTAATTTAAATACTGGTACACAACAGCAATAAGTTGCTTGACATATCTAAGTGTATGATCTGGGTTTAAATTTCTGAGATGAAACAGAAACAGAAAGATCTGCATATCAAACATTGAATTTCCATCTCACGTGAGTGCACAGTACATATATGCTTTAAACACACAACAAAAATACACATATACTGTATGCAAACTCATTCTCATCAGATGAACTCATCTACATGAACACATGGAGACAAACATACCTTGTGGCTTTACACTGATGCTCTCACACTAACACATAACATAAAGAAAAACGTGTGTGACAAATAACAGATATCTTTTCAAGCCAAAGACAAGACAGTAATTACCACCATTTTCAATCATTCTGTTTTCAGTATTCAGCTGCTGCTGTTCCCTTATCACACTGAAACACTGTGATTCCCCACAACACCACCAGCAGAAGCAATCGTATACTAAAGCACCAGTCAGTGACACATGCAAACAAAAATGAAGCTTCATCTCTGAAAAATATTAGAGAGACGTCTCCATTCTAAATGAGTTAAGCTGAGGATTTGGCATGTGTTTACTGTGTTTACAGGACTAATTCTGACAAATTTACAGTTAGCATGTTTTATTTTTTTAATGGAAATTACTGCTCCTAATAGTGGGTTTTATGTGTGTATTTAGTTTGTTATATTTATTTATTTATTTATTTATTTATTTTTTACAATTATTTTGTCTAGAGCTCACTTTGTTTTTCTGAGGATTAATTCTCCAACCACTGTTTTCTTTTAGCGTTTACTATCAAAACATATATCATATATAGTCATTATCCTTTTCTGGGAGTCTGAGTATATTTTTTCGATAAAGAGATAATACATAATACAGTGACAGTAGTCTCGTTCTCAACATAAAGTTTACTGTAAAAAGTTACTTGTTAGAGTACTTTTGTGATAATCCAATATGCAAAAGAACACATCTGGTGCACCTATTCTGTCAAGGAATTAAGATATAACAGTAGTAATACAGGATAAAGATGGCCAACACTGTTTAACATTATAGTGCCATCTCTGTCCAAAATCGGATCATATTGATGCACACAAAGGAGTGTCTCTTGTCCTTTAGATGTAGCTGTATAGTTGACTCTTGACCTGAGGAGCTGACTCTCTTAAGACCTTGTACCAGTGAAATTGTTCTTTTTTGTCCATTACATACAGATCTGTGCAGTCCTTGCAGTGCTGGATTGCATATACAATAGTGGCTTTCAATTAGGACAAGCAAAGCAAGCAGTTCTTGCCCTGTCAAATCTAAAACTACACATAAATTAAAATGTTAGCTTTCATATTAGAAACAAGAGGACATGAGGTAAGAGATACGTGTTCCTCAGCAAATGCAAACATATGGTTTATAGTGATGCTATGCGAATATGATGCTTGACATTAAAAAATATAAAGTATTTAAAATGGGCTCAGTCTTAAACATGTGCAGCAGTAACAACAATCCATTTGACACTGATGGACAATATTTTTTCTGCAGAACAATCATTCCTGTACAGCTTTATGTCGAATGAGATGATTTCATGGTATTTTATTGCTTCTTTTCCTAAAGTAATGGTTTGAAAAATTCCTCCACCACTTGTCATTTTCAATTTATAGCAAATACATTTTGATAATATAGTAGATATATTTAACTATAGAAGTAATAATATTTTACATTTTCTTTCAGTCTGAAAGCTGAAAACCTTTCATCTAATCCAAAAGACCAGAGCAAGAAATAACGGGAACTTTAGGAGTCACGAAGTTAACAATCTGTCCCATTCTTACATGGGATAAGTGCATAGGTTACTCCAGCAACACCAAGGTGGTTGACTACAGAATTCATTCCCTTTTTAAGAAAAGCACCTTTATAACATCTCACTGGGTCGCACCGGGTGGCGCTGTCACTTGGTGTTCGCTCGCTCGCTCTGTGGTATAGTATCGCTTCCTGTTCCTGCTCAAACACAGTGGTGTTTCTGAGTAGCTTATTTGCTTAGCAGTTTAATTAACAACTTTTAAATACATTCTTTTTTCACAGTATAATCTTCACGTGCTTCATCCGAAGCACACTTTCTGTGTACTCACTACCTAATTTATAGTATTCACTCACTGTCTCTGTACTGTTTCGCTAGCTTAGCTCGTAGCCGACCCGTTAGCACCATGGCTACTTCACCTGTCCCTTCTGCACTTTCTTGCTCATTGTGTCAGATGTTTAGTTACTCCTCGGCCTCCTTTAGCAGTAATGATATCTGTAACAAATGTAGCATATTTGCAGCTCTGGAGGCCAGGATTACTGAATTGGAGACTCGGCTTTGCACCCTGCTCCCACCCTTAGCTAGACAGGCCCCTGTAGCCGGTGCAGCCGAAGATAGCGTAGGCCCCGATAGCGTAGGCCCCGCTAGCTGTTCCCCGGCAGACCCCAAGCAGCTGGGGAAAGGCTGGGTAACGGTGAGGAGGAAGCGTAGTCCTAAACAGAAGCCCCAGGTACACCACCAACCCGTTCATGTGTCTAACCGTTTTTCCCCACTCGGTGACACACCCGCCGGGGGTCAAACTCTGGTAATTGGTGATTCTGTTCTCAGACATGTGAAGCTAGAGACACCGGCAACCATAGTCAATTGTCTTCCAGGGGCCAGAGCAGGCGACATTGAAGGAAATTTAAAACTGCTGGCTAAGGGTAAACGTAAATTCAATAAAATCATAATTCACGTCGGCAGTAATGACACCCGGTTACGCCAATCGGAGGTCACTAAAATCAATATTGAATCGGTGTGTAACTTTGCCAAAACAATGTCGGACTCTGTAGTTTTCTCTGGTCCCCTCCCCAATCAGACCAGGAGTGACATGTTTAGCCGCATGTTCTCCTTAAATTGCTGGCTGTCTGAGTGGTGTCCCAGAAACGATGTGGGCTTCATAGATAATTGGCAAACCTTCTGGAGGAAACCTGGTCTTGTTAGGAGAGACGGCATCCATCCCACTTTGGATGGAGCAGCTCTCATTTCTAGAAATATGGACAAATTTATTAAACCCCTCAAAACATGACTATCCAGAGTTGGGACCAGGAAGCAGAGTTGCAGTCTTACACGCCTCTCTGCAGCTTCTCTCCTCCTGCTACCCCCCCAAAAACCCATCTCCATAGAGACTGTGTCTGCTTCCAAAAAGACAAAAAACAAACTAAAAACCAGCAACAAACAACTTAAACAATCACAAAGAAAGAACAATACAGTATCCACATCTGAACCAAAGAGTAAAACAGTGAAATGTGGATTATTAAATATTAGGTCTCTCTCCTCCAAGTCTCTGTTAGTACATGACTTAATAATTGATCAACAAATTGATTTACTCTGCCTTACAGAAACCTGGTTGCAGCAGGATGATTATGTTAGTTTAAATGAATCAACACCCCCGAGTCATTCTAACTACCAGAATTCTCGAAGCACAGGTCGAGGGGGCGGTGTGACAGCAATTTTTCACACCAGTCTATTAATTAATGAAAGACCAAGACAGACTTTTAATTCATTTGAAAGCCTGATGCTTAACATTGTCCACCCCAGCTGTGAAACTCAGAAACCAGTCTTACTTGTTATCATCTATCGTCCACCTGGGCCTTACACAGAGTTTCTGTCTGATTTCTCAGACTTTATATCTAATTTAGTTCTGAGCTCAGATAAAATAATTATTGTGGGTGATTTTAACATCCATGTAGATGCTAAAAATGACAGCCTCAACATGGCATTTAATCTGTTGTTAGACTCAATTGGTTTCTCTCAAAATGTAAAAGAACCCACCCACCACTTTAATCACACTCTAGATCTTGTTTTAACATATGGCATAGAAACTGAACATTTAACAGTGTTTCCTGAAAACCCTCTCCTGTCTGATCATTTCTTGATAACATTTACATTTACAATAATTGATTACGCAGCAGTGGAGAGTGGACTTTATCAAAGTAGATGTCTTTCTGAAAGCGCTGTAACTAAGTTTAAGAATATAATCCAGCCACTGTTATCATCGTCAATGCCCTGTACCAACACAGAGCAGAGCAGCTATCTGAACGCTACCCCAACAGAGGTCGATTATCTTGTTAATAATTTCACCTCCTCACTACGTACGACTCTGGATACTGTAGCTCCAGTGAAAACTAAGGTCTCTAATCAGAAGTACCTGACCCCGTGGTATAATTCTCAAACACGTACCCTAAAGCAGATGACTCGTAATCTGGAGAGGAAATGGCGTGTCACAAATTTAGAGGATCATCATTTAGCCTGGAGAAATAGTTTGTTGCTTTATAAGAAAGCCCTCCGCAAAGCCAGAACAGCTTACTACTCATCACTGATTGAAGAAAATAAGAACAACCCCAGGTTTCTCTTCAGCACTGTAGCCAGGCTGACAAAAAGTCAGAGCTCTGTTGAGCCAACCATCCCTTTAACGTTAACTAGTGATGACTTCATGAACTTCTTCACAAATAAAATTTTTATCATTAGAGAAAAAATTACCAATAATCATCCCACAGATCTAATATTATCTACAGCTACTCTTAGTTCCATTGATGTTAAGTTAGACTCTTTTTTTCCAATCGATCTTTCTGAGTTAACTTCAATAATTACTTCCTCCAAACCATCAACGTGTCTTTTAGACCCCATTCCTACAAAACTGCTCAAAGAAGTCCTGCCATTGATTAATTCTTCAATCTTATATATGATCAACCTATCTCTAATAATCGGCTATGTACCACAGGCCTTCAAGGTGGCTGCAGTTAAACCTTTACTCAAAAAGCCATCTCTAGACCCAGCAGTCTTAGCTAATTATAGGCCAATCTCCAACCTTCCTTTCATATCAAAAATCCTTGAAAGAGTAGTTGTCAAACAGCTAACAGATCATCTGCAGAGGAATGGTTTATTTGAAGAGTTTCAGTCAGGTTTCAGAGTTCATCACAGCACAGAAACAGCTTTATTGAAGGTTACAAATGATCTTCTTATGGCCTCTGACAGTGGACTCATCTCTGTGCTTGTCCTTCTTGACCTTAGTGCAGCATTCGATACTGTTGACCATAATATTCTATTAGAGCGATTAGAACATGCTGTAGGTATTACAGGTATTGCACTGCAGTGGTTTGTATCATATCTATCTAATAGACTCCAATTTGTGCATGTAAATGGAGAGTCCTCTTCACACACTGAGGTTAATTATGGAGTTCCACAGGGTTCGGTGCTAGGACCAATTCTGTTTACATTATACATGCTTCCCCTAGGCAGCATCATTAGAAGACATAGCATACATTTTCACTGCTATGCAGATGACACCCAGCTCTATCTGTCCATGAAGCCAGATAACACACACCAATTAGTTAAACTGCAGGAATGTCTTAAAGACATAAAGACTTGGATGGCCACTAACTTTCTGCTTCTTAACTCAGATAAAACTGAGGTCATTGTACTCGGCGCTGAAAAGCTTAGAAATATGGTATCTAACCAGATTCTTACTCTGGATGGCATTACCTTGGCCTCCAGTAACACTGTGAGGAACCTTGGAGTCATTTTTGACCAGGATATGTCCTTCAACGCACATATTAAACAAATATGTAAGACTGCGTTCTTCCATTTGCGCAACATCTCTAAAATTAGAAATATCCTGTCTCAGAGTGACGCTGAAAAACTAGTTCATGCATTTATTACTTCCAGGCTAGACTACTGCAATTCATTATTATCAGGATGTCCAAAAAACTCACTGAAAAGCCTTCAGCTAATCCAAAATGCTGCAGCAAGAGTACTGACAGGGACTAGAAAGAGAGAGCATATTTCTCCTGTTTTGGCTTCCCTTCATTGGCTTCCTGTTAAATCCAGAATTGAATTCAAAATCCTGCTCCTCACATACAAGGTCTTAAATAATCAGGCCCCATCTTATCTTAATGACCTTGTAGTACCATATCACCCTATTAGAGCACTTCGCTCTCGCTCTGCAGGCCTACTTGTTGTTCCTAGAGTATTTAAAAGTAGAATGGGAGGGAGAGCCTTCAGTTTTCAGGCCCCTCTTCTGTGGAACCAGCTTCCAGTTTGGATTCAGGAGACAGACACTATCTCTACTTTTAAGATTAGGCTTAAAACCTTCCTTTTTGCTAAAGCATATAGTTAGGGCTGGACCAGGTGACCCTGAATCCTCCCTTAGTTATGCTGCAATAGATGTAGGCTGCCGGGGGATTCCCATGATGCATTGAGTTTTTCCTTTCCAGTCACCTTTCTCACTCACTATGTATTAACAGACCTCTCTGTATTGAATCGTATCTGTTATTAATCTCTGTCTCTCTTCCACAGCATGTCTTTATCCTGTCTTCCTTCTCTCACCCCAACCGGTCGCAGCAGATGGCCGCCCCTCCCTGAGCCTGGTTCTGCCGGAGGTTTCTTCCTGTTAAAAGGGAGTTTTTCCTTCCCACTGTCGCCAAAGTGCTTGCTCATAGGGGGTCATATGATTGTTGGGCTTTTCTCTGTATCTATGAAGCGCCTTGAGGCGCCATTTGTTGTGATTTGGCGCTATATAAATAAAATTGACTTGAATTGAATTGAATAACATCTGACCTACTCAAATCACTCTTAAAGAGATAAATATATAATTGTTTAATCTGGCCTTCTTTTTGTTCAGTACAACCCCCATGGCGTCTTTTGATTGTGGACTTTGGCAGTGAGAAGTCTTCCCAGTTTTAGAAACAAAAAAGACATATGAACTAAGATTAACCTTTATCAGAATGATGAGAACAGAAAAGTATAGAGCAGGAAAGGAACAGCTGATTATCCAAAGGATACCATATCACCTGCTGTAATTCACAATACACCTTAAGGGCGAAATGACCCATTGTGCTGAAGCAACCCATGACTTTCTCAAGAAAAGGAAAATAGGATATTCTTTATTATATTTTTTTGGTCTCAACCCAATAGAGAATGAAGACATCAGACAAATGATTTTCACTAAAACCATTTTCACTGTATTAAAAATTGCCCTCATATTTAGAATGGTTACTTTATACAATTACTTTTGAGTCTCTGAAGATGAGGTATCATATCTAAAAATGTCTGAAATTCCAAAACTGTCAATGCAGTACTTTTGTTAACCCCCTTAAATTAAAGCTGAAACAGCACTTCAATAGCATCTTGTTTGATTTCAAATACACCACTGATATACAGAGGCAGAATTACCACAAAAAAAGGTGTAACTGTCCAAATTTGTCAGTGGAACTAACTGTATTATCTCAATAGAGCACTTCAGTCTCAGTTGCCAGGCTTACTTGTTGTTCCTAGAGTGTAGAACGCGAGCCTCCTTATAGCCTTCAGCTATCAGGCTTCTTTCCTGTAGAACCATTTCCCAGTGTGGGTTCAGAAAAACAGGCACCCTCTTTTATAATGAGGCCTAAAATTGTCCTTTTTTTTTTATAAAGCTTATAGTTCAGGCTAGATAAGAAGACTGCTGAGGGACTTCACATGATGCACTGAGCGCTTCTTTTCTACCCCTGTCTGTTAATATACCGCTATATGTCAGTATTTTTGTTTTCTGTCTTGCATAGTTTGCATTTTGTCCTTCATCGCTCCATGTTTGCTGTTTTTATCTTCTCTTCTCCTCATTCTCCAACTGGACACAGTAGTTTGAGCCTGATTATGTCAGACGTCTCTTGCCATTTAAAGAAAGTTCTTCATTTCCATCACTGCCTAGGTTCTTGCTAAGGAGACTGGTAAGGTGACTGTTGTTGCGAATTGGTAATATATAAATAAAACTGAATTTAACATATCAAATTATACTGTTTTCATGCCAGCTGGAATAGCAGGAGCAGAAAGAAAAAATGTGTACACATGTACAAATAAAGATTAATATTATAATTATTATTAATAATATTAATATTATTATAAATTATATTCCATCTCTCTTGCCTTCCCATTAAATTACATCTCCAACATCAATTTCTTACTGTGAGGGTAACCAAAATAATATTTGATTCAGTGGAAACATATAACAGTGCTCACCCAGGAGAAAGAGAGCAAAACATACAGCCACTTCTCTGCTAATTTCTGACCTTTTGTTTGCCAATACAAAGCCCTTGTTGTTTCATTATTTAAATAAATAGTGATAATGATCAGTAATTGCTGTTTCCTTGTACCCTAGAGCCTAATGCTAATCAGCCAGGCAGCGGCTAATGAGGCTAAGACAGTCCCACCAGTAAACAATGTGTTGATTTAAGAGAACATACACCCCAAACCACAACTGAGTCATCTAAGTTCAGTCCCATTGTTTATTTCTCGTAAGTTGGAAAGTTAAAAAGGTCACTCATGGAAACAAACTGGAAGTGATTAAAATTATCTCTAAATACATTGTTATTTATGACTGAGAAACTTTTCACGGCACATTTTTCTCTCACAAAGTCTCACAATGTCTATTCATTTTATCTCATATTTACTCAATGAAAATACAACTCCAGTACTTTCAGTACTCATTCTTTTAGCACTCCTGTTCTACACCTCTCATATTTTCCAATGCATTAGTCTAAATAAATAAATCCTATTTACTACCTTAATATTGCATTAAATGAGTACTATTCTAGCATAACTGATGGTAACATGCATCCCTGTTACACAGTTTTGTGTGCATTAGGATTCAAAATAGTAAGGAAACAATTAGTGCTGCTGTTAATTTACCTAAAAACTGTGGATTTTGCACTTGTTTGTTAAATTTTTGGCATAAATGAAAATTAATTCTATAAACATTGCTATCTCACTCATATATCATTACAGCATTTTTGCCACATTGATATCAATTTACTATCATTATGTCAATTTTCAGTTACTGAATTATTGATGCACATGCTTTCTATATAGCACTGACATTTACCTAAAAATAAGTTTGATCTATAAGTTCATATGTCAACTTCAACTGCCAATGTTTAAATTATTTCCACTAAATATCTAACAGCCAGGCAAAGGTCTGGCTCCTGTGATCATTTTCTATTTGTGTTTATGCTTTCAGGTACACAAATCTGTATATTTACATGCATGCACTATAAAGTGTGTGTGAGTGTGTGGTGCTGTGATTTATTTCCTGTTTAATCACGTTTGGCAGAGCAGACTGAGCTTAAGCTCAGCGACAAAGTGTATTTATGGTGTGTGTGTGTGAACGCCTGTCTCAGAGAGAGTATTTATAGGTCTGGTCCAATCTGTGTTCTATCCAGCTGCAGTAAAGAGATAGTGGTTTTAAACCACCTATAGCATCTGTCTCTTTCTCAAACATGTGGACACACACACACCTGTGTATACAAAGAAAAATGTTCAGATGTTCTGATAGAATTTCAATAGAAACAGATTCCTGAAAAGCAATGTAATGTAACAACTGCCACTGATAGTAATAAAAAATGTTTTTTTTAAAAATCAACCAAGGTATAAAGAAAGCACATCTGAATGCAGAAGACCACACTGGGTTCTCTCTAGGAAAAGGAAAACTGAGGCTACAATTTGCAAGGGTTCACTGATATATATGTATATATATATGTATATATATGTATATATTAGGGGTGCAACGATACTCGTATCCATATTGAACCGTTCGATACAGTGATTTTGGTTCGGTATGCATATGTATCGAACAATACAAAATTTTTAATTTATTTTATCAACTTTTCTTCTGACGATACTGTCTGTGTTGAGTGCTCAGTGGATCTGCGTTTGACTACTCCGCCTAAGCTGCACTGTTGAGCGCAGATCCACTAAGGGCAGCGCAAGCTAGCAAGACAGAAGCTAAGTTCGTTGCAACATGGCAAATTGAACCTCCCCCACCCTCGTTCAGATCTGGCCTTTGGAACTATTTTGGTCTTCATGTGAAGTATGACCCTGAAGGTAAGCGCGTCATGGACAAAAGTAAAACAGTATGTCGGATGTGCCACGCAATGCTCAATTACATGGGTGGGAACTAGTGTGTTAGCGCAGTTAGCTCGTTAACGTGTTGACGCCGTCCAGTCCCACACACGGGGCGATCCGCGGTAGCTCGTTAACGGAGATTTGCCGTGTTGTGGCGTTAACATAATTTCAGATTAACGCTGACAGCACTAGTGGTAACACAACGAATATGACTGCACATTTACGCCGACATCATCCTAGTGCAAAGACAAGTGGAAGCAGACAAAAACAACAAGCATGCATGCTACAAACTTTACCCGAGTCATTTAGACAGCCGTTAGCGCATGATTCTCCTTATGGGGACCTGATATGTTTAATATGCTGCTGAGAATATAGTCCAGAAGAAGTGTATAGTATAGCTTTTATTTTGGAAAGAGCCATTTCTCTGTAATAAACTCTCTTTTCCAAAGATGAGTGATTCCTCGACCAGATAGATTTCGTTTTTTATTACTTTGTTGTTTCAGCAACATTAAATATAAAAACTGTACTTTTGAGTTTAAATATATATTTATAATTTTAATAAATGACAAATTAAAAAAGCATAAACTTTTTTTTATCGAAAAAAATATTGAACCGTGACACCAAAGTATCGAACCGAACCGAACCATGAATTTTGTGTATTGTTGCACCCCTAGTATATATATATATATATATATATATATATATATATGTATATATATATATATATATATATATATATATATATATATTCTCTTCTGCCTCTCTTTCTGTCTCACCCACTCCATCACACTAACTGAGCGTTACCCACCATGATCCTTCAATTACAATCACTAATCAAAAGAATTCATAATAAAACCAAACCTGCGCATGAGTATTTCCAGCCTTCATTTACGATTAGCAGACTTCATTAAGCTACAAGGTGTTGTCAGCGCTTTGCTCCTCGTTAGCAGCAGATGCATTTCCCTAGTTAGCTGGCAACACATCTGAGTGCACGAGTGTGTATGTGTGTGTGTATGTGTCCGTGTGTTCATTAATTTATACATGCTTCTTTGTGTGTAGTTAGCTGGCTAATTCAGCATGAAGCCTGCAAGGCCTTGGGAATCTGCATACTGTCATTGTAAGAGTCCAGATTATAAAAGCTAAAGAGAATGTGAAGCAAGGTGGGGATAAATAGAGTAGAGGTAGACAAGAAAGACTGAAGTAAAAAGAGGAGACAAATGAGGAGGAGTGTGAGGGAAAGAGGAAGGAAAGAAGCAGATGAAAAGGGAACATGATAAAGAAGGTTAGTGTCATAGCAAAAGGGTGAAAAGGAAATGAGGAGAGAAGAGGGAGGCAAAGGATGACAACAAAGGATAACAAAAGAGATCAAAAGGGTGAAGATGAAGAAAGAAGGGAACAAAGAAAAATAGAAGGGAAGAATAGAAAAGACAAAGTAGGGAGAAGATGAGGATGAGGCAAGGGTGCAGACACATTTATACAGGTTGGGAGATGTGAAGAGAAAAAACAGAACAAAAGATAGAGCTAAAAGGGACATAAGGAAGGAGATAAACAGAGAAAAGATAATGAGAGGAGTTAGCAGATTTGCTCTCTTGGTCCTCTATGTCTTGCCTTTGTTGCTCTTCCTGTGAACGTCAAAGACTTAATATTCTTTAAAATATCTTGAATTTCATGAACCATGTGATACTAGTTTCCCTGTTCTTGATTCTCTCTTCATGAGTAGCAGGACAGAAAACTCCTTCTAAACTTTATTCCACCCTTTCTTTGTCTTTACCTCTCTCAAGGTAGGCTCCTTTTCTTTTCTAACATTCTAAATTTTCTCATCTTGCTTGTTTGGCAGCTCTTTTCTGTCTTTTTTCATATCTTATCTTTCCTGCATGAGTTCCTTTGTAATTATGCTTCTGAGTATCACTATCATTACTTCCATGCTTTCTTTTGTGGCCCTTCTGTTTTTCCTCTTTTCATGTTGCTTCATTTCCTTTCTGGGAGGAGCAGAAAGCAGGAGGTATTCAAGGAATCCATTATTTCTCTGTTTTATAGTAAGCCTTTCCCCCTTCTGCTTTGGTTTGATCTTTGCTTCTCCTCAAGATACTTGGAGACAGGCAGGACTTTTTGTGTCTGTCTGTTTCCTATGTGAGGGTGATTTTTTTAGGGTTGTCAGTGCTTGTAAAAATCAATTATGTAGGATC
Source organism: Neolamprologus multifasciatus (assembly GCF_963576455.1). Lineage (NCBI taxonomy): Eukaryota > Metazoa > Chordata > Actinopteri > Cichliformes > Cichlidae > Neolamprologus > Neolamprologus multifasciatus. The sequence goes on from NC_140443.1 coordinate 12,568,955, forward strand.
TTTTGACTAAAAAGGAAGAATTTCAAATATATTATGTTGAAACGTAAAAAAAACAAACAAACAAACAAAAAAACTTAAATAAAATGGTAATAAGTTGCTTATAGGTGTATTCCTTTAATAGTGCCAAGTTTTTGGCATACCATATAAATATTTATATATTTTTAATAACCTCAAAATAAAAAGCTTATTTCATATTAAGATGTCAGTGTTAGAACTGGGCCATGTTACCTTGAAATTAAATAGATATTTCCTTTTTTACACTGTCCATCAGTAACAAATGTAAAATTTTACAAAATGTAAAAATAAAGTTTATTTAAACACACATCCAGTATCTGCTTCTTACCCCTTATTATTAATTAAATTCCAGTCATAAATGTTTATGTACTTTTATACTATTAACAAATCACAAGAGGGCAATGTAAGCAGTGCTAGCATAAGTAGCTTTGCTTTCTTGCATTGATTTCTGGGCAGCACTGCTCCAACTGTGAAGTTATGTCTCTGTTTTACATATAATACAGCATGCATGCAACCATATTTTCATCTTCTAAGCTGTGTCACCAGATATGATCTGTCTAGCTTTGATTGGAGCATTAGCATTGAGTGCAGCCACAGCTAGTGACAGATAACTGAGAAATATAGTATTTAAACCGCATTATATCTTGATCCAAAAATCTTCAAAGGACAGACAGTCACAGGGCCTCATTCACTAACATGTCCGTAGAAATGTTCTTACCCTGCACAAAAAACAGTTTGCAAATAAAATCACAAGTCAGATTAATGACACGTGCACACTAGCTAATTTTGTTTTTTACTGCAGTTTACATGTTATTGAATCAGACTACACAAGCTTGTGTTTGCTGCCTGCAATTTGCATACAATATCCCCATTTCTCTAAAAAAGGAAAAACATTTACCTCAAGGTTAAGTAGAGAAAGCAATGCTAGAACCTAAACTACTGGTTTCCTGAATATTGTGTTCCCAGCTACTTTGGTAACATTAAAAATGTTTGGAGAAGTTAGGATATCAAAGTTCATGTGAAAGAAGACAGAGAAAATAGCAGTGACAAAATCCAGCAAGCATGGAAGCCCTTTTAGCATGAATGATAAAAATAAGACAAGACAATATCAGTTCAGATAAGGTCAGCAATATGCTTAAATAAAAAGGGTTAAAGACTTTAGCTTTAACCTAATAATAATTTATTATTAGTAGTATTAGTCATAGTAGTAGTAATGGTAGTCGTAGTATTCAACTTGGATCTTCATAGTCTGAGATTCAGTTTTAAAGTAGAACAAATAAAATCAGGTATGAAAATATTAATCAAACGCTGATTTGTGTGTCAAACATTTGTACACACTGTTGGTAAATGAGGTCCAGTGTCGTCTTCTTTTTAAATTCCAGACTCCCTAAAATTTTACAGTAAATTTCAGTCATGAATCTTTATGTAACATCTATAACAGTGTTCATGATAGCTCCTTAATATACCAAACAAGCTGCTTGGCAGCAGCTCGCGTATGCAGAATGTCTTTTTCTTTAAGCAGCAACACCACAAATTTCATCCCAGTAAATCAGACATGTAAACAAAACCGTTTTTTTTTTTCATAACTGATTTTCGGAGGCAAAACAAAAGAGCCAACAAAACTCTTTAAGCAGCAGGATTTTGTCTTCCCTGAGGGGGGTACTTTGAACAGAGCTCAGATGAATTGGGCGAGCTTATGTTCTCATTAAAATAATTGGTAGAACAGCCAACTCGCTCGCACGCTGCTCTAAAGAGTGATTTATCTAAAGGCTGTCAACTCAACTGAAGAGGAGAAGAGGAAGTCTGCAGGGATGCACTGGCAAGTGAGTGTGTATGTGCATTAGTAGGAATGTGTATATGCATCCATACAGCACGTTTTGTGCGGGTGTGTATGTTTGTAGTTTCTATTTTCTTTAAATTATTGGTTTATCTTTTAAATAATTCTTCAGTGTTCTTTACAATATGCAGTATGTATACAGTTTATTCTTTGTGTGCATGTATGAGAATGCAGAGTGCATCTTATACATGAATGTTCCCAGTGTTTGAACCAAGCATTCACCAGCTGTTTGAAATTACAGATTTGTTATTACTTCTTTTCTTCTCTTTCCTCCCTAATTTCTCATTTATCACAAATTGTATTCATTCTCTGCGATCCCCACCTGGCTTATCATCTACTAAAACACATTTCTTCACATTTATCATCAGATCCTTCATTTCTTTGTCTTACAGAGTATGTCAGCATTATTGTCATTGATCAGAGCTCGAGAAATCAGAATGAGATCTGCTGCATTTACAGAGGGAATTGTGAGATGCAGCACCACCTGGCAAACCTCAAATGTACTATACAATCAAATGTAATAATGTTAAGCTTGTTTTTAACATAAAAACAATAAAAAAAGAAGAAAAGAATAAAACATTCTACACCCACAAATCCAAGTTCTACTAAAATTCTTTATTTGTCAGCAATCTGAAATTTTTTTTTTAAATAAAATATGTATTTAATGTACTGAAAAAAGTAATTCTGGGGCAAACAACAGAAAGTAGACAAAAGCACAAAAAACCCAGAAACAAATTAAGAAATAGTAAAAGTAAAAGAGTATTTGTGACAAGAAAGCGCTAACAACGCTAAAGGCATTTTGGACAGCTGTTTGTATTAAACGAGACTTTCATGAAGCAAATGACTTTTATCTGCGTGTATTTAGATTCCATAATTTTATTTCTAAAACTGCTATTTTCAGAATTAAATGAATGAAATCTTTTACCATCTATTGTGTCTATATTACACGTAAGTAATGATTAATTACTGATGTGTAATATACCTCATCTTGTCCTTCCATTTCGACAGCCTTATGTTTCATTTACTTTTTTGGTTTATATCAAACTATTTTACATTTCACTTCTTACCCTTAAATTACAATATTCCGTTAATCTCTCCTTCATTCCATCAATTCTTGCTCCACTTAACTACATTTCCACATTTCTACTTATCTTGTTTGATTAATGCAATACAGAAAACTAATTTTCTACAGTATGTCAAATGTGTGACAACATTAGCAAATATCCTGTGTTTGTAAACATCTGTGAGGTTAACATTACACTTTGCAGATAATTGTTATAATGTATCTGTTACAATAACCCAATAATCCCTGCCACAAGAGAAGAATCTAGAACCAATCACAGTCAACATATTGTCTACTGACAACAACAAAGTAAATATTTATACATGTACAGCCTCAAAGTCAGTAAAGACTTTGTCAGGGTTCCTGGGTCGGTGACCCAGTGCTTTCCATTTTGTTCATGTTCAGTTTATTTTGCCACTGCCTGTTTCACTTCCTGTTTGTTCCTGTGTCACCTCGTCTCGTGCCGTTAGCCAGATTATGTTCAGCTGTGTACTCACCGGTCTCTCATTATCATCCTCATCAGTCTGTGTATTTAAGTCTTCTGTTTCTACTTGTTCTTTGTCGTGTCATTGATGTTGAGGTTATGTTGTTGTTTCCGCCTGTGTTCGGTCAGCCAGTCAGTCAGTCAGTCAGTCCGTCCTTCATTCATTCAGTCAGTCGTCCAGCCAGCCAGCCAGCCATGTCCTTCCTCTGTTCTGTGTGTTCACTCCATCGACAATAAATCACCCAGCTTCACCTACCTGCGAGTCCTGCGTTTGGGTTCCTTCTTCCTCGCCTCCACTCCGCGACCCCTGACAGACTTAAGTGGAACAAATAGTCATATACATTTCAAAAATGCTGTCAGAATAAATAAAACAGAAAATGTTTGAGGTTTAACTACGAAAAGAATGAGGTTTTACGGCAAACAGCAAATTAGTCGAAAAAATTTGAATGTTTGGATAAAATGCCATTCAGCTTTTATGAGGCTCAGTGATTTCATTTTTACTTTTTCTTTAAAGATGCAACACCAATGATCTGTTTGTTTATATATATTTTTTCCTCTTGAAAACTTTTGTAATAATATCTGCTTTATTAAAAACACATTCAATATCATAATGAGAATTTTCCTTTGTTTGTTACTACAGAAAGCACTGAAATACAAATGCACACAAAGGAAAGCAAAAGTAGAAGTTTAATCTTCTTTCACTACTTCAGAATGCTTTTGTATAATTTTGGTATTTTTGTTTTCGTTTAGTCACTGTTGAGTCACAAACTCTGTACTGACAATCTGTAAGACTGTTTAAGCCTGGGTGAGTCTTTTAACAGATTTTTCTGAGATAGAATTGAGTTGCTTTAACTTTAGATAAAAGCATTTGCTAGCTTTTTAGCAAACAAGATTTCATTACATTTTCAGTTGTTTAAATGAAAGAGTGCATATACCACTGCTTGGTATTTTAAAGCAAGAACCTAGTACTGTTCATAGCATTTTCTTTTCTTTTAATAATTTATGTTCTTCTTCATAGTGATTAAATTATTTTTAACTTTTTTTTTTTACTGTAACCTATTCACAGTGTTGGGGAGTAACGGAAAACATGTACCGGCATTACGTATTTAAAATACAAAATATGAGTAACTGTATTCCGTTACAGTTACCATTTAAAAAGGTGATATTCCACATATTAGGCTATGACCTCTCCTTTATTGGTAATTCCACATCAGTGGCAACCCAAACAAAACATGCATGAAGAGGCTCTAATGCCTGTGTCTCAATCTCGCGGCCCATGTCACCTCTACTTGCAGCCCGCATAATGTGAAGAAATATCTTTAAAAAAAAATTTTTTTTTAAATTATTTAATATGAAGGTAATAGGCAGAGTGTTACAGGCACAGCCCTAAAGAATGTACACTCATGGGCGGTGTAGTCTGTGCTGCAGGAAGAATGGACTGCCATACCCATTATGGTATGGCAGTCTACTTGGTATTGGTAATATGAGTAGCCTTCAGTAATAGTAATAAATCACACAGCAATAGCATATTTATGTAGTTGTAAAAAGCATGATAATATATTAAGTAATCCAAAGTATTCCGTTACGTTACTGGATACGTTACAAAATACATTTAGGGGCATGTATTGTGTAATCTGTAGTGGAATACATTTTAAAAGTAACCTTCCCAACACTGCCTATTCATGAAAAATTAAATGATGGAATGATGGATATCTATAGATGTTTCATAAAGAATTATAGTCACTAGCCATATTAATACCTCAGTGGAGCTATCCTTTGGGACACTGGTTCATCTTAAAAGAAAAAGCTCTATTAGTTTTCTTTCATTACTCTATTGACACCATTAGAACAAAGGCAGCCGAGCTCCCTCAAAGTGCCCATTTGACATGCCATTAATCCAGGTCCAGTTATTACCTTCACTTGTATCTCTAGATAAATATGATTTATCTCTATCTCTAGCAATCTATATATACGCTATAGGCAGCAAGTTGCAGCAGTTGCACAATTTCCACTAGCACCCTGTTGGCCAGCAACACTGGAGGTAGTTGTTATTACTTGACTTCCCACACGGAAATCCCATTCTTTATGATCCCTATGTTTGATTTGACCAAGACTTTACCGTTTTACACCGGATACTCTTCCTGAAACAACCCTCCCAATTTTTATGGGCTTGGGACTGGCACTAGTAGTAATGGCTGGGCTTCATTTTCATGTACTATATGTGAACTGTAACACCAAGATGCGCCTACGAAGGCAAGTCTTGCTTATTGACAGCACAAAATTTAAAGATGGCAAAACCTAAAATTAATTCTGATTTAAGTTCTAGGGGGAATTTAAATAATCTAAATTGTATAGTGTTTGGTGTTACATAAAGTCACTTTATACTATCACGAGTAAAGGCACAGTAGATTTTTAGGGCATGACATGGCAGGTTTTAAAGAATTAAGAAGATTAATAAAAATAAAGATCTGAGAACCCCCCCCCCCCTCTCTATTTTCTTTGCAAATGGCCATAAATAAACATGGCAGCTAACCAAAATGTTTGTTGGTATAGGCCCACTGGGAGCCTGTCTTCAAAGCACTGGCCTGGTTTTCTTCTTTTCAATGAAAATTTCAATTTGTGGCTCTTTTCCAAAAGCCAGGCAGAGTTTAAGTGAAAAACATTTACTTGAAGTGTAGTGCACCACTTACTAGGTAACATGAGACCAACAAACACCATTTCCCAAACGACCATTTTTAAAAAGCCAAACAAGGACACAGAAAAACTAGCAGAAAAGCAGCAACCTGCACAGCACTGACAACACGATGTGTTCAATGATCCTCAATCTGTGTTTTACCTGCAGAATTTCTGCACATCCAGTGACTGTGTTCTCATACTGAATTGCCCTTACAATAAATAGTCTAAGGAGCTTGGAAAGAAAAGCTTCTGGACTTCTTTAAGTTGCTTGAAGACGTTACACTTCTCATCCGAGAAGCTTCTTCAGTTCTAAGGGTCAAATGGTGGAGAGTCCCAGATTTAAGACCTATGGAAGTGTCCCCCCAAGAGGGAGAATGGAGCCGCTAATAATCCTCTATCTAATCACACGAGCCAAGGTGTGAAGACAGGTGTAGGTCACAATCAGCCAAGGTTTCGGGTGAGCTCATTGTGAAACCTAACTCGACCCTATCATGTGATTTCCTGAGGTCAGATGGCCCAGGATGTGAGTGGGCGTTAAGACGTCTGGGAAGCGTTCTCAGTCCTGGATTATAGATGGCAGACAGTTGGTGTTGTAAGCCACCGCTTCTGTTCAAAGATGGTCATTCACAGTGGACATCGATGGCTTCTTTCACTCCTCTTTCAAACCATCTGTCCTCTCTGATCAAAATGTGAACATTAGCATCCTTGAAATAGTGACCTTTGTCCTTGAGATGCAGATGGACAGCTGAGTCTTGTCCCGTGGAGGTGGCTCTTCTATGTTGTGCCATGCGTTTATGAAGTGGCTGTATGGTCTCTCCAATGTAGAGGTCTGGGCATTCTTCGCTACACTGTACAGCATACACTACATTGAGATAACAATGTTTTTGCGTTTGTCTTTCTGATCATCCCTAGTTGGTGTCTAAGCTCACCCAAAATCTTGGCTGATTGTGACCTACACCTGTCTTCACACCTTCATTAGGGGGTCCATTGTCCCTCTCGGTGCGTTACTTCCAGAGGGCTTAAATCTGGGACTCTCCACCATTTGACTCTAGAACTGAAGAAGCTTCTCGGATGAGAGGTGAAACGTCTTCAAGCAACTTAAAGAAGTCCAGACGTTTTTTCTTTCCAAGCTCCTTAGACAGGTCCCTCTGACCTGGATGACTGAGAACCTTCACAGACATTACAACAAGTAGAGATGGACAAAACCTTAAAGTATGTCCAGTCGGAAAAGAAGAAGTTGATGCATTCTGTTGGTAATTCATTTTGTTTTGATTCTACTCTCTCAGTGAATAACATATATTTACTATACAGGTATCATAATTTTCACTCATAATTACATTCCATGCTGACACAGTCAAGAAATGCAGATATGACCAAGCCCAGTATATTGAATTTCACAGTACCGTTAGCTTGCCGTTTAAATACTGTGTGTGTAATATTTAATATTTAATAAATGACACTCAAGGCAAAAACAGTTGGATTGCATTCATTCTGTCCAATGATCTCCATTTAAATGATGTACAAACAAGAGCCATGAGGCATCTCTGTCAACAACAATAAGTATCTTAAAAACATGATGACTCATCACTTCAATCTTGACCTTCATCTCCTTATGCACAGTTTGTATTCAAGCCTTTTCAGCACAACATGTGGGAGTAGGTGGGGGTGGGGTAAACAATAGCAGGGATTGTCTCGTGTGTCATTTGAAAAAAAAAAAAAACCAAACAAACAAAAAAAACACCAGCAGAATCCCCATAAGGGTATGCAGTGACATTTACAACCACAACCTCCTGAATAATTTTAGCTGAGCTCATTGCACTGGAATTCACTTTAAAACCCAGGCATGGGATCAACTGAGTATTAAGAGAAAGACAAAGTAAACTGCAAAGTGGATAAATATACAAACAAAGAAAGAGTAAACTGAGGAGAGAAAAGGGGGCAAAGAGAGATAGAGAAAGTGAAAATCCTCCACTTAGCATTGTTTAAAGTGCGTCAAAAACCTTATGACCATCTAATCTTTTAAGCGTGTGGCTATTGTCTGGCTATCATCTAAAGAGGATGGTGTAATCTCCCCCTCCTTTTTTACTCCATACTGTTCCTTTGGAATGCTACAAAGGAGCTTAGTCTAAGCAGTTAAAAAGGCCGCTCTAAGCTGTAAAGTGTGTTTCTAGTATCCATTCTGTGATGTCGTTAGAGGGATATTGTGTCACTGAAGCCTCCGTCCACCACTCTAAGGGACATCTGACCCAAAAACATTCCTTTTGTGTTAAGCTGTATTTAAAGTCATCTGTTGGGGCTGGTGGGAGTAAGCATCATTATTTATGTACTGTTGGGTTTGTGTGTGTGTGTGTGTGTGTGTGTGTGTGAGCAGGACTGTACGGTTGTCTTTAAGCTACTCTGAAAGATTTAGTTTCATTTATTTATCTACTTTAAAAATAAGCAGAAAAAGTATATCATATCAGTTTATTTGCATATGCATGCGAGTAGCTTAGTACTAAAACCATCTCATTTGTGTTTTGTAACAAGCATTATGGTATATATCAGAAGATTCAAAATTCAGAGATGCAGCATGCAGTCAGGTTGTCGTAGTGTTACACCCTTAGTGCAAAATTAACAGTATAAAGTGCAAAGAAACAGACTCAGTGTTTGTATTTAACCCTCTCAAGGCAGGCGTTGCAGATTTGCAACAGTTAAAAACTAACAACCTGATTACCCCACATACATATTTTATGATTTTATTTTACTCAGAAGTACCACTGCAGGACTTGGTTGTGCATTAGCAACAAAAAGTTTAATTTGAGCCTGAGAGGGTTAAAATAGACATAACACGATATAGTATAAACAAACTTTACAGTAGTACAAAAATACTTTAATAGTACCAGTAGCTGTCAAACAGTAGATAGAATGATAACTAACCCAATGTAAATGTAAAATGTATGTAGCATACATCATTATAAGAATGTAAAGTGCCTTGCTGTGCTGAGCAGGAGAGGAATAAACAATCCATAGGAGAGTTATGAGGGGTCTGCAACAATGCTGCACATACATACAAATAAATAAAAAGATATTATAATGAACCTATGTGACATTAAGGGCCCTTAATTATTCTGTATAGTCCAAATGGCCCTCAATTAAACTAAATATTTAAATACTGTCCTCCACATACAATAATGATTATTACTCTTTGTTTGTGAAAATTTGTTCACCAGTGACAGGGCAAAACTGCCTTTGAAATTCTGCCAAAATAAATAGGCCTAATCTCTTGGGCAAGGCGGGGACATTAGCAAACACTACTGGTTTTCTGTAATTTAGCATAATACCCTGAGTGAAATGGATAACTTGTAGAAAAAACACATACCTATATCACCCCTTCAGGAGACCTTCAGTAATGAGTGTCCTTTGATTTTATTATGCCATTGCTCTTTCTCTTCACCTCGGTTCTACTCATTTTATTCTTGTGAGACAGGAGGGATATCAAAGAAGAAAAACAAGTGAGGGGGCTGGGTAAGATAAAGAGACATAAAGGAGACGGACAGAAAGAGAGGGAGGACTTGCAGTAGTGAGTGTTTTTGAATATTGGAGCAACTTAAGTTGTCAATAAGTTGGTGGAGAAAAGCAACAGCACTAGCATGGCATTAACAGTATAATTATTTTACTGTATTCAGCGATGGATAAAAATATATGCAGAATGCACAAGTTTTAACCCTACACGCAACCACCTAAGGGCACAGGGTTATAAAGTGGTGGCACCTAACCTGTGACGACTATTCAAATCGAACCCAAATCATCAACACTCCACTATCATGTTTCATAGTTGATACGAGTTGTTTGTGTAGATTTCTTGTATTTGTTTTTCACTTGTGGCACTGTGCATTATGGCTAGAAATTTTGGTCTCGCCTCTCCAACAAGCATCGTTAAAGATGCTTTTATGCAATTCCCCAGTGATTGTTGGTCCCAGAACCACATTTTTTACACCATATTGACATAAGCATTGGGCAATAGCTGTTAAATTTTGGTGTTTTCACTCCCACGGCCACAGGTATATAAAATCAACCACCTAGTCATGCAGTCTGCCTCTACAAACATTTGTGAAGGAAAGTGTCATTCTAAAGAGATCACTGAATTTGAGCGTACTACTCTAACACATTGCCACCATTGCAACACGTGAGTTCTTGAAAAATCTTCACTGTAGATATTCCACAATTAACTGTAAGTGGTATTATCATAAAGTGGACACCAGATTTTCTGATGTTGTGACATAAAACCAGGAACTCTGCTTGTTGTTTATCCAAAACTTTAAAGATGGTTAGAAAAGTGAACTGATAAGTGTTATACAGAACCTATAGACCTGACGTAAGAAAGTGATCTTGTCACTCAGAAACCGCAGAGGTTTACCTTTTAAGAAGTAAGGCACAAGCGTACAACAAAGACAAACTCTGAGCAGATTGAGGAGGGATCTATGCATAAACCACTGAGCATTTCCTTTCTATTTTAATGCCTCCATCAGACATGATGCAATATATGTGCAATGCTCAAGTGAATGTAATAAGTAGTCCCTTAATGACTGACGGCCATACCTGATGACTAAGATTTCACACAGTGTGAATTTTTTTCTTTAAATACCATATCCGACCATATTAATGTTAATCTTGGGAATTCTAATGAGTTTGAATATGCCCAGAAGGATAAAATTTTAGTAAATGAATAATTAGTAAATGGTTGTTAATCGAGAAAAAAAGAACCAAATCTTGCCAAACCCTTTAAAAACTAGTCTTAATTCTTAAAACTCAACACCAGGCAAGAAAACAAATTAAGGCTTAGGTTGCAAAAAGACAGAAATGACAACAACTGATGACAAATATCTGTAAAAAGTATATTTTCTGTGCACTTCATTAACAAGTAAAAGGAAGAAGATTTAAAGAATAATACATGTTACCAGTGCACATTTTTCTTTGTTATGCCAATGACATAGACCTAGATTACACACTAATGTTTGAAGACGTGCCAAGGAATAGTGAAGGTACAAAGAAGCCCAATTTTCATTCACACACATACGTGCACAGTCAAACAGAAATTGTTGGCATTTATTCATTTTGGCTTGGATCCTCTTAGAGGGAGAAAAGCCAAACCTTTCATCTCAGTCAACATTTGCTATTTTAGAAGTCAGCTATTTGCATACTGGTTGCATGCATGTGAGTATGCGTTTGTGTGCTAGAAAGCATATTGTGTCAGGAGGTTTAAAGAGAATGATATTCTGGGTGGAAAAGTTAATCCCAAACTCAAAAGCATTAGTCACAGTCTTTGCTTTTTACCAAGAGATGCACATGCAAAATGTATTGCTCAGGTGACTGTTGGTTGCTCCTGATCATCTCAATGGTATTTTCACAATGCTATAATGTGACAGGAACAACTTGCTCTCTCTCTCATATATATATATATATATATATATATATATATATATATATATATATATATATATATATATATATACATATATGTGTTTGCGTGGGTTCCCTCCGGATACTCCGGCTTCCTCCCACCGTCCAAAGACATGCAGCTTGTGGGGATAGGTTAATTGGATAATCCAAATTGTCACTAGGCGTGAATGTGCGAATGAATGTGAGTGCGAATGGTTGTCTGTCCCTGTGTGTTAGCCCTGCGACAGACTGGCGACCTGTCCAGGGTGTACCCTGCCTCTCGCCCTATGACAGCTGGGATAGGCTCCAGCGCTCCCCGCGACCCTGAAAAGGATAAGCGGAAGCAAATGGATGGATGGATGGATATATATATATATATATATATATATATATATATATATATATATATATATACCCAGCACGCCCCAGCGGGCGGTTTTTTATCCTTCACGCTCGGGTCCTCTACCTGCGCTCTTCTGGACAGAGATCTCCGATGTTGTTCCTGGGATCTGCTGGAGCCACTCGCCTAGCTTGGGAGTCACCGCACCTAGTGCTCCGATTACCACGGGGACCACCGTTACCTTCACCCTCCACATCCTCTCGAGCTCTTCTCTGAGCCCTTGGTATTTCTCCAGCTTCTCGTGTTCCTTCTTCCTGATATTGCTGTCATTCGGAACCGCTACATTGATCACTACGGCCGTCTTCTTCTGTTTGTCTACCACCACTATCTCCGGTTGGTTAGCCACCACCATTTTGTCCGTCTGTATCTGGAAGTCCCACAGGATCTTAGCTCGGTCATTCTCCATCACCCTTGGGGGCCTCTCCCATTTTGACCTCGGGACTTCCAGGTTATACTCGGCACAGATGTTCCTGTACACTATGCCGGCCACTTGGTTATGGCGTTCCATGTATGCCTTGCCTGCTAGCATCTTGCACCCTGCTGTTATGTGCTGGATTGTCTCTGGAGCATCTTTACACAGCCTGCACCTGGGGTCTTGCCTGGTGTGATAGACCCCAGCCTCTATGGATCTTGTACTCAGAGCTTGTTCTTGTGCTGCCATGATTAGTGCCTCTGTGCTGTCTTTCAGTCCAGCTTTGTCCAGCCACTGGTAGGATTTCTGGATATCAGCCACCTCCTCTATCTGCCGGTGGTACATACCGTGCAGGGGCCTGTCCTTCCATGATGGTTCATCGTCTCCCTCCTCTTTCTTGGGTTTCTGCTGCCTGAGGTATTCACTGAGCACGCTGTCAGTTGGGGCCATCTTCCCAATGTATTCTTGGATGTTCGTTGTCTCATCCTGGACTGTGGTGCTGACACTCACCAGTCCCCGGCCCCCTTCCTTCCGCTTAGCGTACAGCCTCAGGGTGCTGGACTTGGGGTGAAACCCTCCATGCATGGAAAGGAGCTTTCTTGTCTTTATGTCAGTGGCTTCTATCTCCTCCTTTGGCCAGCCTATTACCCCAGCAGGGTACCTGATCACGGGCAGAGTATAGGTGTTGATGGCCCGGATCTTGTTCTTACCGTCCAGCTGACTCCTCAGGACTTGCCTGACCCTCTGCAGGTACTTGGTGGTTGCAGCTTTTCTAGCGGCCTCTTCATGGTTCCCATCCGCCTGCAGGATCCCCAGGTACTTGTACTTGTAACTGTCCTCTATGTCTGCAATGTTGCCTATATATATATATATATATATATATATATATATATATATATATACGTATATATATATATATCAGTGATCTTGCTTTCTGTATAATATATATAGTATGTAATAAAGTCAGAATCTTTGGTTTATGATTAACAAAAATAGTACCAACAAACAAACAGGTGCAGATCCTACAAATTATTTAGTTCCCATTGATATTTTCAGAGGTATTCATACCACACAGTGCCCAAGCCTTGTTATTTATCTAGTTTTTGTTGTTAATATATTGTTATATTTGTTTAAGTCCTGGGTTTTCCACTGCTTTAAAAATTACCACATACAAGTCACAATTTCAAAAAAAAAAAAAAAAAAAAACCTTGTTAATGGGGCTCGGGCTAATGCAGACACTCACACAGAATAAAGATTCACACACATTATTGGCTGATGCTGGGTGAAAATAATTATTTTGTTTCTTTGATAATTGTACCATCAGATTGCCTGTTTAAAAGCAATTGATCTGCAGTCGGTATTGAGTCATGGGTTTGCGTTTGTAAGTACAAAAATATCAGTGGGTATGTGTTTATTTGCGAGTCCATGTTGAGTTGTCAGTTGGCCTGGCAGTGCTGCAAGCTAACAGATAAGAAAGCATTCCTTCATTCTCTTTGCTTTTAAACTCACTGTTCCACACTGCTGTTACCCCTATATAGGTGTGAAAATGGATTTTGTAGGTGATAACCTGCTTGAAAAATAGTTGAACTATAATAACAACATGTCATAAAAATGGCAAACATATTTTAGCTGTTTTCATGAGGTAATGATCCGTTTGTTTTTTTTCTTTGATTAGTAAGTGATCTTTGAATTTTCTTCTTTTGGGATCCACAATCCCTCATCACACCTCCACTGGTCAGCAATTTCCCCCCTTCTTCCTGTCATCTTTTCCAGAGGTGCCAGCGGAGCAGAGCAGAGGTTGAGCGTGTTGCCTTAATTACGTCCTCTATTTCTTTCAGGCTTGGCTCTCTCAGATTGAACATTATTGTTGGAGGGGCTGGGTTGATGAGGGCTCTGCTGGGTTTAAGCTCCTGTTCTGAGTGTCTAATCTAAATAAATAAAATAAAATAAATAAATAAATTTTCATAATTGTTACAAATACAAATCATTACTGAAATTAAAATTGGAATATAATAATCTCACATTAATAACCAGACACCAAAGCATGTAATTTAAATGTTTACACTATGAGGAATGACCCACGGAAGGGATTTTTAAAAAAAAAGAGTCAACAACTGTCAACTAATGCCAATATCATTAACAGTTTCCATCTGCAGTTTCCATCACTCCAGCAAAGCATAATGTAAGGGTGGAAAAGTCTGGTACAATAATGGTTTGGACCTTCCAAAATGGCTTCACAAATTCAGGTGAATAATGCAGTAAATCTTTTAAAACCACACTGAAACAAATGTCTAAATCAAAGCAGTCTCAATTCTGTACTTTCTACCATGTGCCAGTGATTTGAAGGCCCAAAATAATGACCTCCAGCTCAGAGTAGTTTCACTTCACCCCACTTCCCTCTATATATGAGTGGTCAATAATCACCCACTTTCTCTCAAGGCCTACAATAAGCAGGCGGCAACATCAATTAGCCCCCTTTTAGTGCAGATGCCATCGGGGACAACAATAGCAAGTGCTGGGAGATTAGTGCTTTTGCAGCTTAGCTTTCTCAGTCAATCCTATTGGGAAGATACTAACTCAATGCTAAAAGGCAGAAAGCCCCAGATGGCTGATCATATAAGGGTGAGGCGAACCCCCATTACAGTAATCCAAATGCTGAGACCATTGTGGTCAGGCAGTGAAGGGCATGCTATTAGAGACAGTTTAGGAAGAAAAAAGAAAAGAAAAACTTGGGAGTTGAATTGAAAAAAGAATTAGAAGACAAGAAGATGGATGGGAGAAGATCACAGAATAACGGATAGGGGACAGATAAAGGATCTCTGCGTGTTAGAGATGCACAAAAATGCAACGAATCTATAATTTTACTTCAGGGGTCACAATCTGTAGAATTTTTTTATTTTTTTTAATTCAACGCAAATTTTCTAATAACCAAAATTCAATGCGTAGAGAAATTTCCACTCAGCTGTCTTCATTCATTCATTCATCTTTTTCCATACTCTGTGAGTTTATAGACCACTTCGCATCGAATTATTATTATTATTATTATTATTATTATTATTATTATTATTATTATTATTATTATTATTATTATTATTATTATTATTAGACATTTTTAATCTCTGGCTCCTTTATTTTCGTCCTGGAGAGGAGCTGGACTCTGCTCCAATCTGGAGTTGCCCCTCAGTCAGAGGTGGCTGGCTAACCCTAACCCTGCACGTTGGGGGTTTCCCCAGCGGATGAGAGCATTACCTCCCTGCATCAGGGAATGGGTCCTGGCCATTGCTGTGCCGCTGCACAGTACTCGGCCTTCTTGGATTCACTGGGTATGATGCTTAATTGTGCAACTCCTTTGTCCTATACTGGGAGCTTCAGTGCTCACATGGTCAATAACAGTGAGATCTGTAATGGCACAATTGGGAGGAATGGCCTGCCTGATTTGAACCTGAGAGGTGTTAGTTATTGGTCTTCTTTACGAATCACAGTTTGTCCATAATGGACACCATGTTTGAGCAAAAGTTTGTTCATAAGTGCATGTGGCACTAGGACACTCTCGGTCGCAGGTTGATGATCAGTTCATCATTCTGAGGCCATTTTTCTTAGACATTAGGGCCGAAGAGAGGAGCTGAGCTGTCAGCTGATTACCACCTGGTTGTTACTTGGATCAGATGGTGTGGGGTGAGATGCTGGACTGGCCTGGCATGCCTATATACCAATACAAAATGTATTGTGAGCCTGTGCTCGGAATACCTAGCAGAGGCCCCAGTAGGTGAGATCTTCGACTCTCACTTCTGGCAGAACGTCTACAGCATTCCCAGAGAGGCTGGTGTTAGGTTTATATGGTTGATTGTCATTTATGCTTAGAAATATTTACTCATATATGCTTAGAGTTTTATAATCAATCGCATGTTGATAGAGGTTTGATCCTTAGCAGTCTGTAAAGACTCTGTGTGCCTTCCAGAGTGTTCTGGCATAAACACTCACATCCTGGGGTCACGAGGAGAGGTCGTACCTTCTTTTATTGTTTTATGGTATAGCAAACACAAGTATATCTGTTTTAGTATAAGTGCCTTTTGTTTAGATGAACTGCAGGACTTCCAGACCAGCAGGTTTAGGGAAGTCATTTATGGGGTCACATACACGCACACACACACACATACCTACACACACACAGATGGTACTCTTTGTTTCACGTGTATACCTATGTAAGACGTCATGTGTTAATGAGCCTATGCATATTCATGTAACCTCAATAAAAGAGCAGTGTTACGAGGGAGCAGACGAGAGCGACTGGGGTCAAGTGAAGGAACGGCGCTTGTCGTGGTTCTCTCCCTCATATATGGGTAACACAAAGAACTTTGCCTGCTTGGTGTTCAATGCTCTTGCTGTGTAGTAGAATTGTCTTGAACGTTCCAGCGAATAGGTTTATGCTATGAACCTATCAGCTGGGGACACTGTGCCTGTTGAGGGTGCATTGTGAGAATTAGCATCTCCAATTTTGACGTCATGGGCCTCAGCTAGAGTATATGGAGTTCCCACTCTGCTACCCGGAGTGGAGGGGTTTAAGTATCTCGAGGTCTTGCTCATAAGTGAGGAGAGAGGGAAGTGGGAGATAGACAGATTGGACCCACAACTGCAGTGATGTGGACATTGTATCGATCTGATGTGCTGAAGAAAGAGTGGAGTATTAATTTACCTCACCAATGGTCAGCTTTAGGTAGTGACCAAAAGGATGGGACTGTGGATAAAAGCAAAAGAAAACAGCTGTCTTTGAAGGGTTCCAGGCTTAGCGGTATTGTTAGGAGATCAGTCATTCAAGAGGGGCTCAGAGTAGAGCGGTTACTCCACACTGACAGGTGGTTCATCCATCCGACAAGGATGGCTCCTGGGTGCCTCCTGTAAGGTGTTCCAGATCTGTACTACTGTCCTACCCAGGGTAGACCAAGCACTCACTGGAGAGATTTTATCTCTCAGCTGCCAAAAAATTGTTACTTAAGTGTCTTTATCCAACTGGGACTAATGTTAAAATTATTATAAATAATATTAAAAAGAGAGATGACAAGAATATGGATTGGCAGAGCTATGGAAAAGAGCTCTTTGAGACTTCACAGCTGATCAATCAATCCTTTTTTTTCTGTTACAGAAATCTCAAAGACATAAAGTGACAGAATCCTGTTTGCTTTGTTACCTCTTAAAACAAAACTAGCGTGTGCTGTGATGCATCTGTATGAAACGGATACAGTGTAAACAAGAAATGCATTAATTAGAAGAAACCTGAACATCCATTTCAAATTATTTTTTGTGTGTGATCTAAGAGTCTTTATATGTATGAAGGTGTGATCATATCTACCAATAGGCCTCCCCTTCATTCAGGTTGAACACAACCACTAAATATAGTGTGACTAACGCAGAATGTAGGGAAGAAAAGAGAAAATGGCGAGCTTCTCTTGTCAGCATAAAAATGTACGTTCCACCAATTAGATGCAGACAGATGTGAACAATCACTGAGACAAATCACAGAAAATCTGCCCTGTGAGCTATCTTTCACTTACCACACACACACACACACACACACACACACACACACACACACACACACACACACACACACACACACACACACACACACACACACACACACTTTATCTCTCTCTGACTATTTAATTCATACACAAACTCCATTTATCTTTATATTTACCTCGATTTCTCTTAGTCACCGAATCTCTTCGTTTTGCTTCATTTAGGTGGTTTGGAGACTATAATAGCATAAACTCAAAGTTTAACTGCTCTGTTCCTATCTGTTCCTAGATATATATATACCAAAACCAAATATGAAAAAGCAAAATACATATATCTATATGTACCTCTTCTTCCTAAAAAAGTTTGTAGTTGTGCTCCACTTCCAATAAGACGGAAAGAGCTCATGCCATTTACAGAATTACCCTTGCCATTCGCACACACATGCCTTGTAATTGGGATGGAATTAGTAAGGGGAAGTAGTAACGCAATTAAATGTGTAAATGGTGAAATAAAATATTACATAGATGTTACTGGTGTTAATTAGGTTACATACAGTTGAGATTTGGTCCATTTGGAAAGCAACATGTAAATTATTAGGTTTTGATGTAGAAACATGGCTTTAGTAACTCTTACAGAAAAGTGATTGAACTTAAATTTTGTAACCTGCTGTGAAAATATAGTGGTTTGAAAATAAATGCTCCTTTCATTATTATTATTTTTTGCTTATTCTTACCTTTAATTGTTTACTTCATTTAAATTTAGATTTATTTACACCAAAATAAATCACAACTCACAAATCACAACAACAGTTGCCTAAAAGCGCTTTATATTGTAAAGTAACCCTACAATAATACAAAGAAAACAAAGAAAACCCTAGCATCATGACACTTTCAAACCAGTGCTTTGGCGAAGATGGGAAGAAAAAAAACTCCCTTTTAACAGGGAGAAACCTCCGGGACAAGCAGGCTCAGGGAGCCATCAGCTGCAACCAGTTGGGGATGAGGGGAGATAGACAGGACAAAAGCACAATGTAGCAGAGAGCCAGAGATTCAAAATAACTAATGATTAAATGGAGAGAGGTGTATAAACACATAATGAGTGAAAAAAGTGAGAGAAGAAGAAATACGGGAAGCTGTTTCCAAACTGGAAGCTGGTTCCACAGAAGAGAGGCCTGAAAGCTGAAGGCTCTGTCTCTAATTCTAATTTTAAATACTCTAGAAACTAAAAGTTAACCTGCAGTCCGGGCTCATAAGCTACTATGAGGTCTTTAAGATCGGATGGAGCCTGATTAGTCAAGATCTTGTATGTAATGGGAAGGATTTTAAATTTGATTCTAGATTGAGCAGGAAATGAGGCCAATGAAGAGAAGCCAATATAAGAGAAATATGCTTTCTCTTTTTAGTCCCTGTCAGTATACTTGCTGCAGCATTGTGGCTCAACTGAAGGCTTTTCAGGGACTTTTTCAGGACATCCTGATAATAGTGAATTACAGTGGTCCAGCATAGATGTAATAAATGCATGAACTAGTTTTTCAGCATCACTCTGAGACGGAATGTTTCTAATTTAAGAGATATTGTGCAAATGGAAAAAAAGAAGCCCTAGATATTTGTTTAATTTGCAGACTGAAGGACATATCCTAGTCAAAAACGAGTTCAAATTTCCTCAAAGTGTTACTGAAGCATCTAGTTAGATACCATATTTCTAAGATTTTTAGGGCCGGAAAAAATAGTCTCAGTTTTATCTGAATTTAGATGCCGAAAATAAGTCTTTAAGACATTCCTGCAGTTTATCTAATTGGTGTGTGTTATTGGCTTCATGGATAGATAAAGCTGTGTGCTATTCCTTCTAATGATACTGCCTAGAGGCATGTATAATGTAAACAGAATTGGTCCTAGCACTGAACCCTGTGGAACTCCACAATTAACGTTAATGTGTGAAGAAGACTCTCCATTTACATGAACAAATTATACTCTGCTAGATAGATATGATTCAAACCAATGCAGTAAAGTGCCTTCAATTCCTATAGTATGCTCTAATTGCTGTAATAAAATACTGTGGTCAACAATATCGAACGCTGCACTGAGGTCTAGCAAGACAAGCACAGAGATGAGTCCACTGTCAGAGGCCATAAGAAGATCATTTATAACTGTTACTAAAACCGTTTCTGTACTGTGATGAGAAGATATCTGGTGTACAACTACTCTATCAAAAGATTTCTGAGATAAAAGGAAGGTTGGAGATTGGCTTATAATTAGCCAAGACAACCTGGGTCAAGGAATGGCTATTTAAGTAACAGCTTAAGTGCTGCATGTGGTAGGCAACCAATTAATGGAGATAGGTTGGTCACATTAAAGAATGAGTCATTCATTAATGGTAGGACTTCTTTGAGAAGTCTTATAGGAAGGAGGCCTAAAAAATGTTGATGGTTTAGAAGAAGTAATTATTAGTTAACTCAGAAAGATCAATAGGAGAAGAAGTGTTTAAGAATGTTCAGCAAATTTTATTATTATATAAAGATAATTTGTGAACATGTCAAATGTAGTTTTTAAATGATTACTTGCCAAAAATGGCATCCCCTATCTTTGTCTGGGACAAGGATGCATGTGAATGTGACAGGTACTGTATGTAAAAAACAAAACAAAAAAATCCCCTAAGAAATCAGGAAGAGGACGTACGTTTTTTTTGTGGCACTGCATATCTTGAACAAATTAGGTATTATTACACAAAATTAATCTTGCATATATAATAAAAAATTAAATTTCCCTTATTAATTAAATTAAAATGACAATCATTTGATGGTACATAGGAAATATGACTCGAAGCACATTTGTAACTGTTAAAAGCTAGTGGAATTGTAATTAGAAATGTGAAATTAGAATCAAAAAGGTTAAAACATAACTCTTATGACTAATGATAACAAATATTTATGAGGCCCTTGTTTGCAATATGGATGCCTCCTTTTTTAAAGCTGTTTTCTGCAGACAGTCACCTTAAATAGAACTATAACTATAGTTGACAGAGAAATAGGAAAAAAAAACACAACACACAATTGAAAAGGACATTCTATTACATCCAGGATAAAAAGCGGTGAGTGTTAGCTAGTTAAGAACCTTGATCTGTTTGTAATGTTTTCAAAGGCCTGGGTTTTGAGTCGACTTTGACTGACAGTGCAAATCACTGACAAGACGAGTGAGACATGTTCATCTTGTCTTTTATCCTCTCTATTCTTTTATGAGTGATATATTCCCTGTATTATCTGTGCTGTTCTTTCGGCTGTCTCTTTTAATCTCTGCTTTCTCCCTGCTACTTTCTCACCATTTTTAAACCCTCATATCTCTTCATCTTTTTGTCTCTTGTTCACATTCCACCATTCGGTCAATTTCACTTCCTTTTTCTTTAAACTACATAATATTTTGTAACATTATTGTTGTCTTATTTACATACAGAAAACAGAAATGGAAACTATTTCAAGTATAGTTGTCCTAGCAATAAAAAACCATGGTGTTGTAGAAAAGGAAGACGATTCGACACACTGTTCCATGTTTATTTGTCAGTTATTATTTGGTGAAAACACTGTTTGCTGTACTTTCAGGTAAGGCATGTGCGTCCCGCAGCTTTTCAGCTGGACTCCACCCTCTGGGCTCCGGCTTCACAATGTATAAGGGAGAAACCTCATTAGTTAATTCTGTGCACCTGTCCCACCAACCTCCCTGGCACTGCCCCTTCAAAACACTGCAGCTGAGCCAAGGACCCCACCTTTATATAGTTATCATGATCAATATAATTCTTGCATTTTTCTTTACCTATGCTATTTCCAACTATCTGTGTTATTTCTGTATTTTCATCTTTTTTTTAAAGTAACTGATTTTTTTTAAGTTCAACTACTTTATATTAGATGAACTTAAATGCACATTTCAAATTGCACTTAAGGGAAATTTTTAAAGCTTGTAATGCTAGACCTTTTAATAATACTAGAAGAAGCAGATGGAGACAGAGGGCATATTGATGGAATGCTTCAGGAGTTGGCACAAAAGCCGTTGTTGTTATGCTGATGATTACAAAGCCATGTTTTGAGTTTTCAGAGAGAAATATTAAAAAAGAGATAAGTAGTTGTGGTATGTGGTTCAGTCACAGTAAGTACAACCTTGATATAAAATAAAAGTGTCTGTGTGTGTGTGTAGGTGTGTGTGTGTGTGTGTGAGAGTGAGAGAGAGGGAGCAACAAAGAGAGAGAGAGAGCAGAATATGTTATCAGTGTTGACAGGTGAAGCTGAAATGGAGATGCATTTATTTTGAAAGTATCAGCTCTGCAATACCAAATTTCAGTGGTCTAAAAATTATCTCAAAATTAAAATGAGTCCTAGGCAAGGTTATTATACTAAAACTAGATATAAAAAAATATTTTAGTTAAGTAAAATAAAAATAAAATTAATTAATTAAAATGATTTTAGAAAACAGAGGACGTAGTCTTATTTTTAGTGTTTGTCAGTTTGGTAAAAACTTTATTACAATGTGCCTGATGATTGATGGAAATATTTATTAATACTCTACAAGGCTGTGAGTCAACTGATTTCAAAAAGTTCTGTGCATTTATTGTAATAACTTTACTGATTTTTCTTAACTCTTACTTTGGCAATAGTGTTTTTAGAAATTATTATGCCAGTAAAGCACCTTTATATTTGACTTTGAGAGACAGAAACAGAGAGAGATAGAAAGAGAGATATTAGTAAGCATATGTAGTTTTCTACCTCACTGCTTTCTCATTAAACATTAAGAACCCATTCCACACTTGCAAAGTCCTCAGGGTAGACATACACACACACACACACACACACACACACGTGCATATACACACGCACACACACATATAAACGCACACATACGTACACGCACACACTGGGAAAAATGGTTTTACACATGCTCACAGGGGGATTCAAAGGCAAACATCCACAATGAAATTCAGACAAAGGCATATACATACATGCTGAAAATTGACATTGTGATATGTTTTTTGCACATAAAAAGAACAAAAGGCCAATTGTCATGCAGCAAGTGAGGAAGGAAGAGAAAGTAAAAGGGAAAAGGGAAAAGATCTATTCCTGTGTTGTCTCAGCGGGAGGACCCCAAAGTAGAAACTCATTAACTACTCTCCCTCTCCGAGAGCAATATTACAATTGGCGTGACTAAAAAGGCAAACAATTTAAATTGTTAATGCCCAGCAATCAGCCAGAAGGAGGAGTAGAGTGGGAGGGTGAACAAATAATGAGAGGAAGGAAGGGATAGACACGTGTTCTATTGGGGAAAAAACTGATCAGCAAGAAAACTATTTACAGGAATTTTTTATATTGCATACGTGGTACAAAACTATTATTTCCTCATAGTCTAGGGCAGCGGTCCCCAACCCCCGGGCCTCGGACCGGTACCGGGCCGCGACAGTAGAGGCTCAGGTGTGAAATGTATGGTTTTCAGGGTTTTTATCGGTTTTCAGCGTTATTTTGTTATCGTTTTTATCGTTAACTCTGTTTTCCTGGGTCTTTTCACGTGTGTTATGAATAAATCTTTTTTTCGGTACCGGTACTAGTTTTATTTTGTTGTATTTATCCGCAACACCTTAAAGACCGGTCCGCGAAAATATTGTCGGGCATAAACCGGTCCGTGGCGCAAAAAAGGTTGGGGACCGCTGGTCTAGGGAGCTTGGAACCACGATGACCTGGATGACTGAGAACCTTCACAGACATATTTCCTCATACTTTTAGTAAAAATAAAAACATCAACAACAAGAAAAAAAAATCCTGGCAACTGCTAGACAAGCTATTGCATTCATAAACTTGGCTCTCTACACCACCTGCCTGCTTTTTGGAGTGACGACAATACCCGATCAGCCTTTTACGTCTGAGGGGGAAAAAGGAAACAAAGTTAAATTGTGCATTGCACTCACATCAGCATATGAGCCTTCAACTTTCTCATATCAAAGACCCCAGAACATTTTTGGTAGTTTTATGTCATAATGTTGTGAGAGGGTATAATTTAATCCAAACCACAATCTACAATCAAAATTACAAACTTCAAAGGTAAAAACCAAGTGAAAGTGAAATTAATGAGCGAGTGAAAAAAAAAAAAAAAAAAAAAAAAAAAAAAAAAAAAAAAGGAAACAACGTGCAAAACACAATGTTCCCAATCGGGACTTTACAGCTTCACAACTGAGAAAATTATGAGCACCACGGTGACCAGCCAAATTCACACCTATGTACCAATCATTCTGTTTAGTCTACATCCAGATATACCACTTCTGTCAAGGTTGAGTGTTTTTGCTAGCATATATCATAAACCCACCCCACAAAAAACAACAAACAAAACAAAAGAAATAAACCCCCAAAAAGCATAGCAGTCATAGGGAGACGTCTTCAAAAAACCTAAAGTCACTCCAGTCACTTTCTTTTCAAGCTCCTTAAACCACCATAACCTGGATGACCGAGAACTTACACAGACATAATTATGTTGCACAAGCTTGTTATCGCTAGAGAGGCTAGACAATTCTCACATATGCAAACAACAATCATAATATTTCTTTTAGCTTTGATAGCTGTCATTTTTAAATGAAAGATAACAACCTTAAATGCATATTAAAATTGATAAAATATTTTCTTAATATAATCGAATATATTCTTGCATAAATTAGGTCAGATCCAGCATAATTTGGAGTGTTTGGATCCACAGCAAACTGAAATAATGGGGAAACCTTAAAGCCTACTAATTTTGGCATCAAAGTCCAAAGTTCATGTATTCATTGTAAACTTCAAGTCAACATGTTTACGTAACACATGAACTTCCTTTTTTGTCTAACTAAGAGTGTCAGGGGTCACGGAGTGGAGGCGAGGAAGAAGGAACCCAAACGCAGGACTCGCAGGTAGGTGAAGCTGGGTGATTTATTGTCGATGGAGTGAACACACAGAACAGAGGAAGGACATGGCTGGCTGGCTGGACGACTGACTGAATGAAGGACGGACGGACTGACTGACTGGCTGACCGAACACAGGCGGAAACAACAACAACAACAACAACAACAACAACAACATAACCTCAATGACACGACAAAGAACGAGTAGAAACGGAAGACTTAAATACACAGACTGATGAAGATGATAATGAGAGACCGGTGAGTACACAGCTGAACATAATCTGGCTAATGGCACGAGACGAGCTAACACAGGAACAAACAGGAAGTGAAACAGTGGCAAAATAAACTGAACATGACAAAACTGAAAGCACTGGGTCGATGACCCAGGAACCCTGACAGTACCCCCCCCCCCCCCCCCCCCCTCCAAAGGCCGGCACCCGACGGCCAAAAGAAAGAAAAACCAGAACAGGGTGGGCGGCGGCCGCTGAGCAGGTCCGGTGGGCGGCCGCGAGGAAGGCGGCGGCGGCCGCTGAGCAGGTCCGGTGGGCGGCCGCGAGGAAGGCGGCGGCGGCCGCTGAGCAGGTCCGGTGGGCGGCCGCGAGGAAGGCGGCGGCGGCCGCTGAGCAGGTCCGGTGGGCGGCCGCCCCGGCGATGACGTCCAGAACGTGGTTGGGGCGACGGTGCGGCAGCCGCAGGACCAGGCGAAGCAGAAGCTGAAGCCGAAGCCGGACCAGGCGAAGCCGAAGCCGGACCAGGCGAAGCCGAAGCCGGACCAGGCGAAGCCGAAGCCGGACCAGGCGAAGCCGGACCAGGCGAAGCCGAAGCTGAGTCTGAGGCTGGCCCAGGCGAAGCCGAGTCTGACCCAGGCGAAGCCGAGTCTGACCCAGGCGAAGCCGAGTCTGAGGCTGGCCCAGGCGAAGCAGAGTCTGAGGCTGGCCCAGGCGAAGCAGAAGCCGAAGCTGAGTCTGAGGCTGGCCCAGGCGAAGCAGAAGCCGAAGCTGAGTCTGAGGCTGGCCCAGGCGAAGCAGAAGCCGAAGCTGAGTCTGAGGCTGGCCCAGGCGAAGCAGAAGCCGAAGCTGAGTCTGAGGCTGGCCCAGGCGAAGCAGAAGCCGAAGCTGAGTCTGAGGCTGAGCCTGGCCCAGGCGAAGCAGAAGCCGAAGCTGAGTCTGAGGCTGAGCCTGGCCCAGGCGAAGCAGAAGCCGAAGCTGAGTCTGAGGCTGAGCCAGGTGAAGCAGAAGCTGAGGCTGGGCGATGGACGGGAGGCGTCCGTCGACGGCACGGGAGCCGGGGGTGACGGAGCCACAGCTTTAGGGCCAGCGGGCGCGGAGGCCCCTGGCTGGAGAGCAGGAGGGCTCACAGCGGGCGCGGAGGCCCCTGGCTGGAGAGCAGGAGGGCTCACAGCGGGCGCGGAGGCCCCTGGCTGGAGAGCAGGAGGGCTCACAGCGGGCGCTGGGTGCTGTGGCTGCAGGTCTGGGAACTGAACAGGGTGGTGGATGAGAGACTGGACTGACTGGACGGGAGGCGACTGGACTGACTGGACGGGAGGCGACTGGAGAACAGGACACTGAGCTACAGGGGACGACTGGACTACAGGGGACTGGAGGGCAGGAGGAGACTGGACTACAGGGGACTGGAGGGCAGGAGGAGACTGGACTACAGGGGACTGGAGGGCAGGAGGAGACTGGACTACAGGGGACTGGAGGGCAGGAGGAGACTGGACTACAGGGGACTGGAGGGCAGGAGGAGACTGGACTACAGGGGACTGGAGGGCAGGAGGAGACTGGACTACAGGGGACTGGAGGGCAGGAGGAGACTGGACTACAGGGGACTGGAGGGCAGGAGGAGACTGGACTACAGGGGACTGGAGGGCAGGAGGAGACTGGAGAGCAGGCGAGTGAACTGACTGGAGTGGAAGCTGAACAGCAGGTGAGGGAACTGACTGGACTGAGGAGGCTAATGGATGAGCTACAGACTGAGCTAGCGAAGGAGATAGAGCTACAGCCTGGGCTAGTAAAGCTGGTGCCTGAGCAGGGGACACCTCAGCTAGCCTAACCAGGGACAGTGCGAGGGCGTGAAAGACTGGATCAGGAGGTGGATGAAGAGGTGAAGTAGTAGGTGAACCAGTTAGCTCTTCCAAGCCTCTAGGGTGGCCAGGCTGGATTGAGGCTGCCCTCAGCCTGGGTGCTGGGACAGGCACGGGAGGTGGCTGGACACCAGTCACCCCCACCCGGGAAACAAGAGCGGATGTGGAGGTAGGCTGCGTCGCAGCTGCCCTCCTCCTGGGAGCTGGTACTGGTGTGGGTGTAGGCCGGGCCCTAGTCATCTGAGGTGATGAAATGGCTGAGGAGGAAGGCCGAATCCGGGCTGCCGTGCTGGTGGGAAATGGCTGAGTGACGGGTGTGGAAATAGTGACCGGGTGTGTGATACAGGCAGGTTTATCCGGGATTAGTCTGTTTCTTCTGCCACCACAATTTACAGTCTTTGCGGGAGCACAGCAGAAAAAATCTTCCCAGTCTACATCATCCAGGAGGGAAACTCCCCATGAATCGGAGATGAGTCCCTTAGTTAATCTGGGTGAAGTGTCAAATGAGGAGGGTGGAAAACAGTTACCGGAACTCACCACCGGGAGTTGTTGAAAATAGTCCGTGTTATGGCGGCGTGTGCGCCGCTTTCTCCGGGAAGAGGAAGCGGCCGGGGTAAACAGCTGAGCCTCTGGCGCGGTAGCCTCCATGGAGCCGAGGTGGGAGGCGTAGCCGCGGTGCCTTGGCGAAGGTGGAGGTCCGGCGAATGAGGCGGCGGGTGTGTGAACGAGGAGCGGAGCGGCGAGAGGGAGCGGCTGAAACGCGGCATGAAACGTCCGCTCTCCGCGGCAAATGCTCCGGGGCAGGTGAGGCAGCAGGTGGGGGAACGCGGCGTCTCCGAGGCCCGCCCAGAGCCAGGCGAGTCCCCTCGAAGACGTGCTCTCTCTCCGAGAAGAGCCGCTGTTTTCCCCTGACCACCTCTGCCCAACGGGAAAGCGCTGCCTCCTGCCGCTCGTAGAGGTCCGAGTCCGCTGGGTTCCAATCGTGTCTTCGTGGCACGGGTCGTGTCATTCTGTCAGGGGTCGCGGAGTGGAGGCGAGGAAGAAGGAACCCAAACGCAGGACTCGCAGGTAGGTGAAGCTGGGTGATTTATTGTCGATGGAGTGAACACAGAACAGAGGAAGGACATGGCTGGACGACTGACTGAATGAATGAAGGACGGACTGACTGGCTGACCGAACACAGGCGGAAACAACAACATAACCTCAATGACACGACAAAGAACGAGTAGAAACGGAAGACTTAAATACACAGACTGATGAAGATGATAATGAGAGACCGGTGAGTACACAGCTGAACATAATCTGGCTAATGGCACGAGACGAGCTAACACAGGAACAAACAGGAAGTGAAACAGTGGCAAAATAAACTGAACATGACAAAACTGAAAGCACTGGGTCGATGACCCAGGAACCCTGACAAAGAGTAAACATTTTTTTTTTTTTACACTAATAAATAAATTGAAGCATGCAAAATGGAAATTCAGACCTGTCACCTTGTAAGCCCTGGGCTTACGGCATTAACTAGAAATTACATGCTCATTTTTTAAAGGACATACTTCAAGTCCTGAGAAATCACAATTTCACCAGCCACAGGAGCCTTGGTTTTCATTTTTTATAAAATTCCTCAAGGGTATCCTTCAATTACACTGCAGTACTTGGTCCACTCCTAGGTCTTCCATCCTCAGAAATGATTCATACAGAAAATACTTATTTTACAAGCATTATTCCAGAGCTTTGTATTAAAACTCCCCTGAAAGGCCTACAATGGCTGTGTTCAGAGCTTGCAGTGGCAATCGTGGAGTGAAAGAAGGTCATGTTGGTAGGAAGACAGAAAATCCTCTACATTCTCCACACTAGAGAGAGGAAATAAATAATTGGTTTTCTGACTCATGGAATGAAATCTCAAGTTGGGGTTGAGGGGAGAAAAGGGAAACTGAGCATATTGTCAATCAATTTTTTGTCTTCAGAAAGGAAGTAATGAGTTAAAACACACACACACATGCAAAATGACAAATGAAGGAGTTGCAGTTAAATTATATTGGTATCTATAATTCAACAGTCCGGGAGGAAGTATTTTTTAAATTTTTAACCAAAAACAGAGGAAATTGGTGAGATAATGAAGGATTATTCTTAATGTGTTTCAAGAGTGTTGCAGTACTTATTATGTTTTTTCTTGCCTTGGGAACCATTTTAGAATCAGGATAGTAAATACATATTTCAGTCATAGCAAAACTTATTTGAAGATTTTATACCTTCCCCCTCTCACACCCAAAATGACCTAATAATCACAAGAGAAGAGACATTCAGTTTCTGTATTCATTAGATTTCTGCCAGATTCTTTCAACTCCTCTAAATCATGACCCCCTTACACATCCTAAGACCCTTACTTAGATGCTGGAAGAAAGGCAGCAAAAAAACAGATACAGATCTAGATAGATGTTACAAAGACTTTATTTGATGTAAGGAATTCAAAGAGAAGTCTTGGAGGACAATGCTGAGAAGTGTGAAGTGAGAAATGAAGACTATAGAAGAGGCAGCATAAGCAGAGGACAGAAACTCGGGAAGTGTGGCTGTGTGCATGTTCTCTTGGTATGAGAAAACATTAGCGATACTTAAGCATACAAATACAAGAAAGGTTGCAACAGCACAGCAATACAAATAATATAAAACAAAGACCTTTTTCAGAAAATCCACCCAACCATCCATTTATTCTGATTTGCAGCAGTAGTAGTCTCACAGAGGAGCCCAGACATCCCTCTCCTCAGCCACCTCCTCCAGCTTATCCAGGGGAACACCGAGGTATTCCTAGGCCAGCTGTGAGATGGAATCGCTCCATTGTGTCATGAATCTTCCCTAGAGCCTCTTCCCAGTGTGAAATGCCCAGAAAACCTCACCCAAGTGGTGTCCTTGTCAGATGGTCAAACCACCTCAACAGGCTTCTTTAAATATGGATTCTTTCAATATGAAGGACAGGTCAGCCTCCCTACAGAGAAAGCTACTTTCCACTGCTTGTATCCCATTCTTTTGCTCACTATCCAAAGCCAGTAGGTGAATGTAGTATGGAATTCTGTCTATAAATATATATAAAGACTTTGTGACAAAGTGCAGCCCTGGCAGAGTCCAATACCCACCAAGAATAAGTGGGACTTATTGCCAGCAGGGTGGACCAAGCTCTTACAGTGGCTGTGCAGGGAAATGCTCAGATGTATATGCATTTGACCAATATGATCAAATGCATATACATCTGGTCAAATACATCTACATACAAAAAGTAAGCCAGTAAGAATCATCAGTGATTAAAAGTTTTTACTTGTTTGTTTGTTTGCAATTTGCCAAGTAGAGGACTTCTAATAATGTATTAATTTAGCACTATGGCCTTACTTAATAATAAGTGCTCATCACTTCATGGTCATGATTTACTAAGAAAAAAACCCCATCACTTGGTTTTATTCTAAGATCCCTCACCATAATTTAATTGATTTATTTTTCTTACAGTGATTCTGTGTTTTACTATATATTTGGACTTCTATGTTTTGGCATATCCATAATACTGTGACTGTTGAGCTGAAAAAGGGTGACAATATTTCACAAGGCTAAACATAGCCTACTAGAAAGTCATACTAAAATTTGTTTTTATTGCAATTTATTGTCAGATACATTTGAAATTAAAAATAGTTTTATATTGAATTGGTAAGATAATTCTGGAGTTGCAGAAACAATTTGGGACCTTAAAGATATCCTTATTTTTAGTCCTCATTTAGTAAGTAAAAAAAAAAAAAAGCATCTTGTATTGACCTTGTATACCTTGTAAACTTGAGTGACTGAGTTAACTTTCCTTTGACTGGTGACCTTAACTGATTGATTGACAAATTCAGGAACAAGTGAATTAAAAAAAATACGCTAGACAACTAAAAGGAAAAAATATGTATCAGCCAAAGAATAATGGGACTTTAAGGAAGGACAGAGTTGGGGTGAGGTGGGTAAGGGAATCTAATCATTGCTGGATTGATTTTCTTTTTTTTCTTTTTTTTTTACAAAACAGAGAGAAACAATTATGGGCCTGAAAGCAACGCAGGGAGTCTGGTGTTAAAAGATGTTTAGAGAAACAGCAATGTGCTATCGATCTAGGCTCATTCCTACACATTGGTAAACACTTTGCATTAAAAGGTGCTAAATGGCTTTTGCTCACACTGGAGTGTTGCCTTGTGGGTAGATAATAATGGACACAACAATGTTAAGAAACTATCTCGTGGAACATAGCACTGAAAGGACAATCAGTGGCCTAAATGGACTGTTTGCAATTAGACAGAGGTAGAAAGAGGTAACAGTGGATGGAGATAGATAGATAGATAGATAGATAGAGAGAGAGAGAGAGAGAGAGAGAGAGAGAGAGAGAGAGAGATCAGGGATTAAAAACAAAGTTAATACAGACATCAGATCTATTCTATTTTCCATTTTTCCTCAATATTTTTGCATTTCGGAGACTATAAACATTTCAGGATTTATTGGATTCTTCTCTCTTTTGGCTCCTTTGATGTTTTTCAACAACCATCATTTTTCTGTTCATACTTTCTGTAGCCTGTTTCCCCTCCCCTCTTATTTCTCAACTTTTAACACTGCATTTTTTCCTGTTCATTTCATGCTCCCCATTAGTTGACTCATCCGAGACCTGTTTTGACACTATAAATACTCTGGTGTCAGTGGCAGAGAAAAGGACACTAAAGAAACTGCTGGACATTATGGACAATGCTGGGCATCCTCTGCACACGGCCATAAACAACCAGAAGAGTCTGTTCAGTGACAGGTTGCTTCTCCCAAAGACAAGAACCAACAGACTTAAAAACTCCTTTGTCCCACACGCCATCAAACTGTTTAACTCCTCTCTGGAGGGGAGAGGGAGGGGAAACAGGAGGACAAAGGAGGGGGGAACAACTAAGCTGTAGTGCCTCTCCACTTCACTGTGCAATTACCTTTTGTGCAATACTTTTTGTTAATAATCAGCGGTGCAATAGACTCCATACTTGAAATGTGCAATTCACTTGTATTTTTATTTTTATTTTTATTCCTATTTATTCTATTTATCCCCCTTGTATATTTTATCTATATATGTCTTTGTATTTATATATGTGTGTGTATATATATATATATAATATTCTTAACTCTGTAACTTCTGTCGGTGCTGTGCTTTTTGGAAAAACAAATTTCCCAGAGGAACCCACCCGAGGGATTAATAAAGTTTTATCTAATCTAATCTAATCTAATAAATATGCTACAGTTGCTAGTGTTGTTCCTAAAAACTGAGCTCATAGGATCAACAGTAAAGAACATATCTGTCTGTTGCAATTAGACTTACATTGTTTGTGTAGCCCTGGCTATATAAGTAGCTCATTATTTAAATTTGTTCATTAATATTGATAGTTAATTGCAAATGTTTAATGTGTTCAAGAATGTATACAAATGCCTGCAAAGTATGTGATGTGTGTCAGTTGTACTACAGCTCCAGTGAACCCTGAAGTAGTCTCAGGTAGAGGGGTGGGAGTAATTCGGGAGCCGTGTGCACTCTGTAGGAAGCGAGAGAGACGAGAGCTGAACAGTGTCGAGTGAACGCAGAGTTCATAGAAGGTAGTGATGGGATTTCTGGCTCTTTTTAGAGATCCGGCTCTTTCAGTTCGGCTCACTAAAAAGAGCCGGCTCTTTCGGCTCCGAACCGGCTCTTCAGGTTGTTTTGTTGTTTTTGTTTTGTTGCTTTAATTAATTTATTATTAACAATAATATAAAATTATGCACAAAAGGAATTACTAACGTAACAAAAGTGGTTTTATATATATGTATGTTTATATATAAATATATGCGGTGGCCCCTAGAGACAAAACACGTACAAACTCCAAAACACATTTCTAGCATGAACTGAACTTCCAAAGCAGAGCTACTAGATCACTTAAATTACACAATTGAAAGCATGAAAGCATATGTGTATTGTTTGTGTATTTATATACAGGCACTCATATATATTCAAATAATTTAAAAACAATGTTCATTTACCTGTTACTACCACACACCAAATCCGGTCGTTGGTACTTGCTGGCTTGTGTAGCCACTAGGTAACAAAAGCTCAACAATGCACCCTAGCATCCTGGAGCACTTCTGTTGTCTTTTGTACGTGTTTTGAGTTTTTATGTGCTTCTGAGTTTTTACGTGCTTCGGAGTTTGTACGTGCTTCAGAGTTCGTACGTGATTTGAAGTTTGTACGTGCTTTGTCTCTAGGGGCACCGTAAATATACTTTTATTTATTCACTCCACATAAAATGTAATAAATAAATCATATAATACAAAAATCAACTATTCACATTTCAACTTTTAACTATTTAAATTTTCAGCTTTTTCCTTTTACAAATTTAAAGTGAAACAACACAAAACACTGCAAACCACAACACAATTAAATATAAATTAAAATATGAAAACAAAAAGAACATGCATTTTCTCTGTCATATGGGCCTGCATGAATAAACTTTCTGAATCCTTTATCATCTGCAACTGAAAATAGTTGTGGATGATTACTATACCTTTCTAATGTGACGTTGTTGTCCCTGCCTCTCTTTCTCTCCCTCTGGCTCTGTTCCTGTGCTACTGAGTGTAACTCCCCCCTCTTCCCAGCGTAAAGGACACAGAGGCCCTTTCTCAATTCTCAAGTACGCGGGTACGTACTCGCGTTCAGTACAGTACTTGGTCTCCGACTGATGACGTATCACGAGTACACGAGAACGCAAGTACGCACAAGTATGCATATTGAGAAAGGCCCAGAGTGAGAGAGAGAGAGGCTGAGAGAAAGAAAAAAAAAAAAAAACCCACGTGACGGCTCGCGATAAGGAGCCGGCTCGCATCGTTCACGTTAAAGAGTCGGCTCTATGAGCCATTTCGTTCGCGAACGACCCATCACTAATAGAAGGGCGACAGACGTATTTTCGGGTTGACGGATAGTTAACTGGAGTCGAGACCTGTTGTACCCTACTGTGAGGTAAATGTGAATTTTGGCTGACACTTGTACCAAATGTTATTGTGTAAAACGGGCTAACTGCTACCGCGATTAGCCGCTAGCGTAGCCTAGCATATTCGCTAAGCTCTTGTTCTGCTGTTTTTATTTATTAAGCTAATGCTAAGATTGGATGTTATCGCATGTGAACTGGCATTTAGTGGGGTGGTGTGATTCAGTAGGAGGAGACGGACGTCTTGCTGGTGTGTCAGAGAGGTCCCTTCTGCTGGTGTGCTGAAGTTATATGTTCACGTGGGAGCTAGTGATGGGTCGTTCGCGAACGAAATGGCTCTTAGAGCCGGCTCTTTGACGTGAACGACGCGAGCCGGCTCCTTATCGCGAGCCGTCACGTGGGTTTTTTTTTTTTTTTCTTTCTCTCAGCCTCTCTCTCGCACTTTTTTTTCCGCTTCACTCTGCACGCGAGCCTGGTGCTTTACGCTGGGCAGAGGGGGGAGGGGCGGTAGTTACACTCAGTAGCACAGGAACAGAGCCGGAGAGAGAGAAAGAAAGCCAGGGACAACAACGTCACATTAGAAAGGTATAGTAATCATCCACAACTATTTTCAGTTGCAGATGATAAAGGATTCAGAAAGTTTATTCATGCAGGTCCATATGACAGAGAATATGCATCTTTTTGTTGTTTTCATGTTTTAATTTATATTTAATTGTGTTGTGGTTTGTAGTGTTTTGTGTTGTTTCACTTTAAATTTGTAAAAGGAAAAAGCTGAAAATTTAAATAGTTAAAATTTGAAATGTGAATAGTTGATTTTTGTATTATATGATTTATTTATTACATTTTATGTGGAGTGAATAAATAAAAGTATATTTACAGCCCCTAGAGACAAAGCACATACAAACTTCAAATCACGTACAAACTCCAAAACACGTAAAAACACGTACAAACTTCGAAGCACGTACAAACTCCGAAGCACGTACAAACTCCGAAGCACGTACAAACTCCGAAGCACGTAAAAATGTAAAAACTCCGAAGCACGTAAAAACTCAAAACACGTACAAAATACAACAGAAGTGCTCCAGGATGCTGGGCACAGTGTTGAGCTTTTATTACCTAGTGGCTACACAAGCCAGCAAGTACCAACGACCCGATTTGGTGTGTGGTAGTAACAGGTAAATGAACTTTTTTAAAAATTATTTGAATATATATGAGTGCCTGTGTATAAATACACAAACAATACACACATGCTTTCAATTGTGTAATTTAAGTGATCTAGTAGCTCTGCTTTGGAAGTTCAGTTCATGCTAGAAATGTGTTTTGGAGTTTGTACGTGCTTTGTCTCTAGGGGCCATGGCATATATTTATATATAAACATATATAAATAAAACCACTTTTTTTTACGTTAGTAATTCCTTTTGTGCATAATTTTATATCATTGTTAATAATAAATTAATTAAAGCAGCAAAACAACCTGAAGAGCCGGTTCGGAGCCGAAAGAGCTGGCTCTTTTTAGTGAGCCGAGCCGAAAGAGCCGGATCTCTAAAAAGAGCCGGAAATCCCATCACTAGTGGGAGCACGTGGAAAGGACGACTGTGAGTGCTGCTGCCGCGGCCTGCTGGTAGACGTGACCCAGTTTCCCCGCTATCCCCTTGAACTGCCTGGAGGTGTCCCAACGCACCGAGCCACGACTCAGGCCTGCAACGAGGGATTTGCTAGCAGAAAGACTGTAGTACTTGAGGTATGTGTGTGTTTGGTGAGAGTGCGTGTGGGCCATTGACTGTAGAAAACATGGACGACGCGACCCCGCCTCCTACCATTGTGCAAAAATGAAGCCAAAATACCCCGCTTGTGGAGGCTGCCATCTTGCAAATTTGGAGCCAGAGGCTGTATCCCAATTCAGGGTCTGCAGCCTTAAAGGCCGCATTTTAAGGCCGATTACGTCACAGCGACGCAACGAAGGCTGTCCCAATTCGAAGGCTGCTCGAAATGCGGCCCTCAAATTCGTCCTTCATTTCCCTGAATTTTAAGGCTGTGGCAGTGTAGACTTCGTGGCCCAACATATCCCAGAATGCATAGCGCGGCGGTGGGTGTGGATAATTTTGCTGAAAAAAAAACGGCGGATGAGGGGCGCCCGAAGAGTAACTTAGTAAACTAAGTACTGAATATTATGTTACTTATTTATGTGCAAATGTTTAATAACAAAGAACATTAAAACATTCCTGTTGGCCACATGTCGGCAAAGTTATGTGACATTAGTGACGTTTGTACTAACTTGGTTTTAAAGCCTTTACTTTAAAATATACGCCTTTCAATAGCTGACCTTAATCAGAGAATGATCAAAGCTCATGTAGAAACAAACAAACAAACAAATGAACAAAAGATTTTCTCCTTCATTTCTGTCAAACAAAGCTTTATGAAACGTTTCCAGTTGTTAGTATCATGGTTGCTAGGCAACCTGGGCAGCGCAACGGAGGCTAGACCGTCCCATTTCACAAGCCTCGCAATTCCGGCCTTAGCGGTCTTTAAGTACGCGGCCCTGAATTGGGATACAGCCAGAGTCTGCGCAGTAGTGACTTGAGGTGGAGCGACTGTGTAACGCTCCCGCCCACACACCCGCTGGACGTGACCGCAAACACGCCCCCCTACACTTTTTACTTAGCCCGGCTGCTCCAGTTTTTTTGCTGGTTTACCGCGGCTGACGACTCGTTTAATTAAGGCAAATACAACCATGTCACTGTTATATAAAAAAAAGACACACAGCTTATCATCTTATAGTTCTAAAATCACGCTGTTGTTAATTCGTTAGTTAGATTAGCCGCTAGCATACGCACTGTGTTGGAGGCTTGTTGCTAGCTAGTTAGCGATGCTACACACCTGCTACTCTTAATAGTCTTCAACACTTATGTTTTTTTTTTATCCATTTTTAGACAGCGATGAGATCAGCTGCACACTCTACAGAGGCCCAGAGTTACTGTTAATATCAAAAATATAATGTTGTCCTTTGAAATTTTAACATAAGACTGTGAGTGTAATGGATCTAAAACTGTTTAAATCTTCAGAGCCCTCTACAGCCTGGTAACATGGAGACTTTAAAAACATCAGCAGAATGTTTCAGTAGTGTAGTCTAATTTGTTCTTTTCATTTAATAATAGAGTCCATATTATATCAACAGCTACATTCACCCTGGGGAGAAACTAGTGAGGGAGACCATCAGGACCAAGCTGGGTTTCCTGGGTCCAGAGGTTTGGAGAAACTTCCTCCCTTTCTTTCATCACAGCTGTCCTGTGCCATAAGTTCTGTTGACCCGCTGTAAGAGGCATCATTTAAGAAACACCAGAAAGACTGAAGCTCATGGCATTGATCAAGCAGGACTCATGATCTTCACCAGCAGCTCCCTCACAGGGAAATCTTCAGCACTCCTCCGTAGGCCCGCCCCAGGAGATGGATAAACCCAGCATTTCATCAACACTGTGATGAGACCTTTGGTTTGTGTAATGTTATAAATACTCAGATACTCCCCAGAGGCTCCGGACTTTTACATAAAGATATTCAGTCCTGTAGAAAGTTATATATTTAAAAATATGTGATCCTCTCTGGTTACTCTGGTATGAATAACTCTGAATCACTTTATGGTAAATAACACACTATGTGTTTAAAAAAAATAAATAAAATAAACTGAAAAAAATTCCAGATAAGTTTGTAGTTCAACATACAAGTGACGACCTTTGACCTTCATCAGGTTTTATTTAATTGTGTTAGAGAAAATCTCATATGCTCTTCATGCAGCTGAGTACATCAGGTGTTTAAAATGGAAGCTGTGCAGGTCTGAGATCAGCAGCTTTGTGAAACACCAAACTGAGGTCCTGTTAATGCTGATATATAGTGACACAGTTACATGAGTGATTAATCCTTTTGTTTTTTTTGTCTTCAACTTCATCAATAAAACAGCTGCAGCTTTCACTACAGTACGTGTGGTACTTTAACCTTTGTACTGTTTTCATCAGTTCATTTTGCAGTTAACATGTGAACATGTTGGATGATCTGTCTGCTGTCACTCGATGGGGCTGAGGTCTGAATCTGAGGGCAGCTCCTGTAATCACAAAGACAACAGAACCATCACAAACTCAGATATAAATTTTATCCCTCAATATTGAAATAAAGCTGATTTTTCTGTCCTCACACACTCAGGATCTCAAGTTCTTCTCTTACATTTTTTCAGTATTACAGTACACTACAGTACTTTAATCCATAGTTCCTAATTAATGAGGAGTTACTGAAGTACAAGGCTTTAAAAAATGTTACTGTCTTTACAGATGTGGCAAGAGACTGAAAACATGCTGTTGTTTGCACATATTTAATATTCAGCTCTGCACAGGAGTTGAAGCAGGGTGCAGCCTGTTGTTTTTACAGTATAATACTTAAAAGTACAGTGATTAGTGACTGAGCAGCCCGGGGCGTTTCTCTTGATTTCTTTAGTAAATTCATTCACTTGCACGGGTTAGCTAAATGAACCCTGACAGCTGGGTGCTCATTTTAGCTAGCTAGGTCTCAGGAGCTAGCTAAGGACGGTAGTTACGGATTAGCTTACAAACACGTTTAACTTACCGAAAAAGTGCAGCAGGGCCTCGGGTCCTTCTGTTGGGTAGTCCAGTTTACTGAAGAACACCTCAGGCTGTCAGGTTAAAACACTCGGTCGTGTTTTCGTAGCGTAAACACTGGGTGTCCTCTCAGAGCCTACGCTCTATTCTATTCGCGAACGAGATACGCAAGTTTCTCCGTGACTGCAGCTGTCAGTCAAAGCTCTTACGATGACGTTTCACCCCAATTTAACATCACCGCGGTAGGAATTAGAATCAAACTTATGGGAAAGGAGACCCCTTGAACATCAATCAGCGTGATGAGAACTATTGAAAACAAAAGAGAGGATCTTTGGGGAAAAAATTATCTAAGGAGAATTAATTTATTTTAGTCTGACCCCAGTCCCATCCGCTAACATGGAGGAGGCGGGGTTTATGACCTATACTGCAGCCAGACACCAGGGGGCGATAGAGACGTTTTGGCTTCATTTTTGGGGAGCTGTCGCATCGTCCATGTTTTCTACAGTCAATGGTGTGGGCCCACAATATTATTTGATTATTTTGTTTCTGTTGAGGTAGATACCTTACCATTGTTTAACAAACTTTATTGATTTTACTTATTTTCTTCTGTGTTGTTAATTAAGCATTCACTAAAGTGGAGTTAACTTTATAATTGACCTGCTTGTGTGTGGTTTGTTTCCATATAGTGTAGTTTTATTGCATATTTAATACCATAAGCATTAAAGAGGGAGTATCAATAGGAAAGTAACAACAGGAACCCAGGGCCCCTCTCAATAGAATGTGGGATGGGTGTTACATTTGGATACGATCACAGGGACATACTCCATATCCTTACCATGGCACTGTGGTCATTTGTCTTTCCAGTTTCTTCTCCATCAGCTCCTGGCTTTCTTTTTCTGTCAGTCTCATTGTGCCTTGTATTTTCTCCATTCTCAAAGCTGAATTTGAAATGACTGACTGAGGTTATTACTTTTAGCATTTTTTTGTATGTGCCAGCTGAAAAATGGTGGGTTCTGTGATTTTTTATTTTTTATTTTTTATTTTTTTTTAATGAATATTCAAATCAATTCAGTTTTATTTATATCACAACAGTCAGCTCGAGGCATTTTATACTGTCTCACAAAGTGGTAAAATACTGACCACAGATTCTGTTTAATTCATGAGAACACAAGAACACATGTCTCATGGCGCTTTGTACTGTAAGGTAAAGACCCTACAATAAAACAGAGAAATCCCCAACATTCAGACGACCCTCTATAAGCAAGTACTTGGCAAAAGTGGAAGCAGACAACAAGAAGAAATCTTCAGCAGAACCAGGCTGAGGGAGGGACAGCTATCTGCCACAATAGACTGGGGGTGAAGGGAGGAAGACAGGACAAATACACACTGTGGAAGAGAGCGGGACAATACATACATAGTCAGTGTAAAGAAATGTCACTGAGTGCATCATGGGAAGCTCTCAGAACCCTTTTTATGTCTAACTAGGGGAGGATTCAGGGCCTCCTAATCCAGCCCTAACTATAAGTTTTTAAGCCTAAAAGCTGAAGGCCTCGCCTTCCATTGTACTTTTAAATATCCTACGAACTACAAGTTGAGAGTGAAGTGCTCTGTTGGGGTGATATGGTATTATGATGTCAAATTATTCAAGACCTTGTATATGAGAACGATTTCAGATTTCATTGTGGATTTAACAGGGTTCAAATGAAGAGGAGCCAATATAGGAAAAATGTGCTTTTTCTCTGTATGTGGTGCATGTGTGTCTGTAAAGGTCAAGGAGTGTGTGCGGAGGGTGTTTGGGGTATCGGGCTAACGGAGAGTGACTGGGGTTCAAGCGGCAGGAACAGCGCTCGTCTCAGGCATCTCCCTCGTGCACGAGATCACACAAAGAGTTCTGCCTGGTGTCCAATGCTTTTTGCCACTGTAGTAGAATTGTCTCTGATTGTTCCAGCGAGGGGTTTGTGCTAGACAGACCCCATCAACTCACTTTCATAGAACAGAAGAGATGTTAAGAGAAAGAGAAATACCAAAATAGTAAGATAAATGCGAACAGGAGTCACAAAGGAGGAAAATGGAATAGATCAAAACTCAAAGACAAGCAAGAACTAAAAATGAAAGAGAGGAGAATGTCAGGAAAGAGAGTTGGATTGTAAGGGCTAATTAAACTCTTTTCTTACCTGTGCTTCACTTCATTTCTCAGTCCTTGTCATCTACCCTAAACCACACTTTTCCCCATGTCATCTTTCTGTCTTGCCGATATGCAGCTAGTGGGCAGCCTTCAATAAATGAGCTGGATATTGGAACACTATCTCGTTCTTCCAATAAATCCATGTTTATGCCACACATGTTGGGTTCCAGGAGTCAACTCTAGGTTTGTTCTTGTGGACAGTCACAAAATTACTAGATTCACTATACTTGAAAACAAAACAATTATCTAAGAAACTCTTATTTCCCAAGACTGCCACTTTGTCGTTAACAAATATTAATGAAAATTAATTAGAATGTTTTGTTATTGTTTAGGAAAATAAGAAGTTGGGCAAACATTGTGGATATGGTTAAATTATGTTTTGGGACCTCCAACAATACATATGATCTTAGCTGAAGCCTAATTCCTTGTTTCTGTACACATACTTAGTCAATAAAGTTGATTCAGATAGTTAACAGTAAAGCCCTTTACACACCAGACACATAAAATCCATGCAAATATTTTCTGTGTTAAAAATATTTTTACGATTCGCCTATTTTTTTAATGCAGTCATTCATGCCGACCACAAAATTTCTCTGGACGAATTTGCAGCATTTATTATTTATAAACGAGTTTGATTTTTCTGATCCAAATAAACAGATATGGCCAATCACAGTACTGCATTTGGCAACAAGTGTGCTCGTAGCTCAAAATAGGCACCCGTACTGAATATACATGGATATGGTAAAAGTAAAATAATAGTACCCCAGACACATAGCTAGACACTCCTCCAGGTCATTCAGCTTTCTGAAATGATTTCTCTGTCTCTTCAGATGTGCTGCCAACTCTGCCAACAAGAGCTCAAACTGTACCACTCATATCCTGAAATATGTCGATATACAGCTTAAAACGTCTGGATCAAGCCACATAATTTTCCCTGTTGCTGCCTTCTCTTGAGAATTGGATGAACCTAAAATCTCAATTTGTTTCCTTTTCTTGTTTGGAACCATCAGAACCAGCTCATCATTGCTTGACATCAACTTAATTTTTTCCTCAGAGGATGTTTATTTGAGGACAAATTTTCAAAAAAAAAAAAAAAAAAAAAGAAAATGTGGAAGTTGGAATGGTTGCCCATTGCCTCTGGTTCTCTAGGACTCTTGCCCTGTGGCCTTGGGTGTCCCATCTGAGGCCTTCCTTCTTCTCCTTCTGGGATGGATGCACAGATGTTACTCAGATGTGTGGCCTTAGGTCTTCGGTACTCTTGGGTATCTGCAGATGGCCCGAATCACCTGGGTCTGCCTTTGGCTCCGGGGGGTGTTATTGCGCTTCCCACCATCATCAAGTACATGTTGTGAAAAAGACACATACACAGACAGTCAGACTCTCTCTCTCTCTCTCTCTCTCTCTCTCTCTCTCTCTCTCTCTCTCTCTCTCTCTCACACACACACACACACACACTCACTCACTCACTCACTCACTCACTCACTCACTCACTCACTCACACACACACACACACACACACACACACACACACATACACACACAGTAAGATTGTGTAAGATTGTTCCAGGTGCTGTATGTTTGGTTTTTCTTGCAGGTGCAGTAGTTGGTGATACACTGCACATTTCTATTTATGCTCTATCCTTTTATTATATTTTCTGCTATTCCCTTTTCCCCTGCCTGACAGCTTAGACATTGTCATCCTATACTGCATATAATGTCTGCAGTGTGTAACTGAAAAATAAAACACAAATAGAAATGAATGAATAAACAGATAAAACACATGAACAAGTGGAACCTATACAGAATTTATAGAGCTGATCTTGGAAAAGCAAAAAGTGTTTGGCACAACAGTGCATTCAGATCATAGTTCTGATTGCAAAAGCAGCTACACAGGACAGGAGAAAAAAAAATGCGGAAAAAAAATTGAAACTGAAAAAAACATTTATTTTTTTTTTGGTTTCAATATTTTTTTTGGTTTTCAAGGTGGCATCGCTCTGATCCCATAAAAGAAAAAGTTGGTAAAGCAAACCAGTGGTGTGTAATGGCCTTGCTGTTTGGTAAACAAAAAAAGAAAACCAAAAAAAAGACAACTACTTTCCTATGGGTGACTTCTAATCTCGACTGAAGAGTTATACTTCATCTTACAACCTTTTTAAGTGTCCACATTTATCCCTCTCATTTCTGGCTCCCCTCTTTTCTACAGTTCTGCTCCCTGTCTCTTCAGACCTTTTTCAAGCTTATTACTTTCTAAATCACATGCCCTTTTCTCTCCATCTCCCCTTCTGTTTTTGTAATGTTTTCTTTTTATTTCTCCTTCATTCTCCTTGTCCTCTTATTTCCTCTGGCACCTCCAGTGTCCCTCAACACCGTGTAAACCAATCAGAGTTTGTTCATTTGCACAGCAATCTTGGCTGAACCAATGACAGTCTGCATTAGACTGGGCCAAGAATTTGAACTTCCCAAGAGGTGCTTGTGGCAACGGGCAGGTTCAAGGTTATGAGAATTGTGCGTACGCACATAAATACACACACACACCCTTAAGCATGAGATGCAGGATACTCTGGGTTTGTGACCAAATAAACTAGCAAATTTCATTTGAGGGAGAGTGGCTGAAGGGATGGGAGAGTAAAAGACAGGGTATCCCACGGTGGAGGACGTCCGGTATATTAGGAGATGGACAGTGAAGTGGTGTATTATTCCCAGCTAGTGAGAACATCCAAATGCAAACATCTGTTCAACCAGTGTGCTTTCACTTTGGGATTACACTTAAAAATTAAAGACTTAACGATTAATTAAAATTTTGTTTTTGCTTTTCCTGTATTTGTCCAAATGACTATATGTCATTTAGACAAATACAGGAAATCTTTGACATCTCATACGATATCAATCTACAATACATCAAGGGCAACACCACAGATTGCCATCTCTTATTTTTTGCCATTTTAAAATCGGTTTGTTGATTTCAAAATGATTATTACCAAAAATGTTGATAATGTTTTTTAATAAAATTATATTAACTGATATAACAAATTAATTTCTCAAATAACGGATAAATAAGTATACCTTGTCTCATCTGAATCAGGTAACTCGACACTGACTGACTGATACACTGAAACTTAACAAAATCACATAGCATAGCAGACGCTGCACAGTCAGAAATGATGAATAGATCATTT
Source organism: Neolamprologus multifasciatus (assembly GCF_963576455.1). Classification (NCBI taxonomy): domain Eukaryota; kingdom Metazoa; phylum Chordata; class Actinopteri; order Cichliformes; family Cichlidae; genus Neolamprologus; species Neolamprologus multifasciatus. Next base: position 12,612,702 of record NC_140443.1, read on the forward strand.
TGTAGATTGATGATTACACTTCAAAAGATCTGTTTTATTGCTAATTTAGATATATTCTCTATATATTAACCCTAAACAATGTCAAAAGTCTTTGATGACATGGATTTTTAATTTCTCTATGTATCTGTGGGTTAATATCTGCGTCTCCCTTTGTATCTTTGCAGCCTAAAAGCCATTGTAATGTACGTCGTAGGCTTAATTTTACTCCAAATTGCACTTTACCGTCTGACAAAGCCGTTTCCTGTGTTTGTCAGAACTTTAAAATAACTGAACATAGAACTTTTCTACACCATTTTTACTCTCATTGCCTTTGATAAATTCATTTCCAATGTTTTTTCTATTAATAATAGAAAAAGGTTTCAAAAAGTCTCACTTAACACTCTCAATGCTATTTTACCCATTCAACTTTTCCATTAGAGAAGAAAGCATGGCATGACTGTAAATGGGGAAAGCATTACAAAGATAATTTATTCCCCAAGTCAGTCTTTAAGATAGATGTCTGACTGCTGATCCAGAAGCTTTCCATTTCATTTTAAATACATTATGTAAATGGCACAAGCTCATCAGAAGCTGTTTTAGTTGAAAAAGATAGACTATCTGTGGGTGAAAATAATGTCATGTTTGTTTTTTAAATGGACTGAACTACTTTTAAGTGAACATGTTTGCCTTAAAACTGTGTCAATAAAATATAAAATAGAATTTATATTGATTGTGGTAACACTGGATATTAGCAAGTGTGGAACATTTTCTTCTACTGGACTAAGGGCTGAGGAGATACCACATTTTTTATCTTCTAGTACAAATTGATATTGCATCATATTCCCTCCTGCACATTTAGGGATTTATGTATATGTATATTTCATTAATTTATTTTGCATTAAGACGATTTAATATAATGCTAGAAATATTTTTTGGACATAAAATCATAATGGCTGTGTTTTTTGCATTCTGTAGCTAGCTGTGATCAGTTCACGTAAACCATTTTAATGTAAAATTATTTCCGTTAATCTTTGTTCCTAAGATATTTTTTATTTAAGAGACTTTTTTTATGGTAGCCTCATGATAATCACAAAGTGGTAAAGTACTGACCACACTTTTATTTTAATTTATAAGAACTTCAAGACACTTTATACGGTCAGTTAAAAACCGTACAATAACACAGAGAAAACCCCAACAATCATAGGAGAGTGCTCGCTCTCCTATGAGTGAGCACTTAATGAGAGTGGGAAGATAAAATTGCCTAACAGGAACAAAGGGACCTTATTAAAACAAAAACGTTTTTAATAAGGTCTCCAAACAGCCAAACCAAAATGATTACAAATAGACATGAAATAAGAAATCTACCCATATGGAAAAGATATATATAAATCTTATAAAGTTTGTATCTGTCTTGTGTGAAACTTGTATGAAAAGTATAAAAGAGTGAAAACAGATATAAGATCCCTAGAAAAAATATATAAATGAAACTTGTATGTTTTGGATACTTACAAAAACAATATATGAAAGTGGCCACTTTCATGAGTAAATCATATAAGTCTTATATGATTCACTATATAGAATAGAATAGAATTCAACTTTATTGTCATTGCACATGTCACAGGTACAGGGCAACGAAATGCAGTTTACATCCATCCAGAAGTGCTTTAGCCATGATATAGATATATTACACTTTATATTAACAATAATAGATATGTAAGTGTATTACAGAAATGGGTCTATTATTGTATGTTATAATGTACACGGTAAGAAGTATGTTATGAATATTCTATAACTATAAGCATGTACAGGCTGTAGTGAGTACAAGCTATGTACAGGCTATGAACAGGATATAAATATGAAAAAAAAAAAACTATACAGAAATCTGAGATATACTGTTATACAGAAATGTGAACTATGCAGGTTATAAACAGTTGTAGGATTAAAAATTATTGTATGTACAGAATGATTATTTACACAGAACTATACAGTAGTGCAGTTAAGATAAGTGAGATATGTGGATAATTTCTACAGAGGCTATATAAAGTGCTAGTGGTTGTGAGTGGTGGTTCCGGTACCTGGTGGTCTTAGTCCGGAGGCTCCTGTAGCGCCTCCCAGAGGGCAGGAGGGTGAAGAGTCCATGTATGTATATGAATGTATATGAAGTAGGCCACATTTGATGCAAGTCTTTTATTTTTTTTAAAAAAAAAGTTTTTTTTCTATTTCTTTTCCATATGGGTAGCCATTCACTGATGCAACAATAGGATACAATAAAAGCTGGTGATGGAGGAGAATGCTGACGCTGAGAATGAGGAACCATACTCCACCTTCTCTAGCTTTATTTGCATGCAGGTTAGCCTCTACAATTCATCAGCACCGGGGATTAATCTGGGAGGAGAGATCGGGTTAATAAGAATGAGAGAAAAAAACAATCACTGGATGGCAGATAAAACAACTGGTTTCTGAAGTTTCTTATAACATTTGTTGGGTTTCCCTCTATTCTATTGTAAGGTCATATCCTTACGAGGATATAACCAATAAGACTAAATGTGAATTGCTTGCATGCTATAACATTTTTAGCCACGGTTTCAAGCAGCAGTTTTTTCAAACTGAAATAATGGGGTCCCAGTAGAATGCCATGTTAGGATTTGATATGGCTTTTAATGTGAGCCATATATATATTACTCACTATGTTCTCCAACTGTAATTCACACTGATAAAGCCTTTGTATAACAAAGTATTTTTTTATTTTGTTTACTTGGCTCAAGTTGTACACATTAGTTTGCATGGCACCAGGACTGTTTCATTGCTACTTGAAACATCAATCAGTTACCATTACCATAGCCAGGCACTCATATTTACCCAATTGCTCTGCAGTTATTCCAACTGACACAGTCCATATGAGTGACTGATTGAGGGTGTCCTTCATATTTTTTACCTTGTCATTTTGTGAAGAGAAAATCTCTAAACCCGGCTGTCTCATTACTGGAGACTGTAATCAATCTGAGAGCAGAAAGAGTATGAGTTTTCTGAGAAAAAAAGTCAAAGAATCAATGGGATGGAAACAAGTTTTGAAACCAATTTTTCATGTTGTTCATGGTTTTTTTTTGTCTGTGTTTTGTTTTTAAAAGAACAGTTTCATCCAGTCAGCGTTGCTAAATACAGCTGCATAGATTCTTATCTACCCGTGTTCCCTTTTACTGCCCTGAATTATAAAATTTTGGAACAAGTCAAGGTATAACACCGTGGGATGAATACATTGTGTCATGTCAGATCAGTGGTAGATATATAAATGATCTTGTTGGAATTAAATAATTTGCAGTGCCTCAATAATGCTATGCTTTTTATTAACAATATGTGTTGTAAAGTTATATAGTGTAGTATTAAGTGGACACTATATTCATATTATGAACATCTTGTGGTTTTCTTTTTATTCATACCATAGCTCATGGTATCCAAGGCAGAAATAAAGCTTCAAGGACCCCTAAATATTTCTTGTCAGTGTATTATTAACGTTTTTCTATTGCAGTAAGTTTTTTTTAAAATAAAGTTAGGTTTAAAGTTAAAGTAAAAAAGCAAGAACATATATTGCCAATATTTGAGACAGTAAAGAAGATGAATGAGAGACTTCTAACATGAAAGGTCATGTCAGTTCTTGAAAATGACCATGGCGTCTCTTGGACAAAGACTTGATGTTTGAGTCCTGAACTCCATCACAGGTGAAGACATTTTTCTTTTCTTCTATTACTAAAAGTCTTGTCTGTTTAGATCTTCATCCTAGACACAAAAAACACATTTGATTTTCTTAAAACTGCTGTAGCTAGGTCAATTACAACTCACCTGAATCCACTTACTCAAAATTGACAGTTTATCAAAATCTCTGATGGCCGAATTACCCGTACATCTGAGGGCTCTCCCCAAAGGGCACCAAAAAAGTTAGACAACCCTGAGCAGTGGTTATAAAGGTTTATGCTGGTAATATGTCAATATGAGAAATATTCCACAAAACTGTGCATGTTTGCAAAGTCAGAAATAAAACCATTCACACTTTTCCACTGTACTGCTGTATTTGAAGTTTTGAAGTGTGTTTGAGTTTTCTGAGTGACTGAGTCTCCTTGGAGTGAAGCTTTTCTGGGTTACAGACAATGAGGGATTACGTTTCCCTGGTGCCAAGATGTTAAAATCCTAGTTATTATTAATAAACCCCCGAAACCCATGGGATATCTCCAACCCCCCCACCTGCCTGTTCTTCTATAATTGACTCATTAATTGACTCATTTAAAGCTGTCTAATTATTTAATCAATTAAATTCAATTTAGCTGATTGCACACTTCCCATTTAGCGTCACGTATGGTCTTGATAAGGAAAGTGATGGAGGTTGAGAAGGAGAGCAGAAAAACTGATGAATAAATGTGTTTCTTGGTAATAACCACTAATGCATGGGCTAATTACTGAGGTAAATTGATCATTTTGTCTTAATTGATTTAAGCTTGTTAAAAGGGCACTGCGCCAGTTTTGTTGGCGTGCCGTAAGCGATTTATCTGGATGACAGTAATTTGAGGTGAATGCTCTCGTTTCTTCTCTTTCTCTGCCATAACTAGGAATCCAAGACATTCATCATAGCTAATGGGCAAGGACAGCATTGTATATTAAAACTGTAATAGAAAGAACTCTAGAAAGAAATGTGACTACTTGGTTTTCCGACTGCAGGGCCAGGTAATATACGTCAGCTTTACACATAGCTAGAAATTTTCACAAGACAATACTTCATTTTTGTGAGCATTTATTAAATGTATTAAATAGTTTTTAAAGTCATGACATGTTGTCAGCCAGTTAGGTCTTGTTAACTGGTCTCAGAAAAATGCAGTTTTAGGGAATTCAGTTCATAAGACTAGCTACCAAGCTTTCTATAAAATGAGAAGACAAGGAAGACTAAGAAGAAGAGGCACAAGGTGAAAAAGAAAGTGGGAGAACAAACAAAAAAGGTTATGACCCCAGCAAAAAATTCTGTCATTTTAGAAACTATGTGCATGGGATCTGGTATGTATAAGGTTTGAACTAATTTATTATGAAACAAATAATTTAAACTACTTTAAACTCCTACTGACAGTTCAAAACAGAATCTAAGCAAAAATATCACTCACTTTACAATGACATAATACAAATACAACAACAACTGCATGTCTGCAAGGTTCATTTGACTCGTGCTGAGGTGAAACTTAATGAACAAAGTGTCATCTTTGCCTTCAGTGAAAGCCCTGAAAAGGCCCTTCAGGCAAAGCTGGAGGATTTGTTCCACATCTACTTGGAAATTCAAGACAGCAGGTCCTGTAAAAAGCTATTTTAGAGAGCACTTAGGATTAGATTGGCCCTATGGTGGCAGTCAACCTATTTCCTCACAAAGGAAAGGGGCAAGAAAGTGCTGTTTTCAAAAGTTTCCGGGAACCTTTTTTCTCTGACTACAGCATTTGGTCCAGATTCTCTGCCAGATTGCCATCCTTCCATTTAGCTTTACCATTTATTTCCAGAAATTGATCTTTGGGGGCGAATGTGTGATACACAGAAGAGAGAGAGAAGGATCACACGTTTTCACAGTGAAGATGATGACACTGCGAAAGACCTAAGTCAACTGTGTGTGTGTGTGTGTGTGTGTGTGTGTGTGGGTGGGTGGGTGTGTAGCTTTCTGCCCATCCAGCCATAGAATGTCAGATACAGAAGAAGATATAGCTCGGTGGGGGATAGCTGCTACCTAATGTGTGTGTGTGTGTGTGTGTGTGTGGTATAGAATATTGCACTGCAGGGGACAATCCGTAACTTCAGTATCTATCTTTAAATCCTTTTCGAGTCTCTACACACACAAAAACCCCACTCCCCCCACACACCAACATGCACTCCTTTTAAACTTTCATAGTCTTTGCTGACAGAGTGAAACTTCACCCTGGACTTTAAAACTTTCCAGGTAAAGTTTTTAAATCAGAAAGTTGTATTGAATTTCATAGTGTTTTTAAATTAATTAATTAATGTTATTTTGGCATTTTTCAAGTGAAACATTACTTCATCCTGAGATAATCTGTGAGACCCAAAATGACACAGATGACACATGACATACAACACTGAAGACACAGGCCATTTCTTAATTTCACTGTACACATCAATTTAAAAAAAGATACAAATACAAATACATATTTGCCCACAAAATTTATGGAATAATTACTGTTGTTAAAAAGAATTTTTTTAAAAAGAGGCGTAACTTCTACTGTCAACTCCTGTAAGGGCCTCAACAAAAACAGTGTCTTTTTGCCCATTTAAAAAAATATTTCTAACAACATGGAATGAAGCAAGTCACATTTTTTCTGATATTTATATATGTAAATTCTGGGCTACACTCCAGAATGTTCAAGTAATCAGGCCAATATTTCCTCCTATGTTTCCTCAGCAAGTCCCTAAGGTTTTCTTTCTTTGTTAAACAAAACAACCCCCCCCCCCCCCCCCCAAAAGATCTGTGAATTGAATATTGTCAAATGTTACCAGATGTTTATCATTTACTGGTTTCACTGAAAAAAAAAAACCCCAACTAAAACAACATCAGCCTTTATTTTAAAGTGAATTTCCTGGTCATTTCCTCAGCCTCACTAACTTGCACACCTTTACCTGTGGAGCTGTGCACTTGCACATTCAGTCTCATGAGAGCAACACAGCACACATATACAAGTTCAATCATCCAACATGACGGGTTCCAGAAGGAAACACACACTCCAAATCCCCCCAGGCCTGAGCCTGCGGCTATACAACCCAGAGGCAACAGCTGATTTTGATTCAACTCCTCTTTATTTAAATCCTCAGAGATTCTTACCTGCATCTCTGCTGGAAACAGAAAGGCTTCGTCTTCACTACAAAGACTTCACTGCAAAGAGCTTGTGGAAGAACTAGAGCGAATAATCCAATATGTAGTATGCTGTGGATGCATATATCTATCTATATATCTATATATTATATATTTCCATGTTACATTTGTTTACATCATTATTATGATGGCCAAGATGCCAGACTTTGCAAAAAACCCCAAAACATTTTACCTAAATTTTCTAAAGGGTGTATTTTCACTTTGCGGAAAACTTTAGCACATCATTCCTGAGATAATAAGGGCAGAGAGTATTTGATGGTTTGCTGCTTACTTAACTAATACCTGATTCCAAAGTGAGCCACAACATCTCAACAAGACAATATAATTGAAGTTGACATTATTTTTTTCCCCTAACCTTTAAATGAGCATGTTGTCCTTACTTTATTTCAAAAAGATTTGGAAGAAATGAACATGATTTTTTGATATATTGATCAATATATTAATCACTGCATTTGGTGATTAGACTCTGATGACCTGTCATGGCAGAACAGAATCCTAGTGGTGTTAGGGTTGAAGATTAAAGTGGTAAAATTGAAGATTGAGGCTTGGATAGAGCCGTAAATTGGATACTGTAAAGCGAGTGAATTGATTCTAGGTCTATAAAATCCTGAACTTAATTTACATCAGCATGTTCCTGTTAAATGTAATTGTTTGGAAACAGCAGTAGTGTAAATACAGCCTCCGTACAAGATGCCCAAATTCCACCTGCCAATTAGATTCTGCCCAGTCTGATCAAAGAACATGAATGAAATATTTATTACAAGGTTGTACAAAAAAAAGAGGCTGAACTGAGAGCCAAGCCCAGAAAATCAAATGATCAAAGAGATAGGGGAAGACAGGCCAAGAAAGAAAGAGGGCAGATAAAGGTTAAAAAAAAGAATTTTTTTTTTTTAATAATGTAGATATTTTTCACAAAAGAAACCAGTTCAGAAAAGATGGACCAAAACCAGAAAGGAAAAAAAGAGCACCAAAGCAATAAAAAATACAGGAAAGGGGGAAGAGAAATAACATGGTGGGTCATCACAAAGGAATTAAAGGTGTGGGAGCAAATACAGTGTTAAAGACAAATGTAGCACTGACATAGAGTAAATCCAGTGTAATTGCTGGAGTTGAAAGAGTACTTACAGAGACAGATATGGTACAGATTTATTGAGACAATGCCATATGCCTGTTATATCAATCATACATAAAAAATGTGTTAGTATGTTCTTAGTTGAGAGTCAACTAAATACTAGTATTACTGATAGCCAGAAATGTGATGACCTTGCCATTAGAAGTTTGTGTTAAGCTTACAACTTTGAGCCGTCCGGCTATGCCAGCTTCACACCAGTTCTGATAACATCTTCCACTGGCATTCCACATAAATAAAAGCTCCTAGCAGAAACGCTGAAAAAAATCATATTTTTCAGTGTTTCAGTGTTAAATTTGACACAATTTGCAGTCATTTGTCTGCTGCAAACTTCAGTGCATGATATTTGTAGGGTTCACTTTAATACTCTCCTCCCAAAATTTCATGCTTTGAAAGCAATTCTCATAAAACAAAAAAAGTACAGAACCGTTGTAAATATCTTTTAGTTTTTAGTAGATATCTTTCAGAATTGACCCTTTTAGTAAACCCTGAAAGTATTTTTTTAAATGCCAAAATAGAATTTTGGATTGGCATGAACCAGAAGTTAATACAAATTCAGAAAAATATACAAACGGGCAACCAAAATGTAATTGTATAGTGGTTTTTACAAACGAGAGACACAAAGTGCTTCACAAAGCAAATACACAGCTTACATGAGAGGATTTATGCATACTGCTTACACAAATGCACAAAATGCTCCATAGTTTGGGGCAGGCCCAGTCTTGCACACGCATGTGCATATCTCTCCTGCATAAGTTAGTCAACCTGCATGTGCACACATGGGGACATACACATGCAGAGCCTAAAGGTTCTGCTGGGGCTGAGAGGTAGCTCCTGACAGAGTTCACATCTAGTTCAGGTGATGTATCAGAGTAATTACACACACACATGCAGAGCTCATATGATACATCTGAGTGATGAGGTGTACCACCGGGCACTGGAGGATGATTCTTTTTTCCCCCCCATCTCATCCCACATCCCTTGCTTGCCATCTCTCTGTATTTCACACACACCAAGTTCACTTGCTGCAACAGTGTAATGACTTCAACCTCAGGTGGGAGTCGTACACAAACAACACACACACAAACAGAGATCAAGTAAAGTTAGATTTATTATGACTTTGCTGTGTTTGCTCTTCCCCTCTCGTACACATACACACAGCACGCATATTCATTTCAAATATGGGTATAATTACCCCTTGCTTTTCTCTCATTGGTCACAGGTGTTGGCTCCAAATGAGTGAAAATGAAACCCATTAATCGTTGCTGGAGGCGAAGCTGAAAGAGAGTGATTAGCAGCAACACAGTCGGCGCACTGCAACAGAAAAGTCACTGCAGGTAGGAGATGGATGGATGAAAGAAAAATATAGTTGGAAAGGCAGACAGAGGGACTTATCCAAGCAAATGGGCTGATAAAAACTTCTGAATGACTACTGAAGACTGAAGGATGTGTTAAAATACTGGTTGCACTGTAAAACACATATTTTATTGAAAAAAAAAGATGGGTAATATTTGGTATAGCAAGCCCATAAAGAAGAAAAAAAGAAACTCTCAGATGCTTACTAACAATTATTTAAGAACAGTTCAGTGGCTTATGGCTAAGTTTAAAAATGCATTTTTTTAACTTGTGCAAAAATACTTTTGACTTCTGCAGGATGTAATTATAAGCAATAGGAGTTTTTCACCTGGCATTAGAAGGTTGGAAAACAGCTGGCAGGACACTGGCATCCTGTGCTTTATTCCCTGCTGTGTCAGTATCACACGTCCACTCCACTTACCACCCTCCTTCATCATTAAGCAACCATCACCAAGGTGACACTGTGAAGTTATCACTGCCATACCCTTGGAGACTGTCAGTACAGTAACACACTGCTGTATATGTCATTCCAAAAAGCCAAGCTGCATAAAATGATGAGTGGATCAATACAGAGTTTTGCATTTTAGTGAGAGAGAAAAAAGACACAGTGAAAGACTCAACCCCCCCCCCCCCCCCCCCCCCACACACACACACACACACAAAAGTCTTTCAGACATCAAATATTTATCTTTGATTTTCTAGTGATGGTAGGATGGTGCACTGGCATCAGGCCCAAATTCTCCAAAGTTGATGAGTGCTGCAGAGGCTTTAATTCTGCTTGTGTCAACAACAGATATCTCTGTCTATGTTTAAATCTTTCCTAGTGTGTATGTGTGTATTTAAGAGAGTGTAACTGATTGAGTGATAGAGAAGAGAGATGCTATTTGCCAGTCTATCAGTCAACAGTAACAGATCAGCTCTCTCTTTACGGGGCACTGCTGAGGCTACACAAGCACATTAGCAATATGGCAGTGGTCCTGACCCTACTTGTTAAATACAAGTCATAAAATGTAGGTTTATTGCTAAATGCACTCTTCAGTATAAGGAATGAAGTGAATCATCTATGTTTGCTTTATATATATATGACATAGAAACCATCTTCTGACACTTCAAAATGCAAATGATCTGATTGCATGTAACAATAATAATTATAAGAAGAATAATACATTTACTAAAAGTAATGCAGGAGATCACTGTTAGTGTTACAATTCCTTTTAAACAAGTTTAGGCAACTGCACAAAGTTATAATCTCCACGGTCAAACCGTTTAACCCTGATGAATAAAAGAAGTCACAATTACCGGAACAACTCCTTTACTAAGTCAACTTGAAATATTATAAGGCAGTAAAACTGGAACATTAACTTAAACGTATGCTTTACAAATTCTTAATTGCACAAAATTGTGTCTAAATTGTTCCACTATATGGCTTACTGTTTACTGGGCAATTTTGTCTGCCACTTGCGTGATAAATCTCCTGGGAAATTAATGGAGGTAACTGAAATGGTGCACACTGGAAAAAAGTGACTGAGGAAAACCTACTAAACAAAAAGACCAGTTTTCAAAGAAGGTGGGGGGAGCTCCTGGACTTCAGAAGACTTAAAAGTGACATTAGAGAGGGGGGGGTCAATATTATTTTACTAGGATAAATAAGTAACAAAACATTCCTATTTATTAGCTTTATCAAAACAAGTATTAAGAGATGACCAATTAAAGCTTTCCTCAAGTTAACGTTAAAATCTAGCCCCCACGGAACATCTAAACTTGAACTATAACTGAAATAAATGACTTTATATACTACTGCAATTAGCAATAATGGGCAATATAACCGGCTTCTTTTTCCCCTTAAACTGTACAACAACACAGATAACATAAAACCTGTAAATGACAACAACAACAAAATCTGACACAAGCAACTTTCTCTTAAAGTAGGAAATATGCATTTGTTCAGTACAGCCCTCAGTGTATTTAAAAGAGGATGAGAGATAAAGAAATTAACACCTGCCTATCCACCTCACTTATTTGAATTGATCATTAAATATGAAACACGATTGATACCAATAAACAAATATTCAGTCCTAGCCAGTTAGATTCATTTGGAATCCTTTTCCTAAATCATCCAAATTCACCAGTGTGAACATGACATGTCTTAACAGTGAAATAATTCATTTGGATTCTGTTTTGCTTAAAACTCATTTATCAAAACATAACGAAGGTCAGATTTACTACTGATATGCTACAAAAACGTAGAGCAGTCATTAGGTATAAAGTTTGAAAACCAGAAAGCAGTAATTTCATTTTGAAACAAGAGGTTAATTCAAGCCTTGCTTGCAGGTCGGAAACTAACTCTACTTTAGTGTATTACCTTCAAGCCCCAAACAATTTTCTTACTTTGACCTACCTGCTACCGAGCTGACCTCTTTTGTTGCTTTCAGTGACTCTCTGATGCTTCTCTAGTGGTGGAAAGACTTTATGTAGGAACATGTAAGATTGCTGGGTCTTTCTGAAGAAGAAGGAGAAGAACAGGATGATCATGAACAGACATGGATGTTCATATTTTCATGAGTTCCATTCCAATACCATTTCCTGGATTTAATCAGACATGTGATAAACTTAACCAATCAGAAGCTAGAATAGCACTACTAAATTAAAGGAGAAGTAGGCAAAAGCCATAAGGTTTGGCATTTACTTGAATTAAATATACTTTTAAATAAGTAAGGTTTGCACAATAAATTTGAACCTCTTTGTACTCTACTTCCGAGTACTGCAGAATCCATGTTATTCAATGTATTTATATACTTTGCTTTTTACCATAAATGATAAGTAAAAGTTATTAGACATCTGCAACTATTGATGGTTGACCCCTCCACTATTTAAAGTTTGTACTGTTCATGAAATAATTTTCAGTTATTACAGGAAAATGTGCTCCTAAATAGCTCAAATGTGTATCATTATTATATCTCTGCTACATTACATATGTATGCCAGTCAGCCATCAATCACAATCTTCAATATCAATATCAATATCAGTCAAATTTAAAGTGTTCCAAAATGTAAAAGAAAGATGAGATGTTGCTTACATTTACACTGTGTTGACAGAGAAACTTTGGAAGACAGATGGACTTGACACAAGGATAAAAAGTTTTGAAAGAGCCCCCTATTGTTGCCAGTGAGTAAATAGGCCAAGAGAAAAACATTGTTTGATATTTGCCCTGTCAATATGGCTTTTGCTTGAAAACCACACAGGCAAAGCAGGAGGCATTCAGCTGTAATGCTCCAATGGGATTGGAAGAAACAAAGTATACCAGGAAGAGCTCGTGCTGTGCCGGTGATGACAGGTAGCTATGAGACGATGGTGAACTTTTTTACTATGGTAAACCAGGTCAGTTACTTCTAAAACATGCAAGCCAGCACATACAAAAACAGTAGACAATAACATGGTGAGTTAGAAGTACTGGTTAGTTGAGTTTGCTCAAGCCTTTTGTCACAAACTGACATAATCTTCAGGAACAAAAGACTAAAAGGGTCAAAATCAGTATAAATCCCAAACTACCCTGCAATATCTTATAACAAAAGACACACTGTAGAGATTAATAATAACTGATTAAATCCAGAGTGGTGTATGAGCACACAGAGAGTGAAAGGAGGTGAGTGAAAAAGAAATGCTCTTGAAATACTCATAGAAACCTCCCAACAGTCAAAGTCTATTGGAGAGTAACTAAGGCAGGATTGAAGGTTGATCTAGCCCTAACTATACACTTCATCAAAAAAAATAAATAAAAAAATAAAGAAGCTTTAAGCCAAATCTTAAAAGTAGTGAGTGTGTCTGTCTCCCGAATCCAAATTGGGAGCTGCAGAGGGGCCTGAAAGCTGAAGACTTTGTCTCCCATTCTACTTTTAAATACCCTAGGAACCACAAATAACCCTGCAGTGTGATATCAGAACAGAATCGTGTTTATTGGCCAAGTATATGTGCAGACACATACAAGGAATTTGGTTCCGGTAGATGGTGGCTCTCAAGCACAGCAATGTAAATCACACACACACACACACACACACACACACACACACACACACACACACACACACACACACACACACGTGTCTATATATACATTACACATGCATACACATACATACACAAGTTGTGTAAACCAACTATAAATAACTAATCTAAACATAAACATTTCTGTATACATAAAATACAGAAATGAAATGAGGTGGAATGAATACTACAGAATAGAGCTGGGCGATATAAGATTTTTTCATATCACGATATGTTTTTTTCATTTCAGGCGATAACGATATATATCACGGTATAAGCCAAATAACTATGTTTGTAAGATTTAAATGTGCCGTTGCTCACAAGTAAAATGTGAAATAATCAGCAGCTTGTTTTGATTTAAATATTTATTTCCCATAATAAGTTCAACAGGGTAGATGTACTGAAGGAACATGAGACTTTTTCAGATAAATAAAGGCAAATATTGCAAACTACACAAAAGGCAGCCGCTAAAGCGTTTAGGTTTCAAAATAGAACAAACGAAACAGACTACTAAATTGTCAATTCCACTTAGAAACAAAATATTAATTCTAAAAATAAATCTTAGTTTGTTTTACAGAAGAACAGACAAAATTGACTAACTTTTGTCAATATCAAATAAACTGAGAACTAAAAGGAAATTCTCAATCTCCCCTTGTTGTATAGCTTAGCTTTTCAAACAGTTTTAACAGTTACTTTAATCTGACAAAAGCCGAATGACAAATTAGCGCTTCCAGTCAGAGATTGAGCATGCACCGCTTTATTGTATTTCCAGACTTGCTTTCGGCACAATTTACAGTGCGCGCTACTCTGTTTTTTGTCAGACTTGAAATAGCCGAAATACCTTCACACTACGGAACTTCTATGGCTCTTCCGTTCGACAATCTCTCCGGCATTGGAACCATCATATGTTTTCTCTTTGGTAACCTTGGGTCACGCTCGGTTGATTTTTCTCTAGTCAGCACACTCATTTCCTCCATTACCCGGGCGGCACGGCGGCTGGCTGCTTCCCAAACAAATACACATGTGCGGCTTGGCACTTGTGCTATACGTAACAAGTCACGTGACGTGACGCTGCGGCTGTGATTGGTTCGGCTCTGCGCTAGTTGATTTGGATTGGCTCTTCTTCTTTTTTTTCTTTTTTTTAAGAAGACGAGAGATGAGGCCTATCGCAATAGTTTAACTTTTCTATCGAGAAAAAGTTATTTCACAATACATATCGTTATCGTTCTATCGCCCAGCTCTACTACAGAATGTACATAAGGTGCAGTTGCAGTCTGGCAGTGGGAGCAGTGTGACAGGTCAACTGTTTAGATGGCGAGGGGAAAAGAAACTGTTCCTATGTCGGATGGTCCTGGTCTGCAGGCTTATGTACCGTCTGCCAGAGGGCAGCAGATCAAAAAGTCTGTGTCCAGGGTGTGAGGGGTCTGTGATGATTTTCCCTGCCCGTTTCCTGGTTCTTGAGAGGTACAGATCCTGAATGGAGGGCAGGGGGGCGCCGATGATCCTTTCTGCTGCCCATACAGTCCGCTGCAGTCTGCTCCTGTCCTGTTTAGTGGCTGCACATAGTGAAGTACTCCATTGCGGTAATCTTTAAGACAAGATAGGTCCTCATTATTCAAGAGTTTGTATGTGAGGAGAAGGATTTTAAATTAAATTCTTGATTTAAAAGGGAACCAAAGAGGAGAAGTCAATATAAAACTCTCTCTTTCTAGTCCCTGTCAATACTTTTGCTGTGGTAGCTTAGATCAACTGAAGGCTTTTCAGGGAGTGTTTTTAGGACAGCCCGATAATGATTAATTACAATAGTCAGTCAGTCTAGAAGTTTTAAATGCATGAACTAGTTTTTCAGCATCTCATCTAAGTCAGGACATTCTTGGGTGCAGGACATTCTAATTCTAGAGATATGTTGAAAAGCAAGATAGCAGTACTACATTTGTTAAATATGAACACTGAAGGACATATCTTGGTCCCCGTGTTTATGTCTATTTAAGGTGACATTTCGAGATGTTCACTTTAGAAAAGGCAAGGTCTCATGCAAATAGTAGCCCAAAGATTTTTAAATCAAAACACAAAGACCTCATCAACATGCAAATTCTTCAAAATGGCTTGACATATTGATAAATGCTCAAAAGGCTGTGAAAATAGCTTATCAAAACTTTGGTCAACAGCTCTAAGAACACATTTAAGAAAGTACAAAGCTCCAAAAGGTTAATAGAATTCCTAAAATCCTTGCTAAAATATAAATGAATAAATTGAAGTAAATGAATGAAAATAAGAACTTAAGTTTGTTAAAGAAAGCCACTGGGGTGTGGCACAACGCACTGACGAACCCCCTGGATCCTCAGTGTGCGCCGTCAAAGGATGTAACATACTGACAAAGGCTTTAACAGCTTGGCATAAGTGTGGCAGTGTAAGCTGTCTATTCAAACAGCTGTATGTTATATCTCATATTTTGGACTTAGATTTGGATTGTATACATATGTATATATATATATATATGTGTGTATATATATGTATGTATATATATATATATATATATATATATATATATATATATATTAGGGGTGCAACTATACTCGTATCGGTATTGAACCGTTCGATACAGTGCTTTCGGTTCGGTACGCATATGTATCAAACAATACAAAATTTTCAATTTAGTTAATCAACTTTTCTTCTTATGATGCTGTCTGTGTTGAGAGCTCAGTGGATCTGCGTTCGACTACTCCGCCTAGGCTGCACTATTGAGCGCAGATCCACTGAGCACAGCGCAAGCTAGCCAGACAGAAGTTTAAGCTCGTTGCAACATGGCAACTGCCTCAACGCTAGTCGAAATTGAACCTCCCCCACCCTCATTCAGATCTGGCGTTTGGAACTATTTTGGTTTTCATGTGAAGTATGACCCTGATGGTAAGCGCGTCATGGGCAAAAGTAAAACGGTATGCCGGATGTGCCACGCAATGCTCAATTACATTTGTGGGAACTAGTGCGTTAGAGCAGTTAGGTCGTTAACGTGTTGACGCCATCCAGCGCCAGGCACGGGGTGATCCACGGTAACTCGTTAGCGGAGATTCGCCGCATTATGGCATTAATGTAATTTTAACGAGATTAACGCTGACAGCACTACTGGGAACACAACGAATATGACTGCACATTTATTCTGACATTATCCTAGTACAAAGACAAGTGGAAGCAGACAAAAACAACAAGCACGCATGCTACAAACTTTACCCGAGTCATTTAGACAGCTGTTAGCACATGATTCTCCTTATGGGGACCTGATATGTTTAATATGCTGCTGAGAATATAACCCAGAAGAAGCGTATAGTGTAGCTTTTATTTTAGAAAGAGCCATTTCTCTGTAATAAACTCTTTTCCAAAGATGAGTGATTTCTCAATCAGATAGATTTGTTTTTCTTTAAATTATTTAAAAACTGTACTTTTGAGTTAAAATATCTATTTATAATTTTAATAAATGACAAATTAAAAAGGCATGAACATTTTTTTTGTATCGAAAAAATATCGAACCGTGACATCAAAGTATCGAACCGAACCGAATTTTGTGTATCATTGCACCTCTAATATAGATATATAAATGCCTGGGAGATTTAGATACTTTAATGTATAAATCCAAATCAGTAAAAAGTGCATGCATGAAGGAGATACTTAGAGATACTTACTTTAGGCTATGTCATCTCACCTCTTGTTAAGATGATCAGTCATGTCTATATGGAGTGATGCAGCTAAACTAATGAAACTGTTTTCATCTGCCTTGTATACCTGCTCCCTGTTTAAAAATTTATGCTGATTAGCAACATCCCCACACATCCCCCAAGAGTAGAGTCCTGGCCCCTAGCCCTGCCAGTGTAGCAGAAATGATGACGGATGATGATGGCAGCAGCCGTTCTTCTCTGCGTGAGTAGCTTAATGTTGTTCGTGTGTAATTTAAGTTGAGTAGGCTAACCACGTTATTAAATTAATGCATGTAAGGTGAACTAGCAAACACCGTCGTAGTTACATGCGTTTGTCTTCTTGTTTGATGGCAGATACTCCCTTCACCCTGGCCAAAAAGGCTAAAATGACCAAAGAAAAAGTGGAAAACAACTAACCATGAGAGGTTTTTGGACAAAGTTGGTGTTTTTTCCATTGATTAAGCACTGCTTCCAGCCAAGAGTGATACCATATATGCCCTATAGCTGCAGAAAAGGCTAACATTGTTATCTTTTTACAAAAAAACACCTGAACATGAGAGGTTTTTGGACCAATTTTGTGTTCTCCATTCTTTAAGCACCGGTTCGAGCACCGTTTAAGCACCGACACCGTTTCAAAAGTACCGGTTTGGTGCTGGTATTGGATAAAACCTAAACGATACCCAACCCTAGTCACAAGCAACTTCTCTTTGTTTTAATTCTTAAATCTGAGTAAGTTTAAACTTGTCTCCTTTCTTTCTCATGTGATACTCTCTAGAGTTAACCTTCTAAGACCCGAACTCTTCCACGGCATGCATTTTTAATTTCTCTTTGATATTTGGGCATATTGGGGCACGATGAATGTAAAAACAAAGAACTACCAGAATTTTTTTTTTTACCTTATTTTTGTTATTAAGAAAAATAAGAGTCACATATGAGGATATTCGTTTAAAATTTTGATAGAACAGTAGCAGTATAATGTCCTCTTAAGTGGATATCAGGCCCTTGTAGATTAAAATTGAGTATTTTGGTCTAAATAACCCAAAATATGATGTCCACGTGTGTGGACGCCAGGTCCTAGGAGGTTGAGGAAAAAACCCAAACCTGCTCCTTTCACAAACATTATCTAGACGTAAATACACCACATTTCTTCCAGGAGACGTTGTAATTGTGCTGCCTTACAGCCTATAATTTGTGGAGAATTATTCTGTTTTGTCCTTTAAGTGACATGCTGCATCTCTCTAGGGCCTTGGATGTGATAATAGCTGTCGCTTAATAACTATCGTTTTTCTCTTTGGTTGGGTTTATTTTGACAAACGGTGCATCTGAAAGATGCAAACAGATGTGACCTTAAACAAGCTTTCGGCAGATTCGAGCAATCAATTAGGTTTGAAGAGAAAAGTTATTCATGCATATTTTAAAAAGAATGGGATTAAAAGCATCTCTTGTTTTCATTTTAAAGACACTACATATATGGGGCACTCAGGGAAAAATACATTATATACCTACTTACATAATATATTTACGTTTAACTTGGTTTGTGTTAAAACTAGTATTTATGGCAATACTTGGGATCCTAGCATTATGTATATGCCATGTATGAAGACCCTTTGTGGATCACCACCTCAAAGTGGTGAAAGGGTTTTGTGACCCAGTGTATCTGGGCAATTCACCCCCTGACAGGGTGTCACAAGGGCAGTTGGTCCTGGGAAATGTTCCAGACTAAGAATGATTCAGATGAATCTTCAGCACAAGATTTAGGAACAAGTTAATCTGCCCAGGACAGGGCCTTAAAAAACTGGGCCAAGCCTAAAAAAAGTTCATGTGTCAACTTTCCTACGAGCGCAGAATCTGCATGATGGGCTCTAGGGGCAGTCAACTGGTTAATGTAGATGGAGTATCACTTCTCTGAGCCTGAGATAGTGCTTTGTTCTAGTACTTGTCCAACTCTAGCGAGGGCTTGGTTCAAATTAAGTCAAATTAATTCCTAGTCAGATAATCAGAATCTACAAGGGCTGCCCTTTCTACGTTAATCTACCCCATCAATCTGGTTATGGACAGAATTTCTAGGTTTGGGCACCGAGGCCAAGAGATAGTGGGGTCTGGGTTCAGTTCTGTTCTGTTGGCTAAAGCCAACAGCTTGGAGAGGCAGGATAAAACCGAGAGTGAAATGGCACATTATGTTTCAAAAACACTGATAATATCATACCTGAAAATCACTAGCAACCTTACCACAATATTGATGGGATGATCTGGTGATTAATGAGACAAAAGCCGATCATATTATAGTAGCTGTTGAGTAATAAATTAATTGGCTGTATGTGTGCCACCAAAGACTTACAAACACAGGGGGATTCAGAAAAAGTAAAAAAGAGAGATGAGCAGGGCACAAAAAGATAAAAATGGTCAGCTTTGAAGGACAGAAGGAACCATATCACACTGGGATTAGAGCATCTCCAAGTCTCCAAGCTTTGTGGCCATAAAGGGGTAGAGTGCACACTTCAGCTTGGGCAAGAGTTACTGCCCCAAGCGGAGGAATTCAAGTATCTTGGAGTTTTGTTCACCACTGAAGTGAGAGATTGACAGACTTATTGGTGCAGCATTGGCAGTGATGCAGACGCTGATTGATCTGCTGTGGTGAAGAGAGATTTGAGCATGAAAGCATAGCTGTCGATTTACTGGTTGATCTACATTACTATTCTCACCTATGGTCACAAGCTGTGGGTAGTGACCGAAAAAATAACATCACGGAAGCATGACGGTAGTTAGCAGGTTTCTCTGTTCAGACGGGCTTTCTACTTCAGGCTTTCATCAGATGAGTCTACTTCCACACGAAATGAGTGCAGCCTACTCCATCAGAATTGTTATCAGGTGATGATCATCACAAAATCTATAAAAGACATTAAAAAAACAAACATTAATATGCAACATAGCTGCAAATAAGACAAGAAAAAATGCTACAGGAAATCATTAAGCTTGAAATTTTCAAATTGCTGCACATTAATGCTAAATGGACTGGTTCTTATATAACACTTTTCAACTCAACCCGAGCCCTCATTCACCAAACACTTTTCCTGTATAAGCGATGTCAGAACGGAGGCATCACAGAGCAATTTAAGGTTGGGTTTTTTGCCCAGCGATTTTCGGAATGAAGACAGGGATCAAACCACAAACCTACCAATTAGTAGATCTACCTCCTGAGCTACAGCCACCCCCACTCTTCTATTCACAACAGCTGTTGTGATCAACATGATGATCATGTATATGTTAGTGATGTGCGATACCACTGATTTCCTTTCCGATCTGATACCAAGTAATATTCAGGGTGGTATCGATGATACTGATCCGATACCGATACTTTGTACAAAAACTTATTTTATTTATTGTATCTCAAATTATAGCATCAGAATGATTACAGGACATCAGAGTACTTGTTTCCAACAATGACGGCAGCTGCTTAGTTTTAATATTACTCTTATTCCTCTTTCTGGGTCGCAAAAAAACCTTTAAAATATTTTCAGGTGAGAATGTAGCTGTGTAAACTTCAAATATCTGAGCCGACCAACACATCGTTTTCAAACCCCCACGGTCTTTCGCTACCCGGGTTAAACATGATATATAAGTCACTTAGATGACTTAAAAATGTTATTGTTTGGCTTTTTCAGTGTTTTATTTGTTCGTGAGTAAATCAGTTTGGCTGAGATTAAAGTTATTAGATTAGATTAAATAAAATGTAACTTTATTAATCCATCAGGAGGGTTCCTCGGGGTTTTCACACAGCTGAATAAACGTCAAACAGAAAACTAATTAAACAGAAGTGTGAGACGGTTGAGAGTTTACGCCAGCGCCCAGTTATATTTTAGATAGCAAGGAGCAGACGGCAGTTTCACTCCACTGAGGGAGCTCGTCCTGTATACCCGGCTTTCTTTAGACCGTGAAGGCCTGGGTCCTCAGGTGGAAGCAGCCTCTGAATTTGGACACCCCCGCTGTATCCGGACATTTAATGTATTTATCCGATAAATGTATTTATCCCCCCAACAGCCTTTTTTAATGTCTCCCTAGTGTGGCCACAACACCTCACGTTTTTGCCACATGTATCGCAAACCACGTCTCAGTTTTTGTGGAGGTAAAATAGGTTCGCATATGACTCCAATTACGCTCAGCCATTGTTGTGAGTGCGCACGCCAAGGGGCTGCGAGACAGACAGCCTATTTCGCAAATGACTATGAAAGGCGGAAGAAGTAGTTCCTTTGAATGTAGACAATCCGAATGTTATAGTTTCTTTCCACTGTGTTCCTGTTAATGATAAACTACAAATTTACCCTAAATTACTAAAATATCGATATTTTAATGTGAGAATCGATTCTAGAACATAAATGATTGGTATCGGAGGAATCGATATTTCAGGATCGATCCGCACATCACTAGTATATGTCCTGTTAATTTCTAGTGCAGTATTTCTTCCAATAAGCTGCAGTTACGACATTCACACATACAACAGTTAATAGAACAAAATGTGCTGGAACACACAGAATTTTTCCATGAATAGTTTAAAATTATTTTGTGGATTAGAATGCACATAGACTGTTTGTGTGACCCAGTGTGCTATAGTTTGATGACCAGCTCCCTTCCAACTGTGAGTCTTTGAGGAAAGACCAATGAATATTTAAACATCTAATATAATTTACGCTTGCTTACTCACACCCACAAATGATAGGGTACATCAATACTGACTTAGGTCATTACACTAACAAGAACCCGAATATAGTGAGTAATTTATAATGCATGCATGTGTGTCTGTGCTCATGCATGTCTGTGTCTGTTTCTGTATGAGAACAGGTGACAGCTAAGGTCACTGCACACGATTTGATATATGCAGTCTGCTGAAAAATGACAAAAGTAATTCATTGCCTATATCCATAACACACACACACACACCTACAAACACAGACACAGAAAATCAAACCTTACACTGTCATCTTTTTATCATTAAAAGATGACAAGAAAAATACAAACACACAGTTGTACTTAATATTTGATGAACATGAACTGGAACCGCTGACAAAAGAACAACTCACAGAATTCCCACAAATAGTCATTGTGCAGAATTCAACAAACCATTCAAGAAAATCAACAAAGTTCAAGACATTTCATGATCCAATTCATTTTACCGGAATCACCGTATGTTCATTTAATGGGTATTATGCTGGAAAATAAATACACAGGACAATCAGATGATGGAATTTCTGACACAAATTTAAATATGGAGTAAATTACAAACATAACTTTGGATGAGTAATATATTTACCACTTTCCTTAACAATTACTTTTTTCAGATTATGCAGTAGATTTTAAAAGGCTCATTATGAAGTAAAATAGTAAGAAAGTACAGTTTTTTTTTTGAGTGTCAAATTTTGTTTTTTATAATTTATTTTTAATTCCGCACTCACATGCACACTCACACATACAGACACCCTTGGTAATAAGAACTAGAAGAAAAACTATTTCTCCACTGTCCTCTATGCTTGGGTGCAAATAGGATAAACACAGACTTAACCACAATCCTCAGAGGATCCTGATGACCTTTACTAACTTTACAGAGCTGTGTGTGTCTGTGAAACATAAAATGTCACAAAACAGCATACGGGAAATAATAAAGAAGAACAGGAAGAACAAATAAGAAAGTAACTATTTTTGTTTAGAACTTAGTAGTGTATTACAGGTACACATGCAATGTACATGCAGTGACACATCCTTTTGGACTGTCAAATATACGTTTCACTATATCAAAAGGGTCAAACTAAGAAAGTGCTTTCTTAAAGACTTTAAGACCTAGCTGCTAAAGCTAGCAGCTACTAATGCTAGTAGCTAGTTTCAGGCTATATGCTTCATATGACAACCTAGTTTTCAATACATAGTATATATACATTTTTTCCCTATAATGTATGAAAAACAGATCAATCTGTTTTTCCGAAAACCCAAGAAATTCCCCAAATTCTGTTCGCTAATGAAGCTCCTGCTTTACTGTAACCACATACCCACATAAAACTGACAAGAACATCCAGCACAGATATCACTACTGTGCAGATGAATCAGTTTTTCTTTTAGATGAAGACAACAACAAAAGCAATGAGTAAACTGTTTTGAACCACTTCACAAGTTCAGGAATTCAAATATGTATTTGCAACGTTTTTCAGTTGTAGTAAGCGATGAGAATTTTTTGGGTGTGGCAGGACAATCACAGCCGAGTAATCATTTATCTCTTCTGGTGTATGTGTGTTTGTGTGTGTCCACTCTGCCAACCTTGAGCTGAGGAATGACTCCATAATCATTGCTCTGCTCTGCACCCATCTAGCCTGCAAGCATTAGTTATTACGTGCTCACACATGAGAACCATAAGTCAGAAATTCACATTAGTAATTACACACACACGCACATTTTAGTTCCCTGCTCTCTACAGCAATCTATAATATGCAGAGACAGACCAACACACACACATACCTCTATTTTGCTCTCACCACATGCACCAACTAATCATAATTCAGATACACACACACACACAGTCACTGGCATCCAATATATTACTACTGCTATGGTCTCAGCTGTAATGTGTCACTCAGCTATGCCCAGATGACCGTTTTATGCTAAGTGCATGCATGTATGAGCGCACACGTCCATGTGGGGTGGTATTTGACCCTGTCATATTGCAGTGCTAAAGGTTAAACTGATTAGGCAGTGACTGATTGTGTCTCTCCTGATCAATTTGAACTTAATGATAGATGAGTCAACATTGTGATACCTCACTGATGGTCAACTGGCTATTACTGCATGCAGTGTAAGCTATAAATTTATTGTTTCCAGTGACTGGTGAAATTCCCAGTTCCATTTAAGGAATATACAGTGGGGCAAAAAAGTATTTAGTCAGCCACCGATTGTGCAAGTTCCCCCACTTAAAATGATGACAGAGGTCAGTAATTTGCACCAGAGGTACACTTCAACTGTGAGAGACAGAATGTGAAAAAAAAATCCATGAATTCACATGGTAGGATTTGTAAAGAATTTATTCGTAAATCAGAGTGGAAAATAAGTATTTGGTCACCTCAAACAAGGAAAATCCCTGGCTCTCACAGACCTGTAACGTCTTCTGTAAGAAGCTTTTCTGTCCCCCACTCGTTACCTGTATGAATGGCACCTGTTTGACCTCATCATCTGTATAAAAGACACCTGTCCACAGCCTCAACCAGTCAGACTCCAAACTCCGCCATGGCCAAGACCAAAGAGCTTTCGAAGGACACCAGGAAAAGAATTGTCGACCTGCACCAGACTGGGAAGAGTGAATCTACAATAGGCAAGCAGCTTGGTGTGAAAAAATCAACTGTGGGAGCAATCATCAGAAAATGGAAGACATACAAGACCACTGATAATCTCCCTCGATCTGGGGCTCCACGCAAGATCTCATCCCGTGGGGTCAAAATGATCATGAGAACGGTGAGCAAAGATCCCAGAACCACACGGGGGGACCTGGTGAATGACCTGCAGAGAGCTGGGACCAAAGTAACAAAGGTCACCATCAGTAACACACTACAACGGCAGGGAATCAAATCCCGCAGTGCCAGACGTGTTCCGCTGCTGAAGCCAGTGCATGTCCAGGCCCGTCTGAAGTTTGCCAGAGAGCACATGGATGATACAGCAGAGGATTGGGAGAATGTCATGTGGTCAGATGAAACCAAAGTAGAACTTTTTGGTATAAACTCAACTCGTCGTGTTTGGAGGAAGAAGAATACTGAGTTGCATCCCAAGAACACCATACCTACTGTGAAGCATGGGGGTGGAAACATCATGCTATGGGGCTGTTTTTCTGCCAAGGGGACAGGACGACTGATCCGTGTTAAGGACAGAATGAATGGGGCCAAGTATCGTGAGATTTTGAGCCAAAACCTCCTTCCATCAGTGAGAACTTTGAAGATGAAACGAGGCTGGGTCTTCCAACATGACAATGATCCAAAACACACCGCCCGGGCAACAAAGGAGTGGCTCCGTAAGAAGCATTTGAAAGTCCTGGAGTGGCCTAGCCAGTCTCCAGACCTCAATCCCATAGAAAATCTGTGGCGGGAGTTGAAAGTCCGTGTTGCTCGGCGACAGCCCCAAAACATCACTGCTCTTGAGAAGATCTGCATGGAGGAATGGGCCAAAATACCAGCTACTGTGTGTGCAAACCTGGTAAAGACCTATAGTAAACGTTTGACCTCTGTTATTGCCAACAAAGGTTATGTTACAAAGTATTGAGTTGTATTTTTGTTATTGACCAAATACTTATTTTCCACCCTGATTTACGAATAAATTCTTTACAAATCCTACCATGTGAATTCATGGATTTTTTTTTCACATTCTGTCTCTCACAGTTGAAGTGTACCTCTGGTGCAAATTACTGACCTCTGTCATCATTTTAAGTGGGGGAACTTGCACAATCGGTGGCTGACTAAATACTTTTTTGCCCCACTGTACACAGGCTTTCATATATAAGCAGTATGCTGAGCAGATTGGAATTCATGTAATGATTCTGGTATGGACTACCCCCTCTGGACAGCAAGGAATATCTAACTAGTACCTGTCAGCTAATCACAGCCATGTATGACAGGCAGTCGCTCAATCAGATAAATTTATGACAGCTTATTTAAACCAGACACCCACTCATGCCCTGTGGCTGCGCATCTTATGTGTGTATGTGTGTGTGTGTGTCTATGTGTAAAAGAGAGAGAGAGAGAGCGAGAGAGAGAAAGAGAAGCTGTGGAACATGTGTGTATGGGTTTCATTAATAGTTTTGATGTTGTGGGTATATTTACACCCCACCAAACACATATAACAGACGCTTAGAGATACACAACCAGTTGCTGGTAAATTTCCATGAGAATATTTTAAAATATGTTTTTGCAAAAAACAAACAAACAAAAAAACCCCCAAACAAAACCAGTTTCAAACACCTTTCAAGTTATGTACTCTTGCCAAACAAATGGATTTAACAGCAGCATCCACTGTGGTAAGGCTTGTTACAGCAGTCTTTTATGTGTGTGCAGACCTTAGCTTTTATTTTCTCTTGGATGTAGGTCCATGTAACATTTTGTGTGTAAATGTTTTGATACCAGCATGAACTTGAAACACTCTGTCCTTCTTATGCTTCTGATGATGTTTTGTTTTTGGTTTTTTTTGTCTGTTTGTTTGTTTTCATTTTATTCAGCAGTCGAGTTTCTAAAATTAAATAATATGACCAAATGGAGTTGGTTATTGAATCTTGTCTGCAAGTTTTTCTGGACAGTGAACATAGCCAGGACTTAAATTGGGCATGGCATGTTTTCTACTTAATGGCATTTATTTTTATTTCAATCACTGATATTAGATATGTTACAAAAACTTTAATGGGATATTTAGATATTTTTTCATTCAAAGAATAAACTTTCTGGATTCAGAAAGACCTCTATTGGATAGTTGGGGTGCCTTATTTTGGCTGCATGATTCCTAATTAGCATTTTGTTATTAACACATGGTTAAACACGTTTTGAAATTGTGTAATTATTAATATTTTTGTCAATATACGCAGCAGTATGCAATCAAAGTGTCCATAACCCCGTGTCCTCTGTATGTTTTCACTGCCTAATGGATTCAAAAAAGCATTTAAATGTAGAAGCTTTCTGGGAGAAAAAAAGATTGAAGCACAAGTGAAAGGAGAGAGTGTCAAGCTAATAGTGACAGTTACTGGTATCATTTTTAATTTTTATGGATCATTCATTTGAAGACCTTAATGAATGTCCCAGTGTTGTCAACATCCATTTGATGTAATTACTTCTTCAATGCACTCAAAAATGAGTACTTTTAATGGCTGATTTTAATGACTTCTGTAATTAACACAAGCAGGTGTATTTCTGAAGAAATAGTGCAATTTTACTCAAACGATGCTCATTTGAACTTTTTTCTTCTTCTCTACTTGCCTTTGTTTTGTCCTCTCTATTAATAACTTTAAATCATTTCTGTCTCTCTCCTTTTTCTCTCCCTGCCTCCCACTCTCTCCCACTCCTCTCTCTGCCTCACTCTCTCTCTGCCACTCCTTCTCTTTCTTGCAGCATGTCTTGCAGGCTTTTCATAAGTCTGTCTGTCGATCTGTCAACCAGTCAAACTTTTGTGTGACAATGAATTGTCCAGTGAGACTAGTTGGTGACAGCTTCCACCACAGTGCAGTGCTGTACCAAACAGGCAGGGTGACTGCAAGGGGTTAGTGGAAGCGTGTGTCTGTGTGTGACTGAGAAATGCTGTGCATCATCTGAAAGGTTGAGCATGAGAATAATTGTGTGACAATACATGTTTTGTGTTTGCGCTTATAAACAGCATGTGAGATTAAGTTGTTTTCCAGTGGCAGTGTTCGCATTAATGCAAAAACAAAATATTGCAGAACTGCCAGTGTGTAAAATGTCAAACACTGTGTCCATTAGTGTACATTCCTGCTATATAACAAAATGGGTCACAGGCTGAGCTTTATATCAGGTATTTTCTCATATGACAGCAATACTGGCATGTTTTAATGAACCTGGCTCCAGAGAGAGACTAAATCTGGATCCTGCACTGGTAACCTCAAAGTGATAATCCTCATGATCCTTTTTATTCCTGTCTTTCTTTCTCTTTTGGGGAGGGGGCTGGGCAGGCGTTTTTTTCTGGCTTCCACGTGTGCTTCTAAGTGCTCATTACTGTTTTACTCTGGTTTCATTGCAGTATATTTATCAGAAATCATCTGTCAATCAAAGATTGCATGTAGTACAGTTAACCTATAACTTTACTTTGAATTATGGCTCTTGCTGTTTTTCTTTCTTTTCTATTTTTATATCAGTCCAATTCTTGTGTAATAAGATAACATAAAAACAGCTAATATCTAGTATGCTTCAGTCCCAATTATTTGCTTTTCAAACAAATGGTCTTTACATTACATGTACGTTGAGTTTTTGACTATTTGATTTTACGTCCACGACATTAATAAATTATAACAATGAAAACTAAAGAAGCGAGAAGTATTGTGGTCATGTAGCATAGGAACACAAAGTGGATGGGCTAAAAGTTTGCTTGAAATCACTACAGGATTGTTAAGTAACCAACAATCCTTTGTATGGAGGTATGAGCTGACATGTACATACAGTATGTGGAAAGACAGAAGTCACTAAGTGCAGAAGCAGGACCTCCTCGCAAAACAGAGTAGGCACCTCACAGAACAGAGTAGGCACCACTGACAATGAACATGACATTGACTAAGTCAGAAAAATTGGAATTGAAGAGCTTGGTTGGAGGTGGGTTTGCAAAACAGCTTGCAAAGGCCGCAGCCACTGTATGCAGGCTGAAGCACCTTAAATAGCGTAGAGTATCAGTTGATTTTATATATATATATATATATATATATATATATATATATATAAAATTCAAAGATTAAGACTTTTCTATACGTATCCATTCAACAATGAAGAAAACAAATACACACACACACACACACACACAAAAAAAACTGCCACAATTTCCTCCTTCTCTACTGATGTTCTTCTTGGTATGCAGAAAGTCCACCAGGAGTTTCTGCATGCATTATCATATAGTGCATGTTTATTATAAGCTGAGTAAATCTACATTCTGTTACATCTGCAACAGATTCAGGCAGTGGAAATAAGTTCTCAAATGTGAAATGAATGAACTGTTGTGGAATTAAAAGATAACACATTCAGCACATTAAGGCATAAGCTGATCTTCACAGAACCGACAAGATATTTACTTAAAATGTTCCATATATTCATTTTGGATTTGAAAGAAAAATCACTGCCTGTAAGTCATCATTTCTTATTTCCACATTACAGAAAACCCACACCATAAAAGGTTACACCTTAATGTACATTTTGCTTGATAAATCATTGTGATTTTCCTTCCTTTCCTCTATATTTAAATAGAGATAGTCCAGTACCCATGTTTGGGTAGCATCATTTTTTTTTCCAATTTTTGCTCATTATGTCATTATAAGAAATTTGGATGTTCTCCCCATGCCTGCATGGGTTCATTCTGGGTACTCTGGCTTGATCCCACAGGGAACATAGGTTAAGTGGTGATTCTAAATTGTCTGTAGGTGTTAATGTGAGCATGGTTGTCTGTTTCAGTGTCAACCCTGTGACAGACTGGCAACTTGTCCAAACAGTGCCATAGCTGGGATAGGATCCAGCTCCCCTGTGACCCTGAAATGGATAAGCGTAATTAAATGGACTGATGTCAAATCACAACAAATTGGAAATGAAACCCTTTTAATACAACAGAAGTGCCTGCTCTTTGCTTTAATTCAAGGGTTGAACTCATATTTTGAGTTGCCTAGTTACCATAAAGTCTGACTCTCAGTCCTTGGTCTATGCTAACATCCCATACAAACATCTGTGCTGTCCTATTCATTCTACAGTCACAAAGGAAAATATAAATACATGATGTGCATCAAGAAAATAGTTCAAGTTAGCCAATTACAGTCGTAGTTTAAATTTGTATTGAGGTAATTGTGAGTCTGAAAAGTTCTGCTTGGTGGACAGATTAAACGTGTTTGTGGGTTTTGGAATGAAACTATCCCTGAGCCAGTGATTTAGTCAGTGCATGAAAAGCTCTGTAGAATTTGCTGGATGGCAGAAGTTCAAATAGATTGTGGCATGGGTGTGTAGTGTCCTTGCAGTTGGAGACTTTCCTGAGGCAGTGACTGCTGTAAACATCTTGTAGGGTTCAAAGTTGCAACCTAGTGATCTTCTGGACTCTTGACACAACCCACTGTAGAGTTTTCTGATTAGCTACTGTCCAGCTGAAATACCAAACATAAATATAATATATTAAAAATTTCTCTTTAGTAAAGAAGGAATAGTTCAGCAGCACCTGTAGGGGATGCCAGCTTTTCTCAGTATTCTTAGAAAAAAAAACCCAGCCAGAGCCGTGTCTTTTCCACCAGTGACATGTGCCATTTTTAGCTGTTTAGAAATACTTTTAATCAGAATCAGAATCAGAGAAACTTTATTAATCCCAGAGAGAAATTGAATTGTCATAGTAACAAATATACAACAAACAAAGTTTTAAACTGACCAATTTCTATGTGCTACTATGTAAGAGGAATGATGGAACAGCAGCATTAATTAAATCTATACATTTCGTTGCCCTGTACCTGTGCATGTGTGATGACAATAAAGTTGAATTCTATTCTATTCTACAACTTGTATGACAGTTTCTAGGTTCCTCAAAATGATACCTACCAATCATTTAATGTCCTGGTACAAAAAAGAAGAATGACCAGGAAGAAAGTTTGGAAAAAGACATGCAAGCAGAAAAGAAAGAACAAAATCCAAGGAAGCTGGAGGGAGAATGGTAAGCTCTCCTCCCTCCTCTCTGTCTCCCTATTTTTCCATCTCTTCATCGAGGGAACATGGCAAGCTGTCCCCATGTAAGTAGCATTAGGAAGCAGATAACTTGCTGCAATCTGTCACTCCTCTCATTACTGTCTACCTCCAGCGCTCTGAGAGAGTGGGTTTGCAGGAAGGCAAAAAGAGGACAATTGAAAAGGCATGAAAAAAGAGGATGAAAGTCAATGAAAATGTGTGAAGAAAAGGGGAAGAGGAGAGGATGAGATAAAGGGAATGTGGGAAAAGAGAAAGTAAGCAAAGAAATGGAGCTGAAAACAAAGGAGGGAGGAGAGAAACAAGGAGAAAAGGTTAACCTCATCGTCTTTAAAGATTTATGATATCTAATTTCTCAAAGTTTTTGTTTTCAAGTGCTTCTCTTTCTCTGAATCCCTATTTTGTCTTACATCTCCAACATTATCCTACTTATTGTATTCCCCCATTTCTTAATTTCACCTACCCTATGTATATATGTCATTCCTCTCACCATTTCCACTTTAGCATCACTTCCCGATGTTTTCCCCTCCCCCCTCTCTAGTTTTCTTCCCTATTAGATGCAAATCTTCCCTGTCTTTCCTCCTTTCACCCAACCTCATCCTCCATCCACTCCAGTCAAAACCAGTTTGTGTGTATTCCAACATAAAGTACCGGACTGAGTCTGGTGTATTCCCTTATCAGTCTGAGCTGTAGCTGAGTGTGTGCCATCCAGCCGCTCTGTGCTGGCTTTCAACACTTAGCAGATGCCAGCGCAGAAAACTTATAGCTTGATGTAACAATGCTGGCACCTATTGGTAATGATAAACACAGCAACCTTTATGCACACAGAATAAAGTGAAAGGGAAATCAACCTGAGAAAAAGAAGAGTACTGTAAATCTGATGCACTATAATAATGATTTTTCATTTTTTAGGAATTTGGTCTCCTTGACAAATCATTTCTACTTATTTTGACTTTTATCAAAATAATTATACATAAAATAAATAAACAAATAAAATAAAAAGTAAGTTAATTGAGCCTTACTTTTCTGGGATTTGATCTTTCATATGATCATCTCTTGCTAGAATCATTGGCTTCAGCTTCCAGAGTAAAAGAAAAAAGGAAGGTTTAGAAAGCTGTTTCTTCTTTGAATGTTATACGTACTTCTACTTACCTAATTAACAGTTCATTCCAAAATCCAAACATAATCATTGCCTTCGGTGTATTTCACCTGAGCACTAAACAAATGAAAAAGTGACAAAGAAAAAAAGGGCTAATTCACATTTCCCTTTAGTTAACCAAGGGTGAAAATAAACATACTTGTCGTGGAAGAAGGGTCATTTAAGTGGCCTTGAATGTGTCATGGTTGCTGGACTGACTGGTCTGAATAATTGAGAATCTACTAAAAATCTACTGAGATTTTCCAACACCAAAGGAAAAAATAGAAAGTGCAGCAGTTCTCTCATGAACATACCTTGATGATGCCAAAGGTCAGATGAGAATGGCCAGACTGCTTAAAGCTAGTATAGTGTAACTCAAAAAAACACTTTTTACAACCAAGGTCAAATTCAAATTTTATTTGTCACATACACAGTCATACACAGTACGATATGCAGTGAAATGCTTAGACAACGGCTCGTGACCTAAAGAAAAAAGACTATGAATAGGATAGGAAATAAATATGAAAATTAAAATGAAGGGTAAATTTAACAAGGAAGGAATAAAATAAAATATAAAAATTAAAGTTAAAAATAAAAATAATAAAACTGTACAACAACAAATTAAAATAAAGGGTAAGTTTAACTAGGAAGGAATAAAATAAAATATAAAAAATTAAAGTTAAAAATACAATCATTGTACAACAAAATACACAATACACAAATACACAATATAGAAATATATAAGAATATATGAAGAAATGTAGAACAATAACAGCAGCTGTACAAGTACTAAATGGTACGAAGAAATATAATGTCCAGGGTTGTGCAATCCACATGTGTCTTGTCTTGTGCAGTGCAAATATGCTTAAAGTGATTTATTTAAGTGACTTGTGATAAAGTGATTCGATTTGATGACCACGCAGTGTAGTTGTGCAGTGGCCACTAGTGTAAACAAATGTCCAGTGTGTGTGTAAAAACCATATGTGTGGGTCAGTACTATGTGGTGGTGTGATTGAGAGACCGTATCGCCAGCGGGAAGAAGCTCCCACTCAGTCTCTCTGTGTTGGTCTTCGGGGAGCGGAATGGCTTTCCTGAGCTCAACAGAGAGAACAGTCCATTGTTGGGATGGCTGAAGGTATGCAGAAAAGCATCTCTGTCATGATTTGGGTGAGTATCCAGTGTTTTTTCATGCTGGCTCAGCTTCTCTGCATCCATCCAACTGGAGCAGAGCCCTGGTGCCACACCTAGACCTCATCACCTGTTTTTCATCTCTGGCAATCACCAGGATGGTACTTAAAACCAGTGTCACTCCCACTTCCCCGACCAGATTCTAATCATCCTCTCCCTCGGTTTTCAGTGTCCCATGTCAGAGATTCCCCCACCATGTATTCATGCCTTGCCATTGTTTATTCTGTAAAAACTTGTGAGATCTTATTGCAGCTCTGTATTATGTCTGCACTTGGTACCACTCCCACTTACCAGTGTCCTGGCTTTGACAATCTCTGAATCATTTTCAGCAGTTTGTAGCGTTGTTAATTCTTTTTTCTTTTTTTAATAGAAATTGTAGCTCTGATGTGATATGTGATGATTTTAAACAATTTTTAAAATATACATTTGCTTCAGCTGGTTTTGCAAAACCTAAAACCCCATTCAGAGATAATGGGTGGTTATGACATTTCTTTGTTAACCAAGGCTTTCTGCTTAAAAAGGTGAATTTTATACATCACTTGATTCTTTTTTGGCATAAAATGGTTAAGCCAGCCTTGTCCAGTTTGAAATGTTCTCTGAGGAACACATTTGTTTAGATCACAGTTTAGTATCAGATTAGGACCTTTAAAAAACATTAAAACATTTTCTACAATTCTGCACCAAGTGTATAAATATAAATTGTCTGTACAATGGATTATACCATTTGTGTGGCTGTAACTTTACATGGAGCATCAATTGGTGGTATTGATCAATATGTATTGCTTAAGCAGCTGATCTATATTGAACATCTTATTTTGAACCAAAACTACAGGTCCAATTCTGGTTGTATATTCATCACAAGCTGCTATGTTGTATAAGTTGCTAAAAGAGATGTACCTTTATGACATTGAAAACTTTGACCTTCTCCTAGATATACCTCCGAAGCCCATTAGTTTTGCTTTGCAGTCCACCCCTTAGGGAATTTATTCAAGCTATTTTGGTATCTTATTAAAAAAAAATTTCAATCCAAGAGTCCAACAATTTTGAGCCTGGATGAATGTGTTCATACCAATTTACAAATGGAGTGGGGTGCTTTAATATAATGGGTTGTCAGCACAGGTTTTTGTGTGAAATGTTTTAACTTCATCTGTGGGGCGATCGTGGCTCAAGAGTTGGGAGTTTGCCTTGTAATCGGAAGGTTGCCGGTTCGAGCCCCGACTTGGACAGTCTCGGTCGTTGTGTCCTTGGGCAAGACACTTCACCCGTTGCCTACTGGTGGTGGTCAGAGGGCCCGGTGGCGCCAGTGTCCGGAAGCCTCGCCTCTGTCAGTGCGCCCCAGGGTGGCTGTGGCTACAATGTAGCTTGCCATCACCAGTGTGTGAATGTGTGTGTGAATGGGTGGATGACTGGATATGTAAAGCGCTTTGGGGTCCTTAGGGACTAGTAAAAGCGCTATATAAATACAGGCCATTTACCATTTACCATTCATCTAAATATGGAGACAAATTAGACAAGCAATAAACTGCAATAAAACAACAGAGAGAGGAGAGTAGAAATCCAGGAGGCAGAGGCGAATATTACAAGCCGATTCTGCAAGGGTTTCTTTTTAAATTCTTTCTCACTTTGTGTGCTTTGAAAGAAGGAAAAAAAAAAAACACACCACTACCGCACAAACAACAATACGGATACAGAAGGAAAAGCAGTAAGCAGCCTGAGGTGTAAGTTTTCTGTTATGAAAAGAACAGAAAACTCAGAATTAAAGATCAAAATCTAGAGCAAGACAGTGCAAGATTACACTTTTGATTACTTTGGTGACCCCCACCTACATGCCCCTGTTCCCTACTTTGATAACCCTGCCTCCTCCACCTACTTCTCCTTTTGTGTCTTTGGTTTTCATTGTTGTGAAGCCCTTACACATCAGTTCCAACTGGGTCACATATGAGAGAGGGGATCGGGAAGTATAGAGGAGAGGTAGCATGTTTCTTTCTGCAACTCTTGTTGCCTTTGTGTCATGCGAGCTTGCTCATGTCGGCTGTCATGTCTCTCATCTGACACAGAAGCTTGATGCGTCTTATTACCACTCATAAACAGAACACAAGCAGAACTGATAAGAAGGGAAGAGGCAGTTGTCTGTGTACCTGTCCCTGTACATGTGTTTGCAATCTATTTTCATGAATCAAGTTGAGGAGAGAAAGAAAGTTGGAATGTGCCTTGACTATTGTTCTGAGTATGCCAATGGAGTTTTGGCATTCTGGTTATCATAGGTGATTAGAAAAGAAATATTAGCATCAACTGTAAGTGGCAGTTGTAGCCAAGAACATCTATTCATGTTCATGATCATTTTCTTATTCCATTCTGCATCCTGCACTGTTACAATCCTGAAGTGGATATAAAGCCTCAAATTTGAATTTATCACAGATCATACTTAGATCATACATAGCTCAACCTCCTTACAAACAACAACAGATACCACATTCGAAGATAAGTGACATGTTGTCCATATAATTGGAAATAAAAGTAGAATCACTAAATGCTAATACACAGCAACATAAGAAATAAGAAAATTGTTACTGTTACACTGAAAACCAACAGCCAATAAAAAGTGCGCACATTCATGCAAGATGGACTAAATTACAAACATACATTGAAGAATGGAATAAAATAAAGAAGGAAATACATTTGACAAATGAATGGGATGTAATAAAGAAGCAAGGGAATAATAGAAATTGCCTGCAAAAAACAGAGCAAAAAAGAAAGGGAAACAGTGGCGTAATGATGAAAGAAAAGGAGAAAATTGGAAAAGGCACAAATGTATGAAAGAGGAGATAAAGATTAAATATTAAAGGGAAAAACAAAAGCAAATCAGATAACGGAAGCAAGGTATAAAAGAAAAAAAAGAAAAATAGCAAAAGTGGACGAGTAAGAGAAAAAAGAAAATGTTTTGGCCTGTTAACAGTACCACAAGCACCAGAGTTCTAAATCTTCCTAAGGGAGTCATGAATGTTTGTATTAATGGAATTGCATCCAGGGTTGTATGGAATTGCACTGGTGAGCAATGTTGCATTACAGCAAAAGGATCCTGGGTCCCTTTCTAGGCATACTTTGCTTTGTCAGTGGGGTGGCTGTAGCTCAAGAGGTAGAACAGGCCATTTACTAATCAGAAGGTTTGTGGTTTGATCCCTGACTTTTCCAGTCTGTGTAGGATAGATGGATGGATGGCAGCACATTAAATAGTTGGATAAAGATAAACCCTGTAGGAATGCTAGGATAAGTCAGTCATTATTGTCTAAGAACCAGTGATGTCTTTACCAAATTATATTCCAAACCTGAATCTGAAGTTTGAAGAGATGCTTCAATCTCAGACTGAGATAGCTCAGACTAGGTTTTTAAAATATGGAGAAAATATTAGAAAAAGGGAAAGCACAAAAAAGCAAGATGTAATAAGCTGATTAAGAAAAACACTGTAATAGTATTAATCACAAGAAAACCAGAACAGATGTGGAAATGTAAGAAATAAAAGGGAACTTCAACTGTGAACTCATCCAGAAACTCCAGAGGTAGGTCTCACTATCAAATATTAACGGTGATATTTAATATTTAATGGTGAAAATCAGAAAAGCTTCATACACACACTCACAGACACAGGCAACCGTACACTTTCTTCTAATGCATATGCTCCACATTTTCAGGGTTATAGACCTAATTCTTCCTTATAGCTGAATTTTTTGAAGAAACCACACAAAATAATTCAAATGATTCAGGTCATATTACTAACACCAGAGCAGAGATGTGCTGAAATCATAGATTCAGCTGTAAATTACACCTAACAATGTTTATGCTGCTAAAGATGGCTGGATCAGTCGCAGCTGTTGTACAGTTTTAAGCTATTCCTAGTTTACAATAATATAGCCACCTTACTATTTATTAAAAAGTATCCATTACTACTTCTTCTTCTTCTTCTTATTACCATATAATTTTATCCGTTTATTATTATACTCCATTCATAACATACATGGAATGCTAAATGAATTATACGAGTTATACGAGTCTTTAAGACATACCATGGCTGGAATCTGATCCAGTGTCACTGCCAGCCATCGCAGTGGTGTCTGTATGCACAAACTCATTAACAAGTCTTTCAGGATGTGAAGAGTACCTCTGCTCAGGAGACTTGTCATCTGCAAAGATTCCATCCTCACTAGAAATCGGTGCCTAATCTCATCAGAAACCTGATGGCAGAAGCATATCGCAGAGCTGCATGCAGAACTGGATAGAGGGGGACATGTAAGGACGGTGGGTATGTGAAATAGAGATAAAAAAAAATACACCTTGCAATGAAATGCTCTTACACCTCCTTTCCCACGTATCTGCATTCTATCCAAAATGATTAGGATTTTGAGACTGCTGCCATCAGAAAACAAAGGAGAAACTGGCATATGAAGAGACTTTTTGAAATGCGTACTGTAGTTAGAAAATGTTTTAATTTTGATTCAGTTATGAATGTCCAAATCTTTAGCACACATGCAGTTGCTTTTTCAAGCAGTGAAATATGATTTATGTTATAATCCCTAAGAATTCAATTATGGGCAGGACTTTGAGCAAAAAATAATTTGTCCCTGTATGTAGTAGCAGACATACTTTGAATTTGGATTATGTTCCCACGCACAAGAAAAGCAGTGAGAAACAGCACATTTAATGATGTGATGTGAAAACTAGTAGACTAACTCTAGGGTTGCGCATTGCTAACTAACTTTTGAAACCACAAATTCCTGTGAAAAGCTGTCAGTATACAGTACAATGAATACCCATGCAGGTTTACATTTCTACTTAAATAGCCAATGGCAGCTTGAGTCCTGTCCCCATTGGTCAATACATATAAGGACTTAAAATGAATAATATAATGAAACTATTACATGAAGGAGATACTGATATAACATAGCAGTTTCCAACCCTCTATAAGTGTTAATCCCACTTATAGAGGGTTGGTTAATAAGTGATAATCCCAATTTCTATAGCTCAGAAAGCAGAGATTACTCATTACTTGAGATCATTTTCAGCTGTGCAAAAATATGATGTCTTCTTTATTGTAGTTTTTGTTTCATAAAGTACAGGATTTTCAATGGATGAAATATCTGGACTTTAGTCTTTGTTGTTTTGTTTCTTGTTGCCGAGTGTTCACTCATATTTCCAGATGTTAAATAGTGTCCCTGAGCCCATGCAGTGATTTTTACTAGATGTCCGTTATTATTGCGTACCCCTAGTTGAAATGGCCCAAGGATGACATCCATTCAGTCTTATTTTTCAATCTTGTCCCTGCCCTGCAGAGATTTTGCAATAATTATTTTAATGATATATAATCTACTGTAGATGCTGAAGTCTATAAACAAACATAGTCATTCACAAAGCTATTTACTTTGTGAATAACGGGGTGAACAAATAATCCAACAATGTTGTCGCAATGTGTGTGGATGCACACTCAAAACACAGACTCAGAGTACAGGATTGATGTAGAAAAAGTTAAACTTTATTTAGGCGCAGCAGTTGCCCCAACGGCAGCAGATCACAAAGTCCAAGTATCTAAACAGAATATATGACAGGGACTTTAATAGGGACATGATGGGAGGGCGATGGGACAACTTCAGATGGTACAGCACAGAAAAGAACAATACCAGGGGAACACAGCTGAAACTAATCACAGAAAACAGGACAAGGAAAGTAAAACTACATACAAAGCATAAAAGACAAACTGATACCAAAGTAAAACTTCTTTTTTTTTTTTGATGTATAGGATTTAAATAATTTCCCAATCATTGCAATGTTTTTATTAACATCTGTAAAGAGGTCCAGAGATGTTTAAAGAGGTTTCTTCAACTATCCTGGATCAACTTTCCTTTCAGTTTCTTCTCCAACCCTTCAGTTCCTTTCCTTCCATTTCTTTAAACTTTTCTCTTCTCAACCCCATCATCTCCCACTGACACTGCCTTTTCATTTCCTTGCTGATTTTGTTTAGTTCTCTTTTCTAGCTTAATTTTTTCCTCCCACACTTCCTCTCATTTCTTCTTATCCCAATCCATTCCCTTTCCTCCACAGATTTTCTGCCACGGGGGACCACAGAAGCTAATCCCAAAAAGCTGTTTTGCATTGCAGGAAAGAAGCAGCAGGCCTCCTCCTCAAAACCAACACACAACCACCAACCTCACAGCATCTCTTCTTTTTTCTTCACTACTGTTTGATTACATGCTTCTTTCTCATTAAATGCACAAATAAAAACACACACAAATTCTTTAAATGCTTTACATTTTTGAAGAGCTGTTTTAGTGTTGACCACTGATTTTAATAAAGCCACTCCTTGCGATGTCAAGCATATAGGAACGAGTGGTTGGAGAAGAAAACTCAAGCCAAGAGCTATAATCGACACTTATAATAAATAGATAATGCTTTCCAGTTCTAGCTGCCCATTCTTCTCAATTCTCTAAGGATCCCTTTTTCTATTTTAACTGCAACAGCCCAGTTGCAAATTTTCCCATTTTCTTTACAAAATTATCAGCAGCAGACAAAAGAAAGCAAAATCCAATTTTTGGATTATCTTAAATTTGATGGATTAATAAACTCTTAAAATGAAATATTAAGAGTTTACTTAAAGACACCAAACCTGCCTCTGATTCTGGAGATGGAAATAAAAAGAAATGCTGCCAGAAGAGATTAATTATTATGTATGATGGCTTGTGGAAAACTCTTTGGTGTCACAGTGAAATTTGCTGGATACTTTTCCTCATGCTGATTTAATGTTGTCAAGCGGCATATTCAAACCAAAAGTGCTCTATTTTCCATAGGCTAACCATTTAACAATTAACCCAAAAGCTAACCAAGTAATTTTCTGGTTTCTAAACCTAATCATTGTATCACAGCAGAACATTTGTGCCCAGCAAAAGTGACTGATGAAAAATTGTCATAGAATATAAAGAATTTGCATTTATGAGAAAGGGTTGCAACAATTTTACTTCATGGAGAAGCCAAGACTGCCAAGATGTTGGGCTCCTAGTAAGTCAATTCAATTTAATTCCATTCGGTATATATAAAAGAAGAAGAAAGGAAACTTTGCTGATCCCTATGGGGAAATTCCTCTCTACATTTAACCCATTCACTCAGTGAAGCAGTGGGCAGCCATTGGGCGCCTGAGGAGCAGTGTGTAGGGACGGGACCTTACTCAGGGATACCTCAGGGTAGCCATTCAGTGGATTCAAACCACCGACCTTCCGATCATGGGGCCACCACTCTACCTACTGAGCTGTCCCTGCCCTCATATAGCACCAAATCACAACAA
Source organism: Neolamprologus multifasciatus (assembly GCF_963576455.1). NCBI lineage: Eukaryota > Metazoa > Chordata > Actinopteri > Cichliformes > Cichlidae > Neolamprologus > Neolamprologus multifasciatus. The sequence goes on from NC_140443.1 coordinate 12,652,871, forward strand.
CAATCAACTCAAAGTGCCTTATATTGTAACGTTAAGCCTCTAAAACATTACAAAAACTAACCCAACAATTACACCACCTTTGTGAGCAGGCACTTGGTGACAGTGGGAAGGAAAAACTCTACTTTAACAGGAAGAAAACTCCAGCAGAACCAGGGTCAGGGAGGGGCAGCCATCTGCTGCTACTGGTTGGGGGAGAGGGGAAGTAGACAGAACAAAAGACACAGAGTCAGAGATTAATATTAACTAATGATTAAAGAGAGAGTGCAGAAGAAACACTCATGGGAATCCTCATGGGAAGCGTCCAGCAGCCAAGGCCTATTGCAGTGTGACTAAGGGAGGGTTCAGGGTCACCTGACCCAGTCCTAACTATAAGTGTTGTCAAAAAGGAAAGTTTTACGCCCAATTAGAGATGGCTCCAAACTGGGAGCTGGTTCCATGCCCTGAAAGCTGAAGGCTTTTCTATTTAAGGCCATTCTATTTTAACTACTCTAGAGACCACAAGGAAGCCTGAGAGTGAAGTGCTCTATTAGGGTCTTATAGTACTGTGAGGTCTTTAAGATAAGATGGGGCCTGATTATTCAAGATATTTCTTCCTGTTTTAATTTTTTTAGTCAGTTTACACTGTTGGCATTTTTACTTCTTTTCTTTATTAGTTTTCTCTCCTTCATGATTGCTCAACCAATATTAGTGTCACTTGTTTCCATTTCAACCATCACTCTCAGTGAAAATGACTCCACTTGTTCACTTCTACTTGTCATATTGCACTGTTCCTCCGACAGTAAAGTCACCCAGGCCTTTCTTATATAGTCTTCTTTGTTTTGCTCATGTTTTTCTTGTTTTTATCCCTTGCGTGTTTATTTCTTTGTATGTGACCATCAGGGTGTTTTATGGACCTTGACTTTGGCCTACTTCTCATTGGAACTGTTTATCATCACTGTTCTCCATGTATGACTATCACTGGTTTTTAGTAGGAAAGGCTGAATTATGGTCTTTTATGTGTATCTTGTGTTTGAATTCTCTTCCTCCACTGACTGTCATAATAACACTTTGACATGGAGAGACACACTTTTCTAGAGAGTTTCAACAACGATTGTAAATATGACAGTGGGATACACTGAAGATCAACAGCAACATACCTTGATACATCTTTCTGAGCCCTGAGCAGTAAGAAAAGGGCAAGCACTTCTCACTAAAATATCACACCCTCTCTGTGGTGAATATGCCTGAAAATCTTTACCTTCTAACTCTTTTGAACAAAACCAGGTGATATGAGATGTGTGTTGCTTATAAATTATAGTGCTTTGATTCTTGTGGGTATTGTTATCATTTTTTTTGTGAGATAACGTAAATAACATCTGTGTAATAGTGATGCATGCTAACTTAACCATGACACATGCTAACACTAAGTTAGCGAAGAACCCAGAGTGGTGTTAAAGCGGAGTAAATTCATTTAAACGCATGTTGTCTTTGATATGCTGCTTATCGATGGTGGTGGCTCTCAAAGCGGACCCAATGAGAATTAACAAGAAACTGAATTGATAAGTGATGCTGGTCATGGAATCTGAATCATTAGACGCTTATCAATTCTGATCCCTCTGATCTGACAGAACAGCATTTTATTCCCTGGCACAAGAAAATAATGAAATTGGGAGGGTGTAAAAGATACAGGAAGCAAGAAATTAAGCAAATATTAGTAAGATGAGGAGGGACAATAAATAAATATAATTAAATAAATGTGATGTGTGAATGAATAGTGGAATTGTACAGTGCTTTGAGGGCCCCGAAAAGCACTTTATAAATGTGATTATTATTATTATTATTATCTGGGGAGAAGAAAAGAAGAAGCAACTAGAGAAAGTCTGAGGAGAAATTAAGAGTAGGGAGGCATGAGAAGAAGCAGAGGAGATACAGGAGGACTGAAGGAGAGTGTATGGCAAATACAATGGATTTGGATGGCAGAATTAGAGACCTCCAAATCCCCTAAAGAAAACAAAACACAGTGAGGCTGAGAAAGACAGAGCCCTGCATGAGGGGAGATAGAGGTAAACCACAGTGGATTCCACTCGCAGCCAGAACCAGCCTACATTTTCTGCACTCTTCTGGCCCCCAAACCAACAACATATCCAATATTGCTTCCAAAAGCACACACCATGCAGCCACTGTGCAATCCAAATTCCAAAGGCATGTAATTATAAGAGTTAAATTGGGAGCAGGAACTGTTGCACGTTGTACAGGCGGGTACTTATTTCAAAATGCCAAATTGCCTCATGTTGTAAAGCTGCAAAACAGATTTTTGCAGAGCTCATTTCCATTACTGCTTGTGAAATCCAAGAAGACAAACACATTGAGTATATTTCAGCTTATAATTCAATGTTATTATGAGCTTAAGGATAATTTTGGTTTATTTCAGTCTGGCACAACACATAAGCGTGGCTACTGTGTCAATATGGGTTGTGCTTTGCACTTACTAATTCAAATATAAATAAAAGGACCCCCCTAAAACAACATATGCAAGCAGCAGAAGCTTCACAAAATTTATTTAATTTATTGTTTTAGAAATGTTCACAATGGACTGCAAAGAGCGTTTTTGTTATATTAAGGTCAGCCTGCATACTCTTTACATGTAGCTCTATGGATAGTGCATGTCATGTAAAAATAAAGTGCCTCCATATTGCAGCATTTCCAAGATGCAGACAGATCCCTCTTGCTAGTTGTACACAGGTACTAAAATCTCTAATGTTTCTCTCAGTCTTATTGTTTCACAGCTTATCTTTGGCAGACATTATTTTTTGATTCACCTGATTTTGTTGAGCTACAACACTCTCACTTGATACCCATGTTGATACTGTTACAAATGCATTTGTTGTAATTACACAGCTGGAATCAGTCCCCCATCTCTGACATCTATTTTTCCCCTCTCTGCAGCAGATTTTTAATCCTCACTGTAGACAACAGTGACAGCAGGAACACTTTCACTTGTGTGAAACAGTCTATTAATTGAAAGCTACATATATTGCATTTTCTTGTTGTTTAAATTTGTAAAAAAAAAAAAAAAAAAAAGTGGAAAAAACATTCATACACACATGTCATCAAGACAATCCTAACCTACATATTGCATCTATTACAACAGCATGGCTTCAGAGTAGATGAATGTGGGTGCTGAACTGGCTTGCCCATGGTATAGCCTTTCACTAATTGAAAACACTCAGCATATCATAAAACTAAAAATATGACAAAGAACCAAGACTGTTGTGGAGCTAGAACCCTATATAAAACAACCGATCGTCTCAATTCCCAAAACATTTATAAAATGAAATTTATGTGTAAGCTCAATAAGGAAAATCTGTAATCACAAGGGCCATTGCAGCAGGCTTTACATCACTTCCACTTTCCCACACTGTCAAGCTCATTGCTGACATCACTTGTCTAGTCCAGTCATCTTTCTCCCTGCTTTTCTGCCTCAACTTTGCACGCTTCAAATCTCACAGCACATCTGTTATTCTCCCTTGCAGACACCTTTGTGCAACCCACCTCCTCCCCATCTCCACCTCTCCCATGTTACTCTCCTTCATTTCCTTATTGAACTGTTGTTAAAAAGAAGGGATGCTAAAAGTAATGGTAAACATGGCCCTGTCTCAACTTTATTTGATACTTTTTTCTGCTGCCATCAAATTCAAAATGACCTTTTTTTGTTTTTTTCTTAAAATAATGCATTCAGACCAACACGGTGATATGGTGGTTAGTGCTGTTGCCTTAGAGCAAAAAGGTAGAAGCAAGAACGGATTTGAATCCACACAATTTTCTGTGTGGTGTTTACATGTTCTCCCCAAGTCTGCGTGGGTTCTCTTCATGAACTCTGGCTTCTTCAGTCCAAAGACATGCAGTTAGTGGGGTTAGATTAATTCAGTGGTTCCCAAACTTTTTTTGCTAGGCCCCCCTTTGTTTTACAAGAAAATCGTTGCGTGCACCCCCTGCCGCACAAACACATCCTCCAACCACACACACACATATTTTGTTTTCAAACTCCATTGGAGTTTATTCCACACCTCAAACCTTTTGTAAACAAATAAAACTGCAACAAATTACAGGTTGCAATTAAATAAACCACTCTCTTTTTTTTTAAAAAAAAAACAGAAAAACAAACCATCTTTAATTATATTTTGGAGATTATGTATCGGAATTTCAGGAGCGACCATGCCTCCAAACACGCTCCTTGTTGTCATCTATATAGGTTCCCCCAGTTCTTCAAGCTGTTCATTCTCGTTTACGTGCCCCACCCTCCCTCCCTCCTTGTTTTAAATTATTTAACTTCTTCACTCCTATTTAATTCAACACTGCTATCAGTACATTTTTCAAAAAATGTCTCTCTGTGCAAAATGGGTGTAAAAACATAAAAAACTGTGGGATACTGTGGCAGGATCAGTGTTGTACCAAGATAGGTATCCCCGACAAAATTTATTCTCTCTGTGTTGCAAGCATTCGCTGGGCACAGAGTGCAGATCCAGTTTACTCCACCTCCATTACAGACAATTAGACGTGGAAGTAGTGATGTTTTAGTTTTGTGAAAAAGTGAAAAAAACAAGTGTCGTTACATTTCCATTCAGTTTGAGGGTTACAACGGAAAATTGGCATGACAGCTGTTGTGCAGGTGAAGAACAAAGGCAAGATATGCTTCATCATATGTTCTAGTCTTTGGCTTGGAAGCATATCTGGTGATGCTTCAACCGCTGCTTTCCATTTGTGTGGGAGCCCGTGAAATAACCTGTCCATTATGCTAGCAGTGTCCAAGCATGTTTTTAAATTTTTTTTTATATTCATGCCCCCCCAAACCCCCCTCTCCCCTCCCACCCCCCCCACTGCTGCAATGGCTCTGTGCCCCCCACTTTGGGAACACTGGATCAATTAATGATTCTAAATTGCCCGTAAGTGTGAGTCTAAATGGTTTTCTTTATCTCTGTGTTAACCCTGCAACAGGCTGGCTAGCTGTCCAGAGTGAACCCCTGCCACTTGGATATGGAAACAGGATAGACCGATGGATGAATTATACAATCCCTTAAGGTAAAAACTTGATATACTTCCTATATTTTATTGTAGGGTTACCTACCATTTGGGAATTCAGATTGTAAACACAATGGCATGGTAAAGTGGGTTAATTGTAATGCTAACTTACCAAGATGTTATATTTTTCGTTATATTATTGGTGTCAGCTGATTCAAGCTATGCCTATCCCAGCTGCAACTTGAAGGAGGATTAATCAGTAAGAGCAACTGAAAACACCAGCCTAGACAGATAGATAGATCTATATAAGTATGCATATAAATTAGCATAAGATTTTTAATCAAGAGACATGTAAACATTACTTATAAAGTCATACTTAAAAAAAAAGTGCAATCTAGAGGTGGAAATATGTTAATGCTCTACACAGATATACACATGCATGAACACTCACTAATACACACTTGGCTTACAGCAAATCTCATACATATGAAGGGGTTTTGGCATGAGCAGCCCTGTGGGAAAATGTTAGCTCCTTATGCCCATGTCTCATTCTGATCCCCCAGAGTGCAGAAACAACTAACTGGTAGCAGTACATACAGAGATGCATGTGTGCATGCAAAGAGAGTGAGGGAGAGAAAACAACAACAGCAGACAGAGAACAGTAAGAAAGGAGTACAATCCTTAAGATGACCTAATGCCTAATTTCTACATGTCTTGGTGTTTTGATGGGTCAGCACCCATCATCCTTTTTTCTGGTAGGGTTTACATCAACACTAGTAACAGGTTTTCAGACAATATCTTGCAGTGGAAGTACTGTGAAAAAGTAGTGCCTGGCCAACCATTACCTCAAGGGCCACTCTTTCACTCTCAGGTCATGCCCCACTGCAGTGACTCCAACATATGAAGGATGCCAACACCCAGATCACCCATTGCTATCTGACTCTCCAGCCTTTTAAGGTCAAGGTGTTCCATCAAGGTGTTCCATAGGCCCGAGGTGTTCTCTCTAAGGGAGAAGTCAGCCACCCTTCAAAGGAAGCTCATTTCCGCTGCTTGTATCCGCGATCTCGTTCTTTCGGTCACTATACCTACAGCTCGTGGCCATAGGTGAGGGTAGGGACGTAGATCGACCGATAAATTGAGAGCTTCGCTTTTAGACTCAGCTCTCTCTTCATCATGACGGACCATTGCAGGGTGTGCATCACTGCAGCCGCAGCACCAATCCGTCTGTCGATCTCCGTTTCCCTTTTCCTATTACTCGCAAACAAGACCCCGAGATACTTAAACTCCTCCACTTGGGGCAGGAACTCGTCCCCAACCCAGTGTGTGATATAACAATATAAAATATGATGCAAAAATTATTAAATATGAAACTGCATAGACATGTCTTCCAGAATGTGAGATAGGCAGTTCTATGATATTAACAGAACACTGTAGCAATTGTTCTTTAAACAAAAGCCTTGTTTTAAGATTGATAACACTATCTATAAATGCTCATTCCAACAACAAAGAAATATTATGCGTTAAGCTGAGTTGGTGGTGATGTGATCGGCTGAGGGGGAAAAAAAAGGTTCTGACACAGCTGGCAGACTAGTGGACTGGCGTGATGACTATTTTATTTTATTTTTTTATTTTTTGTAAATCAAAGGAATGTGAAAACTGTGAATCAATAAATCAGTCATCCATCTATCCATCCAATCCATTCGCTTCCGCTTATCCTTTTCAGGGTCGTGGGGGGTGCTGGAGCCTATCCCAGCTGTCATAGGGCAAGAGGCGGGATACACCCTGGACAGGTCGCCAGTCTGTCGCTAACACACAGAGACAGACAACCATTCGCGCTCACATTCACTCCCGCATTCACACCTATGGGCAATTTGGATTAATCAATTAACCTATACTCACAAACTGCATGTCTTTGGACGGTGGGAGGAAGGCGGAGTACCCGGAGGGAACCCACGCAAACACGGAGAGAACATGCAAACTCCACACAGAAAGACCCCGGCCTGATGGTGGAATTGAACTCAGGACCTTCTTGCTGTGCAGCAGCAGTGCTAAAATAAGACAGCTGGGATAAATCAATATAAAATCATGCTGAAAACCCAGCAAGAGGAATGAAAAATTGATAGAAAAGAAAAAAATTGGGGTAGAAGAGTAACCATGCAAGCTAATAAAGAGAACGTAATGACATGTTTCTGTGTGTATACACTAGTAAGATCACAACAAAAATGAGTAAAACACACCAAAACACAACTTTTATTGGAAAAACACTTCCATACAAGTGCTGAAACTATACAAAGAATATAAAAAATAATGCTTATTGGTTTCAATAAGTTAAAAATAAATGACAAAAATATATAATAGCCAATTAAAACACAGCATGCAAACGTCTCATGCGGAGCAGGGCAAACCCAGTGTTTTAATCTCTACTAACCTCAAGAGACTATTCTATGTCCCTAAACTGTTATATAAAAAACATCATCATACAACCGTGTTACATCTTTTAACACTGAGACAACAGTATAGAAACAGTATTTCTTTAATATTCCACACTGCTGTTGCAGTGTGGAATATTGGTGGGTGAGGCAACTGCAAACACTTAATCATGGAGTCTCAAAAAGGGTTAAAAAGATTCTCAGGCAAGTAAAGGAGGACAAAGAAAATGTACCTTAGCATCTTAGCAAATACTTCTGGAGAGAGAAATATGACCTTAGTTTAAATTAAAATGCAACATTCAATTGCGTCATATGCCTTCCCTAAACAACAAAATTTACTTTAAAGGGAAAAAAGTTGCCATAATGCGATTATGCCCGTACAACATCAGCAACACAAGTAAACATAGGAATAACTCTCCTCATCCTGAATTAATTATATTACTGAAAGTGGTAAAGGTGAGGGGACCAACCTCTGCTGTCTTCTGCCTTTTTACTAAGCTAATAATGTTCATGTAGCACAAATACACAGTAAGCAAGTTACACATACTCATACACACTTGTGCACAGAAGCCTAACCGGCATGCTATTCCAGAGTTAGAGAAACAAATCTTGTGGAGATGTTTTTCTTTACTCGTGTTTTTACAGATGTTACTCACACAACACACATCTTCATCTGTGTGTCTGTGTGTGCAAACAGCACTTCTTGCTGGCAGTGTTTCTCAGGGTCAGAGCAGCAGTATACTGTGACCTCTAACCTCTCTGTCTCTCTGTAAATCATAGCAGCTCTCAGCCACCATACAATGAGAACTACATGCACACACATTTACAGCTAACCCCATTCATTATATGTGATTCCCACAAGCTGTACAATTACACACAGAGAAGCACGTACTCACATAAATTGTACAGTCCACCTCAGAAATCTAAGTTTTGTGAATTTTCACTTTTTTCGTTGTTTATTTCCTTTTTTCCAAGTTTCAATTTAAACAAATATCTGATTTTTCTATCTGACAGTACAGGATTTCAATTCAATCCAATTTTAGTACAGTTTATTTAAGTAGTGGCAAAACACAACAAAAGCCACTTCAAGGTTCTTTATATTTATATGTAACATATAGATCCTAGGATAATACAGAAAACCCCAGCAATCAAACTAGCCCCTATGAGCAAGGACTTGGTGACAGTGGGAGCGAAAAACTTAATTATAATAGGATGAAACCTCCAGCAGAACCAAACTCAGAGAGGGGCAGCCTTCTGCCCAACTGGTTGGGAGTGAAGGGAGGAAGACAGGACAAAAACCACACTGTGGAAGAGAGCCGGAGAATAAAAATAACAAATGACTAAATGCAGAGTAGTGTATGATAACATAGTGAGGGAAAAAAGATGAGTGAAGAAGAAACACTCCATGTATAGTATTAAAAGTAGAGTGGGTGTCTATCTCCCGAATCCAATCTGGTTGGTAAGAGAAGCATAATGTAAACAGAATAAGTTCTAGCACAGAACCCTGTGGAACTCCATAATTAACACGAGAATATGAGGAATACTCCACATTTTCACAGTATGAATAAATTGTTGTCATGTAGATAGATATGATTTTAACCACTGCAGCATAGTGCCTTCAATGCCTATCCCATGCTCTAATGTCTGTAATATATTGGAAGTAATTATTGAAAAACATCCAAAGACTATAAAGTGAACTTTGGTTTCTCCTTGCGTTTTTTTCTTCCAAGCAATGTTTCTGTCTTTGTTTCGTCTCCCAGCTGAATATGTCAAAACTCTGTGTTTCACTGCCTTCTTCTTCCAAAAACAAGCTTACCATTCACTGTGCTAACTAGAGTGTTCAGTCTCAGTGTCTCTACCCCATACCTCTACACTGCTGAATGGGAGATATTTGTTTTAAATAATGGATGAGCACAAGTGAAGGACATGTGTGTGTGGGGGGGTGGGTGGGTGGGGATTCTAGTATGTTTAATTATAAAGTATTATAAAGTATTCTGATTCTGATCGCTTATATTTTTGTTATTCACCTGCTCTTCAAAGTACTGCTTCCACCTTCTCAACATGTTTTCACTTGTGTTTATATTTTTCTCTATTAATAGTTCACTTTCTCCACAATCACCATAACCTGCTGCACATCCTTTCAAGCTTGACCTCTCTGTCTAGCCAATTAAAGCAAGTCTGTTTGTCAGTCCTTAGTGCCTCAAATACAACTCGTCATAACCCTTTTCATTCCTTTTCCTTTGTAGTACACCTAACTTTCCAGTAGTCCTATCTACTGTCTTTATCTCCCTTGCTATTGCATTTTTTCTTTGTCACCATCTTCCTTTAAATACTTTTCTGTACTTGCTTATTCCACCACCAAGTGATCTACCATTCATTCCTCTTTCCAAGGGATTAACCAAATACCTCCTTGATAGTTTCCTTCACTTCTTTAGTTGTACTTTCTCAGTCATCTAGTAACTTCCCTACCTTCCCTGCCTTAGCCTTCTAACGTCTGTAACTTCCACCATTCTCTACTTCATCCAACTTACTCCATAATACATCTTTCTCTTCCGACATCCAACATCTGGTGTATAAGCAGTGACAACATTAAACATCACCCCATTCAATTTCCAGCTCCAAACTTCAAATCCACCTTTGATGCTGCCATACTTGCTTCTCTTCCACCTGGTCTTCCACTTTCCTTCTCTCAATCATTTCAGTCAGCTTTCTTAATTTACCAGTCATAGTTCCTACACTATAAGTCCACGAATTCCCCCTCTCCTCTTCCTTTGTCTTTGGCTAACAGTAGCACAGTTTCCACTACCACCCTGTTGGACAATGTTGATGTTAACCTGAGCCCTGACCCAGTTATTAGAGAAATCTTACTGGTTATCTGCATGTTTGATTTGGAAAATTTTCAATGCAATATGCCCTCCCTGATGCAACCCCTCCCCATTTATCAGGGTTTGGAACTGGCACTAGGAGCACTACAAGGAGTTCACTGGAATGTGGACTTTCAATGCTGGTTTTAATCAAACTCTATCAAAACTAACCCATAATTATAATTCAACAGAAAACAGAACTCGGAATGTTAGCATAATTAGAAACAAACAAAAAGAAAACTTAGTCTAACAATAGTAATTAAAACTAGACCACTATAAAAACTGTGAAAAGCAAACTAACCAGAAAACCAACAAAATTTATCAGACATAACACATGGTCATGGTGGGAGCCCAGCTGTCATGGGACAAGACACAGCCTACACCCTGGATATGTCACCAGTCTTTCACAGAACTAACATGCATAACCATTCAGACTCATATTCACACCAGTTAACCTAACCTAAATGTCTTTGAACTGTAGGAGGAAGCTGGAGCACCCAGAACATAGCAGAGAAACACTGGCCATTAAATATAGATAAAGTAATTCCACAGATCAAAACAGAGAAACAAGCTTAGGCCAAAAACTGTATTGGAGACGAGAGAGAGACAAATCTCTTGAAAACTTGCGTGGTTAAATTCACATTACGGTATGTCCTCTTCTGCCTGGATTCAAAGTCCCAGAAAAGATTTCTGCAAGTCAATATTTGTGTGGATGCCACAGCAGCTGCAAACTGGGTTTATAATATTTGCTTTAATTTTCCCGTTTCTTGATTATGTTTTCCACTTTAACATTGATTGCAGCTTTTTGCAACTCCCACTGCAACCTCAGATGTGTGAGCTTGTGCACCGCAGTGCACATAATGTCATTCTGTATATGATGTGGGAAACACATACTCACATAAACTTACACAAAACCTTTTACAAATGTTCAAGCAAACACACGCACCCATACACATGCACAAGGCTGTCTGAAAGCTGATGAGGAGGTGACTTTAGTTTGACTGTTCTGTCTGGATCTGGAAGGACATACTGTCATACCCAATGATACACATGTGTATACACACACTGTCTCTTAGTATGCCTTGGCAAACTGAAAAGTGTCAACCCTGAATGCCAATAACAAAGACGCATGTTGTTCATTTCATTTTTAAATGTACTATACTCAATACATTAATGTTAGACGACCAGAAAGAAAAACTCTTTAGACTTTAGACAAACTTTAGACAAGGCATGACTTATTTGTTGCAAGGCAAATTACATCCATTATAATTAATGGAATCTCTGAATACTTTGGGACTGATATATTTCTTATAAACTCATTAAATTCATTACATTCATTGTGTGGTGCAGCATGGAAAGTATTGAAAATACTGAATAGAATGCGATAAGGCACTGCCATGTCACTTTTTTGGATAGTGATTGTTAGATAAAAGCATTGGGAATAGAAATTATTTAAATTATTTAACTAAATAAGAAGAAATGAAGAACAGCTCACGGTATGTATTGAGCTGTCATCACACTATATCCAAAGTGCCACAAATGGAGAAAAATGACAATAACAGAAAAGGTTTAAAATTCTTTTATTCATTCTCAATATAATAATGAGTTTTAAAAACACACATCCTTTTTTTTTTTTTTTTTTTTTTAAAGATTGGTTTTAAAAAAACAAAAAGTGGTTTGACTGAATCTTTCAGTCTTCTATGGTGTTCAATTTGTGATGACTTTTGGAGTCTGGCTTATTCAAAGACTTTAAAAGACTCTTCTGTAACTTATAGTTTAAGCAAGCTTGAATTTCTTTCTGTTCTGTCTCACTTTTATCACCTTTTTTCCTCCTAATTTCCTGCTTTTTACTTTTATACTCATTGCCATTCTTCTATAAGTACTTCATAAACAAACTTACCTCTTTGTGTTTGTTCTTCTCCCTCTACTCCCCTAATCCCTGTATCATCCATTCTCCTCTTCCTGTCTGACCTCTTGTCAGTCAGCTATTTCCTCAGCCAGCTGGCTTGTCAGCACTAATGAAAATCTTTTACACTTTAATAACCAGGAATAATGAGGCACCCTACCACCCACAATGTGTGTGCATGTGTTTGTGTGCGTTCCTGTAAAATTCAACTATGTTGATATTTGCATTATCTGTATGTTTATGTTTATGTTGACAAGGTGATTATATTATTATTATTTTGAGGGGCAACGTCCCAGGTTGCATGATGTTTTCTCTGGAAAACATTTCAAAGCCTGCTTATAATTTAGGTTTTAAGTTTGTATTCCTCTCTGTCTAGGCCCCAAGGATCTGTTACTTTTGAGAGTAACCTGTGAGTAACCTATGATCTTATAATAATGCACATGGTTTTATAAAGGGTTAAAAGGGGAATCTCCACAAATAACTTTTAAATGCAGGATATTTGAGTAAAGCAATTTATCAAAAAAAAGTAAATTCTATCTTTTCATTATCAGCACCATCTCTAAAACGCAGTGCAGAGTCTGTCATGCCTGGGGGCTAGTTTTACCAGTGTTCGGGATTATGTCTAAATTGATGAACTAATTAATGAAAACAGAAAAGTGCAGTCAGATTATACAAACTTAGAAAAACATAAAATGGAACACTATTAGCCATGGTCTCAACATCACTGATTACTTAAATAAATTGAAAGAAGAAAGCTTCCCTGAGAGAGTTCAGGCTGTTGAAGAATAAAGGCAGTCATACTAAATACAGATATTCAAGGTTATTACAATTCCAATTTTTGGAATTTACCTATTTCCATGTTTTCCTAGCAAAAACTGACCTCAGTCTCTAATCCTGAAATCCTGAGCTGGTATCACTGCCAACATATGGCAAATGTAACATAGGATATGCACTTTAACCTGTTTAGATTGACTGAAATTGCTCCACATTTGCAAGCTGATTTGCAATCCACGCCCACCCCAGTTCCTTATGAGTGTCACATTGCATTTGTTATCACTGATAGCTACTTTCTTTGTTTTGCTGTTCTGTCTCTCTCTGGTTTTCCATGTAAGCACACTCCAGGATGAAGAATGGAACAACCTATTGTTGGATCCTGGTTTAAACTCCATATGATTTTTGTGGTGCTATCATAACCATAAATAGAACTCCCATGATTTGTTAAACATTCAGTATTAGGTGGGATTGCAAAGGTATTTTGGGTCATGAGCTCAAGAGAATGAGTCATGCTGAACTTGATGATCAGCTTCTAGTTTAGATCAGATGGAATAAATGTGAGTTTCAGTGTCCTAAGGATGCACTGTCATTTTTGAAATACTCTAACTTTTAAGCCAAAACTGCACTTTGTCCTTAAGAAAATATATCATTAAATTGCAAGTATTTACCTCTAAACATGCTAAAATAAGATACTGAGCATACACATTATAGCTGGTAAGCATAACGACAACCACTGTTAAAACACACAGATATACAGACAAGCACCACTGTCCATTATTGCTTTAGGCTTTAAACATGTTGCTGAACAATCCAACAGAAGAGTTTGTCATTGGAATTTATTTATTATTATATTCAAGACTCTAAGGAAATTAACCAACTATAAACTTTATTTTTACAGCTTGTTTCTTGACCCATCCCAGGGTTTGAGTGACAAACATATTAGGTCTACAGATATAGGTCATTAATGTTCAGCCATACACACAACACATTTTTCATGAAAAATAGCATTTTGTAAAAGTTTCCACCCTTTGGTTTTTCAGTCAGGGTTAATTACATACTGTTGTAGCCTTGGGCTGAAAGGGGTTGAGAGATAAAAGCAGGTTGGAAAGGGAAAATTAAAAAAAAAGACTCAAGGAGAAAATTTGATGGTGCTCATTGTATTGTTAATGGGCTTGTAAAATGACAGTTTCCATTAAACTAGATATTGTAAAGTGTGATTATTCTATGTTTGTTTGTTTTTTTAATTAGAAATTTCTGGGCCCTCAGACCCTAAATGATAATTAATTACTTTTGCTGAGTTCTCAACAGAAACACAGCTTTATGCCCTGTATCCACCATTGTTAGTGGATGTGCACCACCACACATGTACACTGGTCATAGGCCTCACAAATATAATAGACATAAATTTGTCTTTCTACCCTGCAAATACCCACATAAGCTTAGACTTTGTGGGAAAATTTGGCACAATCTACAAGTGTTTGTAGGAGTAACAAAAACATGAAACCCACAAGGCCGTATGAGTGTGTGTGTATTGTACAAATTGTTGAGAAGTGTCCGATCACTGTAGAGGTCTTTCTCCATCCTGCCTGTTAGGCTTTCATGGACGTAAAAACACATGCACATTGCCAGCCAAGGTTCTGTCAGACAATGTATGTATTCAATAGTCACAAGGCACCGAGCCAGGTGGGCACCAACCTTTGCATCCTCCAGACTGCCTGGATGATGTCTACACTGCAAGAATCAGGTACAAGAGGGAAAGAAGGAAAAAGGCACAGATGGAAAGCTTAAACTGCTCTAACAGGTGTTATTGGTGAAAGTTTACGTGCATGCGTGTGTGTATGGTTATAGACAAACAATTACTACAGTCTACAGAGATATAAGTAACAACATATCTACCAACATGTACAGGGGTTTACGTGGAAGAACATGGGATAGAGACAGTAAAAATTCAAAACCCTAAACTATAGCATGAAATGAGAGGTTATTTGCTGGAAGTCTGTCTTTGTGAAAAAGAAAGAATGAAATGAAGCTGGAGGCAAAAATCTCAAAACAGACAAAAAGCCACAGAGAAGGAATGTAATGAGGAAACAATGGAAAACCGAGAAAATAAAACAGACAATGTGGCAGGCAATAAAGGGAGGCTGAAGACAGTTTATAGTAGCCGAGGAGGCAACCCGATATCACGGCAAAGTGTGCATTGGACACGTCGCTCCAAACATGCAGAAGTTGCAGTAAGTAGCAGTTACAGGAGAGGGAGACATTTTATTTTAAGCCAGCAGAAAAATAATCACAGAAAAGCATTTAAACAGACATTATGGACACATTTACATGTTGGGTTGGAAGAGGGGTGGATGATGACAGAAGAAGGAAATTAAAGAAACACTGTGTTTATGGCTGAGTCCCTCAATCAATACAATGTGTTTTTTGTATACATATTTCTTTTACATGCATATGAAATATGCCTAGTCAGTCACTGGATAACAAAAGCATTCTAGGTAGTACTTAACTACCTAACAGCACTACATAATTATTATGCACTGGTTATTCACTTGCTCAACACCAAATTTTTGGTTGTGCAGACCACAGCACTGTTTGTTTTTGATAAATAGGTGTTGTAATGAACATATATTTACACTGTTTCACCAAATTTGTATTTACTGACTGACTTCAGTTCTTCCTGCATTTTGTAATGTTATTGAAGAGCTCATGGTCAGTCCATTTTTCTAAAAGTGAAAAGACCAAACTTATTTTGGTATCATTGCGTATGACAGTATGTCCTTCCAGATCCAGACAGAACAGTCAAACTAAAGTCACCTCCTCATCAGCTTTCAGACAGCCTTGTGCATTGCTTATTAAGCCAAAACAATTTGGCTTAATAAGCAATGTTTAGGCTATTTATATGACTAAACATAAATGGCAACATATTATCTTACAGAAATTATTAAGGGATATCTAGATCGTATTAAAGTAGTAGGAGGAGTATTTTTAGACCTGAGAAAGCCCTCTTATACTGTCAATTACAAGATATTGTTACATAAATTTTGAAAGCCAGTTTTATTTCAAATCAAATTCAAAATTCAAATATTTTGCATTTAGCATATTAATTCAAATAATATTTGGACATTTTGTGACTATAAATTAAATGTTACTGTCATGAAATAAAATGTTACAATGATTTTCTAAGGTGTTTTAGGTAAATACACCACTTGGTGATTTTAGCCTGTTATTAGGTGGTTACCAAGCAATATGATGACATCATAATATGTGATTACTCAAAAGAAGGGTTTTTTGAAGGACGGCAATTTGCCTTTGCTTTTTCTTTTCTTTTCTTGATTATTACAAAGTATTATCATTAAGGTTGTTTAAAAGTACACATGTTCTTCTCGAAAAGTCTCACTCTAATACTTTAATTCTACAAAATAAATTTTAAATGGGTTGTGCGTCACGTTTGGCCTTTGTACATGAGCCTCTGGGCTGCAGCTGAAGTGGCTTCTGTTAAATGGGCTTCCATTGTGTTTGTTGTTGTTATATTGAACTTGGGGACACATGTAAAGGTAAATGTGGCAGAGGTGTGGTCCTTGGCTCAGCTGTAGGGGACGAGTGGTGCAGTAAGCTCAAGGGGGCGGTACCGGGAGGCAAGTGAGCCACAGGTGGCGGCGACTGACTGATGACAGTGTCTCTTTCCGTTTCTTTATATAGTGAAGGCCGAGTCGAGCGGGGAGAGAAAGAGCTGGACTGGAACGGACTGTTTCCCTTGAATGCAGAACTGTCAATGAAACACAATAATCGTGAGCACAATCACCGAGTGTGTCGTGTACTTTACAGTAAATAAATAAAAAAATTTCTTAGTAAGTTCTGTAAAAACATTTACTTCTGTCTCTCTGTGTCCTGACATGAGATGACTCAAAATAGTGACAAAGTGAGTGAATTTGTATCAAAAATAAATGGCAAATGTGGTTTAAGCATGTGTGTCCCTGGACTAAATCAATGCATTTGTGTATTGTGACACCAGTCTGCATGACAATGGAAAGACTTTGGTTCAGAACAAGCAGAATTTCGAATGGAGCAGCAGATGGGCAGCACAACAAACACAGTCACATGCAAGAGCCTGTTTGGCCTTTTTGCTACATCACTACAGCATTATTAATGCATTAACTTTTTTGTCACATGAGAGCAATTGCATAATGGTGTTAGGGGACTATTTATTTAATTAACATATATAATCTCCAGTCACTCCACCAGACACACATTACACAAGCACTAACAACAAGTTTTGTTTTACAAAAATCAGCTCATTATTTCAGCAGGTTGAGCATATGTTTTGATGGCTTAAATTTTGTTTTGTTTTTACACACAAAATGTAATCATTTGACCGCACATATCTAGTCCGAATGACAGTGTGTCAGTGTCCTCAATGTAGATCCTGGTGGATCAGTGAGTCAATGTCTAGCTCACTCCTGGCATACAGCTTACTAAAAAAAAAAAATCTCCCTCTCACCCCACCCGGTGGGATTTGGTATGTTTATTTTCCTTAACCTGTAAGTTGCCAGCGACAAAAGCTTCATTTTAAGGCCAGCTTTGCTTCCCAAGTCCTGAATTCTGGGTCCTAATCCTGCCTGTCGCATGGCTTTTCAGTACACAAGTATAACCCATAACATTCGTCCACATGTTCAGGTCCCAGTGCACATGTTGCCAACACCAATGCAAGTGGGCCTGCCAGTGAAGGGCAGATATGATAGGCATCCTTTCAGTCCAGTCTGTTCCAGATTGTCTGTCTATGTCAGTGCAGGTGCTGGTAATCAGCTGCAGAAGCTGAAAATAAGAGTCAACAGCAGAAGCTGTTTGGCCTTGGCAGAGGAGATTAGTGCAACCTACATGCTCAACTTTGCTACTCAACTAACAAATACATTTTCATTACAAATGTGGCACCACTTAAGAAGAAATGAACAGTCTCTCCCACAGTATAAGATTTATTGCCAAGATGCATCGTTACAACAAATAGATAATTGACCAAACATAAATTTCCTTATCTTTCCTACTTTTTTGTGCTAATTACATTTCCTCTTTTAATCTAAATAGTTGGCTGCCTACAAGCTCCCTAAAGCTCTCTAAATATTCCAGCTCAGCTCCTTTGCTTTACATACAGTGGGGCAAAAAAGTATTTAGTCAGCCACCGATTGTGCAAGTTCCCCCACTTAAAATGATGACAGAGGTCAGTAATTTGCACCAGAGGTACACTTCAACTGTGAGAGACAGAATGTGAAAAAAAAAATCCATGAATTCACATGGTAGGATTTGTAAAGAATTTATTCGTAAATCAGGGTGGAAAATAAGTATTTGGTCAATAACAAAAATACAACTCAATACTTTGTAACATAACCTTTGTTGGCAATAACAGAGGTCAAACGTTTACTATAGGTCTTTACCAGGTTTGCACACACAGTAGCTGGTATTTTGGCCCATTCCTCCATGCAGATCTTCTCAAGAGCAGTGATGTTTTGGGGCTGTCGCTGAGCAACACGGACTTTCAAGTCCCGCCACAGATTTTCTATGGGGTTGAGGTCTGGAGACTGGCTAGGCCACTCCAGGACTTTCAAATGCTTCTTACGGAGCCACTCCTTTGTTGCCCGGGCGGTGTGTTTTGGATCATTGTCATGTTGGAAGACCCAGCCTCGTTTCATCTTCAAAGTTCTCACTGATGGAAGGAGGTTTTGGCTCAAAATCTCACGATACTTGGCCCCATTCATTCTGTCCTTAACACGGATCAGTCGTCCTGTCCCCTTGGCAGAAAAACAGCCCCATAGCATGATGTTTCCACCCCCATGCTTCACAGTAGGTATGGTGTTCTTGGGATGCAACTCAGTATTCTTCTTCCTCCAAACACGACGAGTTGAGTTTATAACAAAAAGTTCTACTTTGGTTTCATCTGACCACATGACATTCTCCCAATCCTCTGCTGTATCATCCATGTGCTCTCTGGCAAACTTCAGACGGGCCTGGACATGCACTGGCTTCAGCAGCGGAACACGTCTGGCACTGCAGGATTTGATTCCCTGCCGTTGTAGTGTGTTACTGATGGTGACCTTTGTTACTTTGGTCCCAGCTCTCTGCAGGTCATTCACCAGGTCCCCCCGTGTGGTTCTGGGATCTTTGCTCACTGTTCTCATGATCATTTTGACCCCACGGGATGAGATCTTGCGTGGAGCCCCAGTTCGAGGGAGATTATCAGTGGTCTTGTATGTCTTCCATTTTCTGATGATTGCTCCCACAGTTGATTTTTTCACACCAAGCTGCTTGCCTATTGTAGATTCACTCTTCCCAGTCTGGTGCAGGTCTACAATTCTTTTCCTGGTGTCCTTCGAAAGCTCTTTGGTCTTGGCCATGGCGGAGTTTGGAGTCTGACTGGTTGAGGCTGTGGACAGGTGTCTTTTATACAGATGATGAGGTCAAACAGGTGCCATTCATACAGGTAACGAGTGGGGGACAGAAAAGCTTCTTACAGAAGACATTACAGGTCTGTGAGAGCCAGGGATTTTCCTTGTTTGAGGTGACCAAATACTTATTTTCCACCCTGATTTACGAATAAATTCTTTACAAATCCTACCATGTGAATTCATGGATTTTTTTTTCACATTCTGTCTCTCACAGTTGAAGTGTACCTCTGGTGCAAATTACTGACCTCTGTCATCATTTTAAGTGGGGGAACTTGCACAATCGGTGGCTGACTAAATACTTTTTTGCCCCACTGTATTTCGTGCTAGATGCATTTTCTTTTCAGTACACTCTTACAGGAGCCAGCATAATCTGGACCTCCTTGTGTGTTTCATTCTCTAACTCTGTCATTCCTAACACTGTGACACACAGAAGAGGATATATACAATTAACCTCCTACTCATTCATATTTGGTGTAACATAATTCATTTTGGTACACCTACATCACCCTTTGAGATTATTAAAGGGTCATACAATATCACATTTGGGTTCAGTGCCCAGAACTCACAAGGCTTCGAAGGATTAGAAAAGGGAACTAAGATAATGTGGCAGCAGGCATGTGTTTTGATCAGTGGGTGAATACACAGTAGAATGTATAGTATTGGAACAGTAACAGTGTTGTGTATGTACTCCAATTCTTTAAAAATGAACTAACACAGCAGTCTTTACCTGAAAAAAAAAAAGCAAACCAATCAGACTAAAAGAGTGGAATGGAATCATTTTCTTAAAAACAAAGAGAAATTATATTTAAAACATCTTAAATATTTAAAAATTTTAAACAACCTGACAGAGGATCTTTAGTAGATATTATGCACTCCTACAAATAAAAAAGGAATATTATTTGCATTTACTTCATGTTTACAAACAAAGCTGATGGGAGCCAAAAATGTATTTACAGAACAAAAAAAAAAAAAAACATTAGTTATTCTCTTGTCTAAATACAGGGTGGGGAATACGTTTGATGTGTCACATGGCCCTCTCCCTATTGAAAAAACAAAAGTTGTATCCAAGATGTCCGACTTCTAAATGACCACCATGGTCACCACCCATCTTGGGGAGTTTGCCCCCTCACATATACTAATGTGCCACAAACAGGACTTTAATATCACCAACCATTCCCATTTTATTACAGTGTATCCATATAAATGGCCCACCCTGTAGAATTAAGCTCCTCTGAAAGAATGTGAAAAAGAGAATGTGTCCTTGTCACACCTAAGCGTAGATAACGCACATGAATGACACAACAGACACACAAATGCCCGAAACCTTACAAAGCCTTGCAATATCCAAGCAAGTTTCAGGGTGTTTCTGTGAAAGCTGTTCTGATCTGTCCTTCTTTTCCAGCACCTCTGGCCGGAACACCTTCCATACTACATTCAGGTCCATCAAAAAGGTACACACATATACACTAATGGAGATACACACATTTCCCTTCAGACATGGTCACAAGGCTGAGTCAGTCATTTACCTTGAAGTTTTACAGCACATGCTGTTTCAAAGAGACTGAGGTAGGTGTTCATCCATAGCGAGACTGTTGAGGCATGTTGCAAGAACAATATATTTTAAGATTTTAATTCTAATTACAGTTGTAAAACATTACAAATTTACTTGCTGTTACTCCCAGGGAAAAGACCATAAGCTTATTGCTATGCAGTGCAGTCTACAGTAACAATCAAGCTTATTCCTGTGCTGCCATGATTAGTGTCTCTGTGCTGTCTTGCAATCTAGCTTTGTCCAGCCTCAGCCACTAGTAGAATTTGGCTGCTGGCTCTGATGGTTCCCATCCTTACTGCTCTTCCTTCTCAGGTTTCTGGTGCCTGAGCTATTCCCTGAGCACATGATCGGTTGTGGCCATCTTCCTGATATATATATATATATATATATATATATACATCTTATCTTGTTTAAAACTATTAAGCTTCAAACCTAATAAACTTTACCTATCGTTGTTTAATCTGTGACTCAGTGATTCTGTCCATGAAAACAATACTAAAACCTTCATTTTAAAACATCTCAATAATGTTTGGGTACTTGATATCAGCTTCTCAGCTTCAGTTTTATGTGAGATCACACTCTATGCCCAAAATGAAAAACCTAGCACAAACATCATTCTATTATATTGTAACACAATTAAACTCAGTTTTTGCTTCAGCTAATTACAAAGTATTAACTGCTGACAAATATGAAAAGCTGTCCCTACTGCTGTGTGCTTTTGTGTTCATTCTAGACCTGCAGTTCAGAGAGGAAACATAACAAATTTAAGCAACAACAGGAGGCCTGTCAGTAATTGTGTGTTTATGTTTTATATGAAAGCTCAGTGTGATGCAAATGTGTGGGAATACATGCATTTGTGTAAATAGAACATGCTGTGTCAGACAGAAAATAACTTTTTATTGTGTGCGTGGATGTGTGTGCATTACAATGGATATGTGAGGTCATGCCCAGCTAGAAGCCAACATGTTTTGAACCCACATGTCAAAAGCTTTCATACTGCACTACTGGATGGGGTGTGTCCTGCGTTGTTAGTACTACACTACAATACATACACACATGCTAGGCAAATGTCAAAGTATATTGGTGCGTTGTAAATAGCTGGGGTATTTACACTATATCTTGCTTTTTGGGTGCCTTTTTTCAAGAGTGACAGTGTAGAGACGCAGAAAAGTGGAGGGAGAGAGAAAGACAGGCAGTACACCGGCCATATGGCATTTGTTCACCCGCTCATCCCAGTGAGCCAAACCAATACCCTAGCTCGCTTTGCAAAAAGAATTGGAACTGCACTAATTGGGGGCTGACACAGAATTAAGGGAGGTTTAAGGGAGGGGGTACTGATCAAGCATAATTCCGGGTGACGTGAATAATACTGTTTATCTGCATAGTCATAGTCAAGGTGCACATGCTGACCCCTATCTACCACCAAAAGCACCAACAATGGGCTGTGAGTATTAGAACTAGACCACGGAGCAGTGGAAGAAGTTGGCATGGACTGAAGAATCATATTTTCCTAATATAATGTCTTATATAATGACTTTTAAAGAAGTAAGTCAAATCAGTCGATTGAAGCCCAGAGGCAGGAGAATCCCCACAGTCCTCGGGGTATCAGCACCCCGATTGAAGTTCATTGTTGTACTGACCCTCCTATAGTCTCCAGATTGGAACTCAGTCAAATCCGGCCAGTAGCAGTTCCCAGTCTAGAGCTTAGCCAGCCACACCCAATACTAGATTCTAGCTCAGGGCCCAAGCCGAGGACAAGCCCCTCAAAATGGGGTTGCTGAACGTTGCCAGGGACTGACAGATTCTTGGATCAGAGGCTAATTTTTCCCACAGAGATTGTAACAACTACTCTGCGACCAGACCTCATCCTTTGGTCTAACTCTCAAAAACTCGTGTACATCATTGAGCTGACGGTACCATGGGAGGAAGCAATGGATGAAGCATTTGAGCGTAAGAAGCTGCGGTATGCCAACTTGGCAGCTGAGGCAGAGGACAGAGGTTGGAAGATCAAGGTGCGCCCGGTGGAAGTGGGGTGCAGGGGCTTTGTTGCCAGTACAAGAGCAAAACTGCTTAAAGAGATTGGGATCAGAAGACAGGCGCAACGGCAGGCTATAAGAGAATTAGCTAACACTGCTGAGAGCACCAGTCACTGTGGCTAAAGAGGACTGACATCACTTGGGTAGCTAAGGCAGTCAGCTAACCGCGAGACACAAGCCCAGGATTGATCAACCTGTTGTGGGCCTGCCTCAGTAGGGGGCATCAAAAGGGTAAAACATAACATTAGAAATGTTGCTGGTTGACTGATACAGTTGTCTTAGGGCCTCCTGGGGACTATGCAGTTAACCTCATGGTAGTGAAACCAAAAGGAGGAATGAAAGAAAAGAATAGGAAAATGTTCCGTTCTTCTTCCCTCTGCACTTCTTCCCTTTTCTGGGAGGTAGTGGGGAGGTAGAGCATACAGCCCGATCGTGAAGGAAGGTGTGGAAAGCCAGATTGGGCACCCCCCTTCAACTTGTCCCAAATTTTAATATGATAATCTAGATCAGATCTCTAATCCCTAGTCCTAACCAAGGAAGAAATAATGGCAGAATAATGGGTAAAAGACCGAAAGTTGAGGCACACAATGATGTGTGCCGCTGGTAAAGTTTGTGGGCTGGCTTTCCTCATAACAGCCATCCTTCAAGATTTTCTCCATTTAAAGCAATGCATTATCAGGGATTGTAACATCTAGTCCTTTTACTGAAATTTATAGTCTGTAATTTACTATCTACATAGTTTAATCTGATGACATGAAAGTTCTGCATCTGGAAAGTGACTTTTTTCAGTCAATTTAGGACTTTAACTTGAAATCCAACTCCAGTCTTCCAGTATTATTACATTGTTTGGTCAATCGACCTATCATCCTACTGGAAAGTCAAATACATAGCCCAATCTATGTTTTATTTTGCAGACAAGAAAAAGCAAGATACTCAGAAGGTAGATTAACATGAAAAAACAGAGATTAACAATTAAAAAAAATGTAAATGCAAATAAAGCAATGGCAAATAAGGAAAATCCAATTTTAAATGCAAATGACACAACTAAGCAAATACGAACACATATAAACAGAACATGAAAAAATGATCTTCCCATTTAAAAACATACACAAACACAAAATCTAGGTATCCCACCTGCTGTGTCAGAGAAATTATATCTTAGAAGAGGAGGCGTGCTCACTGGTGTGTGTTTATGTTCACTCAACATTCCACCTATCCATCTATCAGCCCATGCTTTAATGCATTCCTTTAATGATCTGTGAAGACAAGGATTGTCAGGAGGAAGGGAAGAGAAAGGAAGGTTGATGTAGATGATAACCCTTATTAAGGGGCTCATTCCTTTAAAGTCCTGCAAAATAACCTTTTTCAAGAAAAAGAAAAAAAGAATAAAATTTAAAAATAAATTAAAACTCCACTTTCAGTATTAAAAGAAATCTCTTATATGGATTGATGTTTTTACTAAACTCAATTTTAATCTTGTAAAATGTGTAAATGGGCTTGGTGTAGGCAGTGAAGAATAATGTCTTCAATTTGTCTCTAAATTCTCTATAAAATAAAACATTTTGGCAAAATGCAGTAGAATCAATTTTTTCCACAATGGAATTATTCTCTTGTGGTACCTCAAACTTAATACGCTGACAGATGAAAGAGCTAGATAGATCTAGGACACATACACAGAAAAGGGTAATTAATATGTCATTTCCAGGAATGCTGCATTATAGAAAGGCAAGTTTAGTGTCAAGGTTAATGTCATCATTAACAGTGTGCTGTTGATCTCTGTAGCTGTATACAGTGATACCACTTTTTATGACTTTGTATAACTTCTTTATTAATGTAATTTATTTAAAGATTTGATTCATAGATACATTAAACTTAATTTTAATGTTTGTGTGTGTGTGTGTGTGTGTGTGTGCGCGCGCGCGCGCGCGCTTGCATGCATAAAATCGCAGCACAGTACACACGCATACTCTTAAGCTGTCAAAACTCTGACGTTTACAAGTCATTAGCCACGTGTCATCAGACAGTTTGGCTGAATAAGCCACTGACATAATTTACATTTCAATCCATCTTTATTTCGCACAAACACATGCTGAGTATCAGGACTGTTAAATAGTTGACAAATAACAGAGCTGTGGAATCAGTTTAGACAGCAGGGTAAATAAGGAATGCTGGATAAAATGATTTCTGCTGTGTTTGAGATTGTGCAGTGAATGTATTATTTTGTATTCTTGTTTGTTACTATCTCACTATTTATGTTTTCTTTTCATTTTTATGGTTTCTTTCCCACTTTCCTTTTTGGTGTCTAACATATGTGCATGGTACATTTTATTCTATATGCTGTGCAGTTACTAATGTTGTAAGATCCTGCTGTTGTTGCAGATTTAGTTGTAGTGAAGACATCAAACCTTACAGACTACAAAATTGTAATCTAAAAAAAAAAAAATCTAACAGTTTGTGTGTTTTTATTCGTTTTTATATTAAACCAAATTAATGCATTTGAGTACTCAGTTTTTGTTTTGTTGTAACAGATAATGTTATTTAGTTACTTTTCTGATAAGAAGATTTATACCCTTACTTTGTACTGGGGTGATTGTTAAAAACTTTCTGTCTGCTACTAAGGAGCTGCGCTTTATATTTGGAAGAAGTACATGCAAGCAACATCCAAATCTATAGCATTTATGGCCTGCTGAGGAGGGGATATATGCTATGGCTCACTTTTAGCCACACTAAAGCTTTCACCTCAGAGAAAATGAACAAGATTGGATAAGATGCTACCAAAATCAGCCTGCTATGCAATGCAGTTAAATTGGTACATGCAGAGGTAAATGCACAGTCAAATACTGTCACTTGGTACGGAGTTGAGAGGACCAAATGCATGATGCAGAAACATTGAAATCAAATCAATAATAATAATAATTTGTTCCAAAATAAAACAAAGAAACCAAACAAGAAGAACCCACAATGAAATCAGGGTCACACATCAGGGAACATCAACAGATAGCTTGAGACATGGGAGACAAGACTATAAAAGCTTTTAGAACTGACTACAGAAGACAAGTAGGTGTGGAACAAAATGTGGATTTAATTAATTAAGAACAGGTGAAAATAATTGGGTAATCTGGGGAATGCAGACAGGAAGTACAACAAACACAGTGGATGAAAGAAACTAACCTTGAAATTAAAACATGAAAAAAACCCACAAAAACAAGATGTCACGTTAACATGAAAAAAGCAGACAGGGAAATGTGCTAAAAGACACAGGTGGCAGAAGGAGGAATCAGTATGAAAATACTGCAGGACAAATGAACTCACAACAAGACTGAAGCCCAATAAAACACAAATTGCATGAAGCGCAATGTAATGTGTTGGATGCAGTGGTGTAAAACAAGCCGCCACCGGAGCAGTGGAGATGTGATCTCTGGCTTGACAAATCACACTTTTCAGTCTGGCAATCTGATGGAAGGGTTAGGGGGGGTCTGGGGGAAGGGTTTGGGTTTGGCAGTTGCCAATAGAATGGTACTATGGTATTTGTCTAATTACATTGTGACAAGTGCAGAGTTTGGTGGAGGGGGGATTATCTTAAGGGAGTGTTTTTCAGGAGTTGGACTCACCCTCTTAGTTTCAGTGAAAGGAACGTAATGTTTTGCATAAAAGACATGTAATGAATGCATCACTTGTATGAAAAAAACACTTCAAAAAAGCTTATTTTGCCCTTTCTGCTTCATTAGTACAAACACCTGTCCAGATTAAAATACAATTTTTACTTCATCATATTTGCATATTCTCCATTATGCATAACCTTGTAATTCTAATGAAAAGACACAATCTGTCACCGACAGTCAGCAAATATAAAGTATGAATCATGCATCTGAATCCTGTTCAAATTATAACAGGGGGCGGGGAGGGGGGGGGACATAACATAATGGAAGTGTTTTACACATTGTGGGTACATGCAAAACTGATTCCTCACATTATCACACATTAGTCCTGCTCCTTTCTTGAAAATTTTCCATAACCTCATCTCTGCATCTAAAAATTTCTCTCCAGCTTTCCACTTCCCTTTGATTTTTCATTCTGTATCCCCATATCAAATTTTCTTTCTTCTTGGCCTTCTTTTCCTCTAAACCACCTTGTTGACTGCATTTCCTCCTGTTCACCTTCTTCCTGTTTTCAGCACATTCCTCTCTCTGCTCTTTTTTTTTTTCTTCCCCACAATTTCACAATCCTCCAATATGAATGAGTAACCTGGATTCAGTTCTCATCCTCGGGCTACTCTCTGGGATGGTATTTATTTGTCAAAACTGGAGCACACACATAAATACAGCAGCTGAGTATGCACACCGCAGCTTTTGATTTTGCAGTTCCAACACAATATCATGCACAGAGAGGTGCCCCGAATGCAGAAAAAAATATTCCTTTTCCTCATTTTTTTGTGCACTATTATTGTGGAAAATAACTGAGACAGTAAGCACTCGAGTGAACCACTAGCCCTGCAAACGAGGGGACTGAAATAGAAGTTTAAAAGGTTACAGAACCAGTGGAACCAAACACGTAACTTCTGGCAGGTTGATTTAGGGCTGAATTAGTATACATCGGCTACTTGCTGATGAGGCAAAATACTGTAGTGTGGATTGTATTACATTTTGGATGGCTGTAGCTCAGGTGGCAGAGCAGGTCAGCCACTAATCAGAAGGTTGGTGGTTCGATCCCAGGCTGCCTCCTGGCTGCATGCCAAATATCCTTGGGCAAGATACTAACCCCATGTTTGCCTACTGGTGGTGGTCAGAGGGCCCGGTGGCGCCTGTGTCCGGCAGCCTCGCCTCTGTCAGTGCGCCCCAGGGCAGCTGTGGCTACAATGTAGCTTGCCATCGCCAGTGTGTGAATGGGTGAATGACTGAATGTAGTGTAAAGCGCTTTGGGGTCCTTAAGGACTAGAAAAGCGCTATACAAATGCAGGCCATTTACCATTTGAGATATGAAATGTTATCGTCCTTACAGCATTGCATTGTGACACACTTTAGCAATATGTCTTGTTTTACCATTCAGAGCGAAGAATACTTAAAATCAGTTGTCTTTAAAGATTACATTTCAAGTAAAGAAAAACAGGGACACAACAACATATGTGAAATGGATCGATTAGGTCCCAATAGTTTTACAATATGTTGTTGCTGCTATTTAAGAAAAGGTGATCTAGTAAGTAAGATCCAGTTTTTGCAGGCATTGTCTAATCTAGAGAAGATTTGAGATGCTCTTTGTCAGTTATCTTTTCAAAGTAGATGGAATGTCTTCTAAACCCTATGATTTGGTCTACCTAAACAATCTATACAAAAGCTATACAGCTACTGTACACCAAGCCGTACGATTACAACCATTATCAGGTCAAGGAAATTCAAAAGCACCATCCACCTAAACAGTGTTGTAGACCAGCAGGATTCTCCCCCAGCAGGAAAATACACTTGGCACACTGGAGCATTGTTTAGGAAGTTATCCAGGAACAGGGCATAGAAGCCAAGCCATTGATCTGGCCTCTACACTTTTCAGATTCCAACCCAAACAATCAACTGAGGAACCATCCCAAAACCCACAGAAACCACTCTAAAAATGTCAGAAACTACATGACATTCCCAGTGGTCTCATGGTCATACCTTTACAGGTAACAGCTGATTTGAATCAAGACACAAAGCATGTCATGTTAGTGTAGTTATATGCAATAAAAATATTTTTTATAGCATATATTTGGGATCCCTTTTAGGATTTTAGTGTATCATCTTCAAGCGGTTTCAGTCTTCAAGAACCATGACACAAACCTGGATAAGCAGTAAAAAATGCATGGGTAGTGTCTTCAAGTTATGGTAACGACTTTTACCAAAGACCTTACAAAATGTGCAGGATGGAAACAAACAAATACTATTTGTCTTCTTAAGGATTCCTCAAGACATGTATGAATGAAAAAAAGAAATAAAGGACAAGCATGGAAGACAGCAAGAGGAGAAAAATTGAGAACATTCCTTTACGACATTTTTCTTTTGCCAGCCCACAGTGAAGACAAATGGAGAAAGAAACTGAAACGAATCATTCTCCCTGCAAGAACCTGCAGCAAAGTGTATTGGAGAGAGCAAGCAACAGAAAGAATGATTCAGAGAGACACTATTATTCATAATGTTTTTATCCATACACTCTCAAAGGGAGGAATTGAAAACCAGGAGGGGGGAACGTTGATAGGAAGATGCAATTCCTCCTACTCTCATTATCTTGGTAGGACCATTAGGGCAGTTAAAAAAAAAGCTGACAAGTCATAGTTTAAATCCTTTGAACAACCAGTGTGTAAGTGTACAAGTGTACAAAAACTGAACACCTAACATGTTAGTGCTGGATGTGTTGTTAATCAGTTTTGGATAAACATAGCACTATGATCTGTTCATGGTTTAGGTACAGGATATATATTTAGTTTTTACAGCCATGACTGAATGCTGACCTCAAGTGTTCCAAATCAACAAACTGACCTTTAATTTTAAACTGTAGAGTGTTCTAGACCAGTGGTTCTCAAACTGTGGTACGTGGGCTCCCTCTAGTGGTACGCGGGAAGTCTCCAAAAAATTTTTAAGATAAACTATTCAATGTTCTGATTGAGGGATTTTTGAAAAATTAAAACGTACCGCTCTGTTATCACTTCCAACATAAATGAAGACAGGAAACTAAACAGCAGTGACGTTTGTAGGGTTACGGAAGTTGGGCTAGCTGGTACATAATGATGTGCTAGCTGTAGCTAACTACACAGCTAAGGTTAGCATAATATAAACACAATAGCAAAGTGAAGTTGTAGGATGAAAACGTAGGATGAAAGCTCAGTTTTTAAAACATCGTAAGGTTTTAAAAAAAAAACAGTGGAAATACAAACCGAGAGAGGCCGACAGTGATCACTGCCTTTTTTTAGGGGCTGGTTCATGTTAAATAGAACAAGATACAAAGCATTAAAACATATTAAAAACACAACAGCCTTGATAAACGCAGAGTAGTTTTGACCCAGAAGCAGGATTCATACTTCATCACTTAAAGACCGGATATCCCACCTGCTGTGAATGTTTTAATGCAGTACAGTTGTTATTATTATTATCACTTGCCACATCTTGTTTATGACAGTTGACTAGACTATTGTAATGTTATTACTTTCTAAACGTTACTATACTAAAATGTTTATTTTATATGCAGGTTGAAGTTTATTTAAGTTCATTTTCAGCATGAAAGTAGGATATAGCCTATATCAAATATTCATAGTACAGGCAGCCACTGCTGTTTAAGTAGAAAGGCTTTAAGAACAATTTCCATGCACTAAAGAGGGTGTAAATTACAGAGTAAGGGGAGGTGGAACAGATAAAAATACATGAGCAGGGGAGGAAGAAAGGAATTCAATAATACTATATACAGAGGGCAAAACAGGAAGCCAGAAGGAGAGTAGGGATTCAGCAAAAAAGAAGAGCTGTAGATGAAAAGACAACAAGATGAGATAATGTGAAGTGTAAGACACAGATTTTTTAGCAATATTTTCTTTAAAATAAAGTGCTCAGAGACTTAGTTGAACAAAATAAATGTTTTGATTTAAAAAGAATCAGAATATGAGAGAGAAGTGAGAATAGCAGAAAGAAGAGTTAAAAGCAAGAAGCAGGGAAGCAGGTTGTCGTTAAGCTCTGCTTTGACAGTTCTATTATGAAGAAAGATGAGCAGTAGAAAAGTGGAATTTGAGCAAATCACTCTTTTCTTTTCCTATCCACTTCTCTCTCACACTTTTCTCCATTTCCTCTTCCTTCTCTTTCTTTATTTCTCTCTTCTACTAAGCTCTCTTTTCTTAGTCTTTTTCACCATCTCTATTGCTCCCATGTGCTGATCTCCTAAACGAAAAAGGAGAGCTTCTATGTTCTTCACCTTATGCGTGACGACATTTTATCTTTCAATTACCAGTAATCCATCTCGTCACTCACCCTTTCTATTTTTGTTTGTTTGTTTCTCCAGTCAGTATTGAAATATGAGAAGTTAAGTGACACTTTTCCAAAGAATCAAGAAGATACTGAAAACAAATCCATTTCCTGTTATACTGATTGGAAGTGCCAGTCTGTGTGGTGTATATGGGATTCCCCTCAATAAAACCTCCTAAGAAATCTGCAGTGTTCTACCTCTTGCTTATTTGCTTTTGTAATTTTAAACACCAACTTCTCTCCCCTCTTTTGTCATGACTCGCTGTGTGGCAGGCATGAGTTGGACCCAAGATGCAGGCACTCAGACTCGAGGGATGAACTCAAAAAACTCAGCTTTATTTGCTGACAGGGGAAAAGCATACTAAACTAAACTAAACTGGGAAAACATAAACTCACACTTTGCAGAGAGGCACACAAGGAAACACACAGCTTGAGGGATGATGCGACACTGACTCAGAGAAACACAGGGTTTAAATACACTGGGAAGTAACGAGGGGAATGAGACACAGAAGGAGGGCACAGCTGGGAGAAATCAGGACTGATGAGACAAGGAAGCAAAGCAGGAAACATTCACATAAGACACGGACCTTCAAAGTAAAACAGGAAGTATGACACAGACTTACACAGAACTGAGGGGACACAGAAACATGAAGGGCAAGGGATCAAAACTAGAAACCACAGAATAACTCACAAGTACAATAATACAAAAATCACAAAGAACTAAACACGCTGGGTCAGGAGACCCAGGACCCTGACATCTTTGAGTCATTTACTAGTTCATTTTTAATCAGTTTTAAAGTTTCAATCTCCTTGTGTTTCAGTGACTCTTAAGCTGCTTTTTGGGGGGTTAATTTCTCTGTTCAAATCCAGTTCTTCAGTGTTTCGCACTGTTCTATGATCTTGTACTTGATAAGACTAAGTACTTGTACTTGACCAAGCTATTTTATAACTCATGGCTTACTTCATACTTTAACTGTTAACCTGTTTTACATTGAATGGATAATGATCTACCACATAAACATTATGCATCTGATTTTTTTTCTCCTTTTGTACTGCTTTTGGAAATACGATAAGCAACCATTAAAAAATAACTTCAGACTCCACAAATATAATCATTGGGATGTTTATTTCTGCAGTTTTACAAAATAAACTTTGAAAGCATACAATCAAAGCAAAGCCAAACAGGGGCAACACTGTTTTCCATTCAGTGGACAGATTTATTATTTATTTCTCTCAGGTAAACCACAAATTCATGTGGTGCTACTATAAGTGGTGAAGCAATTTTCAAGACCATTTATTAGACTAAAAATGTAAAAGTGTGTTGATACAACTTTTAAATGCTTAACCTTTTTGTTTTTAGCAGTAAAGTCTCTGCCAGATAACTAATATTATTCCGTGACTGGGAAGTTTAAAGTGAGTTTTGTCTTTGGTTATGTATAATTTCTGATATTTATCTTGATATTGACTCAAACTACTGATGAATATATCATCAATAATATTAAGAATGATGAATGATTTGTAAAGACCATAAGCAGCTTGACAGTAAAAATACAATAAGACCTTAGAGACCTTCAGACGCGTTTATGCTGAGTAAAATTTCCATACTGCCATGGCTGATGCGTGAAAGCACCATTTTGTGTAATGGGGAGACACAGGTGGTGTGTACTGTGCTATGGCCTGGGATAAGAGCACATTGTGTGGTCAGTAAACCTTTGGGTGCTTTCACGTGGCGATCCAATTTAATAAACGTCCTTTTGTTTTCTCTCACCATGCTTTCCTCTTTTCCTTTGTCTTTCAAAGTCTTTTGTTCTCTGTATTCATATCACTTTATAGTTTTTAATTCTGCCATACCTTCTCCATTTTTTTTGCAAATGAACTATCCATTTCCTTACCTCTCACCAAAGGCATCTTGTTTCTCCAGCTGGTATCATTTATCTTTAACTGTCTGCATCTTTCTTAGATTAAACTGACTTATAGACAGACTTTTATCTTGTAGTGTACCACACAACAAACATACTGTTATGATCTGAGTGAGTGTCTGGTATGTTTCTGTCTCGAGTTCAGTCGCTCACTATGCTCTTTCCCCGACAATGTCACCAAACTCTTCTACTTGGTAGGACTGCTGAGGGAGAAAGTGCATGCATGGGCTGAAGCATATTTGTGTTTTCATCCTATCACTCTGCCGTCATTCACTGGGCTCACACCGCCAAGTTCATCTGCCACCCTGGAATGAGCAGAACCGCAACATCCTCCTCTGGACCATTGATTAGCCGCGCCACTATGCAGATTGCCTTCTGAACAGCTGGTCCCAACTATGAACCTGGACAAAATGCATGGCTAGCAGCTAAGGACATTCCTCTGAAAGGCCCTCTCTTGTAAGCTAGCTCCCCATTTCATCTGCCCTTACAAGATTGAGGCTGTCATCAGCCATTCAGCAGTCAGAATCAAGCTTCCAGCATCAATGCACATCCACCCCACGTTCCACATCTTGCAGGTCAAGCCCGTCCAGAACAGTGCATTCACCAAAAAGTCATGAGAAATGATCTCAGTGTAGAAGGGTGTCAAGAAGTCATTCTTAAGGAATGGAAACAGAGCAATATTGCCTAAAAATCGAAATTCATTGGGAACAGGTCTTAGGTGGTGTTAAGGAACAAAATTGATGGAATAATGAATGCAAAAAAAGTGAAGTTAGATTTTGATGCACAATAAAAGGCTAATGCCTGGAAAGCATCTAATTAGCAACTGAATCATGTTTCATCATGCCAGTTATCTCAAACACACTGCCGATAAAATCAAAGCATACGTGGATAGATAAATACACAATGAAACGCTATCAGTCATGAATTGGTCTACCCAGAGCTCAGACCTTACATTATTGAGGTACTCTGGAAAAGAAAGTCAACATTTAAAGAAAAACTTCAAGACATTTAGAGAAGTATTACTGCAGACTTCTTAAAGAACTCAAAAGAAAACTTGCCTAAGAGTTTTCAGGTTATGTTGAAGAAGGACAAGTTATTTTGTTGTATCATAACTTTTACAACATCTAGAAGAAGACCCAAACTCACCCTCACATGAGAGGAAATTGGTTAGGATTTTCAGGAACAACCCAGAACCCACCAAGACTAAAGGAAAATGCTGAAACAGCAGTGTCACTGTCAACAGTGACGGGAGTTTCACATAACCATGGACTAAAGAAGTTTCTGACACTTTCAAACTGAGACTAGCCACAATGACAAAAGGCATGTTTGGAAGAGTAAAGGTGAGGCTTTCAAACCTAAGAGCACTGTACCAACTGTCAAGCATTGTGGTAGTAGTAGCATCATGGTGTGAGGCTGGTCAGTGATACCAGTACATTCCACAATCAGGATGGAATGATGTATTTAGAGTTCAAATTAAAAGTCATAAATTACCTTAACATTCATGCCCGTGATGAGTGTATGTCAAGTTCTGACCACAATTTAATTTCCCATTTACCTACCAAAAGATAAAGAAATAAGGGTTGGTTCAAGAATTTTGCACAAGATTTATATTGGTCTTTTGCAACCTTAATAAGAGCTACGTGAAGTAACTTAAAGTACAGCAGTTGTTCAAGCTGTCTCACTCCTGCTAGTTAGTTATGGGAACCCTCTTGTGTATAATTTATGTGTAATGCAAAAGTATCTGTAAGGAAGTTCACTGCCTGAAGTAGATTGCCTAAAACTCTATGAAATATAGAGTTAACTGAAGAGGGCAAGGACAAACTGTAGCACCACCTCAAAAGTTAGCACAATAGTTTTACATCACTAAATGGATATTCTAATTCATTTTAGTGTGCGGCATGTCTAAATGGTGTACATTCAGATCATATAAGAATAAAAGAAATACATTTAATATACCTATTAATATAATTTTAAGGTGCAAGGTAAGCATTCCATAAATGTACGAAGATAACTGATGGGATGTGGAGGGTGTATAATAAAGGCCAACTTAGATAATTACAAGATAGGAATCCAAACTATTGCAGCTTTTCACTGCAGGTGTCTTTGTGAAGGATCTGGGGTGTGCATATCGCTGTGTGCGTGCGTGCGTGCGTGCATGTGTGCGTGCGTGCATGTGTGCGTGCGTGCGTGCGTGCGTGTGCATTCAGACAAATCTGACATTCTTGTCTCCTGCTAAATGAAGGTTGAAAATGAATGAATGTTGTTGATCTTGAAATACTGCCATGATTGATGATGATCATTACTCTTTTTATGTTGTAGATTTAAGACTTAAGTTTGGGGCTAAGTGAAGA
Source organism: Neolamprologus multifasciatus (assembly GCF_963576455.1). Taxonomy (NCBI): domain Eukaryota; kingdom Metazoa; phylum Chordata; class Actinopteri; order Cichliformes; family Cichlidae; genus Neolamprologus; species Neolamprologus multifasciatus. Next base: position 12,688,104 of record NC_140443.1, read on the forward strand.
TACATAGCAAATCATAAAGCACATCTAAAGAATATTACCCTGCTTATCTTCAGTAGTAGCATCACAACACAGTCTCTGAAACATTTTATAAACTCCCCAAGCTCTGAGTGTGCCCTTGTTCTATAGTAATGCAGAGAGGAACTCAATAATTTCAGGAACTGATTAGAGAAAGATTTGCGTAATTAATTTGTCCCATTGAACAACATGTGAAAATGGTTGCAGTCCTTACTCCAATCCACTATTTAATTAAAAGCCCTCAGCATCATTCATCTGACACAATAGTATTGCATTTGTGTGGAAAGCGTGTGTATTTGATGAAATAGCAGAGGAAGGGAGGTAGAAAACACTCATCCTCAAATTAGACTTTGCATCATTAGCCTTTGAGGATTAACTCTTTTGCCATGCCCGCCCCCCACCCCCCACCAGATCATTTAAATATTTATTACCTTGTAAATACCTCTATAACATCCAACTGCAGACAGGAAAGAAAAGGCATTGATTGGTTTGGTGGGAAATGAGTATGAACAAAGCTTTATAAAGATTATATGTACAAATTTAATCATGAAATTGCACTGGGGATGAATCAGCTAATGCAAGAAACTGAATCTAAACATTCCATAGCAGTTCCTAGAAGCCAAACAGATCAGTGACTTTAGACAAAACATGCAAAGACTAAATATGACAGAAGGGTTAACAAGATAAGATAACACAAGCTAATATCAGATAAGCCAGTGATAGACTTTCTGCATTGTTGAGCATGTGTGTAATCTGTTTGGGTGTGAGTAAAGTACATTTCTTCATGAAAAGGTGAATGCAAGGTGAAAACTCTCCTCTTTGTGTCTGTTTCTTTCACCTAGCTGAGATCCAAATACAATGTAAGCCAGACATCCAAATATCATGATCACACATCAAAATTATAATCAAAATTCTATGTGCATTTACAGATAAGCTACCTGGAAGTAGTATATATTATATTTGTCTTTGTTTGATATCAGTCAGAATGTGGATGACCAGAAAAAAGAATAAGAACCCAGCCTTCTTAGGAGTAACATCACACATTCCAGTGTAAACAAATCAATGCATAAAAAAATAGAAGCTTCTGTTTAGGCATTCATTTATATTCAGCACTGAAAATGATTTCCCAAGTTCATAGGCAATCACAAAATATGTTGGGTTTTTTTCTTCTCAGCACAGAGACAAAGTTAAACATTAGTTCAGGCCAATTCAAGATCAGTTCGCAATCCTCTGAGATTAGGTGATCTAAATGCTAGGAAGCATGAGATGATGACTCAGCTGATGCACATCTAACTGGTAAATCTCGTATAGGGCACATTTTTAGCCTACCAACATTTGCTGTGCATCCACAAGATGCTTTACAACTAACCTTTAACCCAGTACCTCCTTTCATTCATGTCCTTGCTATTTCTCTCATAGCTTCAGTCTTTACATATGCACAAAAAAGGGTGTTCACTCCCACAATAAAGCCAGGTTTTTTAAGTATATTAAAGTAAAAAGGACACAAAAAGTGCCATCTATGTGTGTTAAAACACTAAGAGCTACTTGAAGACTTCTTCTTCTTCTAATGAAGACAGGTGGTATATTACAAAGGTAATCAGGACGTCCACTGTGGCTGAAATGCAGCAAGAAGTTTACCTGGTGAGCAGCTACAGAAACAAAACATATGAACTAAGTTAAAACATACCAGTATAAGAGTGGCATCTTTATGTTCACTATTATAATTATAATTATTATTAAGGGTGGAGTGCCCACTCAGGGTCAGGGACAAGTTCCTGCCCCAAGTGGGTGAGTTTAAGTATCTTGGAGTCTTGTTCACAAGTGACGGGAGAAGGGAGTGGGAGATCGAGAGAGGGATTGGTGCTGCGGCTGCAGTGATACGGACACTGTACCGGTCTGTCGTGGTGAAGAGAGAGCTGAGTGTAAAGGCGAAGCTCTCAATTTACCCATCGATCTATATCCCTACCCTCACCTATGATCATGAGCTGTGGGTAATGACCGAAAGAACAAGATCGCGGATACAAGCGGCAGAAATGAGCTTCCTAAAAAGGGTGGATGGCCTCTCTCTTAGAGATAGGGTGGGAAGTTCAGCTATCTAGGAGGGGCTCAGAGTAGAGCTGCTGCTCCTCCACATCGAAAGGAGTCAGTTGGATATTTAGTGATGACTCAAACAAAATACCATCCTAGATATAAATGTTGGGGACCCTTAAGTTACATATGTATACATTCATTGAACTTCACACATTCATAACACCACATTTCCTGGGTGATGATGAAATGAACATAAAAGCAAAAATAACTTGGATTTATAATAATGTTTTTAATACAGAGGCACGGTGGTTAGCACTGTTTCCTAACTGGAAACTCTAAATTGTGCATAGGTGTAAATGTGGGAGTGAATGTGAGTGCTGATGGCTGTCTGTGTCTATGGCTGTACCCTGCCTCTAAGACAGCTGGGATAGGCTCCACGAATGAATGGATGGATGGATGTTAATAATAATAAAGTATGTGTGATGGCGCCATGTAACTTTCCTTCAGATTGGCCCACCCAATCATTATAGTAAAATGAAATATGTAACTGGGGTGCTATCATTTACATTACACACACAACCTGGCACATGACTGTCCAGAGGAGAAAACTTTTGGTGAGACAACCTTTAGGTTTTATGCTCTATGCTGATGTAATGTCTTGTTATTTAGTTAACAGAATAATTAATTCTCAAAGGTCATTTCTGAGTCCAAAACCATAATGAATAAAACGTTCAGTGCAAATGACCCAATCCAACTTTTGCCTTAAGTGTGTTTAGAAATGTGGAAAAATCATCAAAATGATTTAAATATTTAACAAAGCAATTAATTGTAGAGTACAGTATACATTTGAAGGCAATGGTAATAGACAAATACAGCCAAAAAAAAAAAACCCTCATGTGTATCTGACATCGACCAGTTAGCTGGGTACCTAATTTATCTTTTATTACTCTTCCAACTTTCCTTTCCTGCACCTCTTTTCCCTTTCCCCTTGCTAACCCTCGCTTTGAATCCTATTTTGCTCCTCTTTGTTTCCTTGCCTCTCTAATCCATCCTACTTTCCACTAACTCCCCTCTCTGCACAAGACATCTTAGAAAAAAATATCTGCTTATTTCTCAGAAGGCCTTGAAAGTTTCAGTGCACAAGATTAAAGAAAATGATCCCATGAAAATCTAACAAACAATCTCTGTGTATGTGTGCGTGTGTGTGTACTTCTGAGAGTGATTGCTTACTATTCAGATATGTAAGTATATAGACTTGGCCTAGACAGTCGGCAGTTTTTATGCCCAGACAGATCTCTAGATGTGCAGACACTCACAAATACACAGACTGTATCAAAGGATCAATGGCCAAGGCTACTGTATGTATAATATATAAAACAGCAGTTAACAAAGGACAGTTTCAGGCCACCCAACAGAATATAGAAGAGAGTCGCTCTGCAGTCATGGAGATCATGATCATTACCTTGCGACAAGATATAGAGATTATTACACCTGTCTTTCATGTGGTGTCCATGTTCATATCTGTTCATGTAGTTAAGCTACATTTAATAATCTTTTGGTTTGTTGTCTGTTTTTACTCTTTTGCTAAAGAGGCAATGGATTGTAGGACAAAAATGCCAAAAATTGTATCACAATGTCTATTTAGTTGTTTTTCTAGTATATTAGATTATATTCCAGTTTACACTTTCTGAACCTTTCATCCAGGTTTGGTGACCCTTTGTTTTTTATCCGTCCTTCAGTATAACTCTTGTCCTAAAACATTTTAAAGTTTATTGTAGGTCTAATTTTTACCAAAATATTCAACATACTGAATATCAACTCTGCACTCATAGATTGTTGCTTCTCCACTGTTCATGCATGAAAAGAAGCTTTTATTTAATGGTCTCGTAATGCCATCTAGTGGAGACTTAGTCACACAGGATGGCAAACAGAAACAACACTGATAACACCAGAGAATAACTAGATCCACATGATAAAATAGCCATAATTTATTTCCCCTCAACTTTCTTTGAGCAATCAGTTTTGAAATCTTCATGGCTAATGAAAATGCAAATATTAAAAAAACAACAACATGTACATCTGAAAACAAAATTCAACTTTAATTAATTAGAAACACATTTCATTCAAAGAACCTACACTTTATGCACACATCCACAACCTATATCAATAATTTATTTGTTTGTTTCTTTCATGACAGCGTTTAAAGTTGCATTTTTGGCTGCAATCTTAGGAAATTTGCACTAGGAAGATCGCCATTCACCACTGACATTTAATCTATATTTAATTTAGGCTTGCCCTTGCTTAGAGATTTCTTGAAGTCCACTGCTGCATATATTGAAATCCTCCTTAGTTGTACTACAAAAAACAATAATCTACTGTCACTAATTTTAAGTTTTATTGAAAATAACGACTGTTGCTGTAACCTGCTGCTCTCTGGCAGCAGCACCATGCTCTCCCTTGTTTTAAACACACTTTAGAGCAACACGCAGCAACACTACACTTGAGCGGGAGGAGGAGGGTATGGGGTCTTAACACACCCCCGTTCTCTGCTAGCCATCGGGGCGGGGGGGCTGGGAAGAGATGCTGGCTGTCCGATTGGCCTCCCTGCTGCTGCGGAGCCTGGGGCGGTCTGCTAGCCTCCACCCCGGAGGGAAGGGTAACATCTCTTGGGTCTGGGTGCCGTTTCCCCCTCTGGGGGCGAGGATACCTGGACCCGGGGTATAGAGTATGTTTGGGGAGTGTGATTGTGTGTACATGTCCATTTACGTTTATTCCTACGTTGGGTGAGTGCTGAGTGTTTGTATATGTGTGCATGAGGGTGGGAATGCATGTCTGTGTCTGTGTGTGCCTGTTTGTCTGTGTCTATATGTCAGGTCGGGTCTTAGACTCCACCTCTCTGGGAACTCCCAGGCCCTCCAGGTGTGGAGGCCTATCTCCCCTCACCACACTCCCTGCCGGTGACTGATGCCCTCAGGGGTCGGTGCATTGTTGGTTCTTGGTGTCCGGGGCTGGGCGCTCAGGTATGTACCAGCTCACTCCCGGTGGCTACTTGGCGGGGCCTGGCGCCTGCTGCTCAGTCAGGCCTCTTCCGGGGCGCGGAGGGCCCTCGGGCCTCCGGCCTCTGTGCCTGCGGCTCGGTTCACTCTGGCACAGCTGGCTGCCGGCGGAGCCGGCGGGCACGCCGGTGCAGCCCCCTCTAGTTTCTGCCCGGTGGCTACTGGGTGACCCCTCGTCTGGGGATCCTCAGCCCTTCCCATGAAGGTGGCACGGATGCCCCTCCGGTGGTCCTCCTTGGGCTCTTGCACTCTGGGGCCTCTGGATGTCTGGGGCCTGGATCTCCTCCATGCCTGCTTCATGCCCTGGGGGACAGGGCTATGGCTCTCTACATCCTCTTGCAGACCATTACATGGGGAAACCATTTGAATACAAGCGCGCCGATCCACACAGGTGTGCACACAGGTGTTCACTGTTTGTAGACTTAAATCACACCTTTCTTGGCTGCTACTTCAAAGCACATTGTGCGCTGTCTGTCCTGCGTGCTGCACAACAACATTCAATATTTAGTATTTACTGCTGTTTACACTTAGCTAGATTAATGCGATGGTGTTGTGTATAGTATGTTGTTTTGTTTTGTTTTTTTTTTGCTTGTTTTCTATTCTTTTTCTCTCAACAGGTGATCCCGGAGATATTTTTTTCCCCCCCCCTTTCTCACTGTCCCTCTCCCCTTCTGTTTTTCTTTTCCTTCCTCTTTCTTTCTCCCTTTCCTATCCCTCACTCATGTCTGTCCCGTCTGTAACAACTGAAAATAAAATAAAATAAATAATAAAAACAAAGGTCGATCAAATGGACCAATACGGCAATGCCATGATGATCCATTTGGCAAAATAAATCCATTGGGTATCCTTGTTGGTCTTCAGACAACAATTCTGACGGCTAAAGAACCAAATGGGACAGGCAAAAAAAAAAAAAAAAAAATAACGACTGTAATTTTTTAAAACGATGTTATGCCAAGGCAAAGACTCAAGGCTGGACTCAAATGCTGGACACACATTAAAAGTTCAACAGATTTACTGTAGGAAATTAAGGAAAACATGTTGATTAAACAGGTGTGGAGTGTTTGGGAATGACGGGCAGGATGGGAAATCTACAGATCTTTTTCCAGAGGTTTTTCTCCACTAGACTAGAAGCATCTGTGCAGAGGGGAAAAAGGTGGGTCCAAGTTCTAATACTGATCCAAACAACAAGGCGAAACCACAGAGCAAGACAAGGCTAACCACACTATCACAGTTCAGTCGTCTGGCATTATATGAGATATTTCTTCAGTGTTAAACAGCAGACAGGAAATGCCAATTGCACATAGATGAGTTAACTGCTAACAGCTTCCAAGTGTGTAAGTCAGGAGGGCGGGGCCTCCTTCAGGAAATCCACATGTGAAACAGGCAAGCAGAGTTAATCCACTCACACTGACGGAGAGAAAACCAAGGAAGACAAATGGATAGAAAACAGTAGGTTGGTACAGGAGGACAAGAGGAACATTAGAGTCAAAAGGGAGAATAATTCAGGGATGCTCACTGGCTAGTGATTGACAAATTATTGAGGTCACCTGATACAAGGCGTGAGAGGAGGTTGAGGCAGCTGGGAAGGGGTCTGCATTGCACGTGGCAGACAGTTGTTGTCGTAGGCCATGCCCTCTGTTCAAAGTTGGTTGTTCACAGTGGGCATAGATGGTCTCGTTTACTCCTTTTTCAAACAATCAGTCTCTTCGGTCCAAAATGGGAAGGTTGGCATCATCGAAAGAATGACCTTTATCCTTTAGGTGGAGATGTCCTGTCAAGATTGCTTTTTTTATGTTGCGCCATGCATTTAGAAACTTAGTATGCCTCAAACCGCTACCATGACTTCATCAGGCAACATTAATAATGTGCAAAACTGTGCAAAGCTTTAACAATGAAATTGTGTTTTTATATGAGGGAAATATACATAAGAGACCACTATACATTAGATCCCTGATGTAATTCTGTCCCCACCTTGAACCCATTGCACCTTTTCTTGAACATTATATTACTTGGATTATATTACATTATAAAAATAATAAGATGCATTACTCATTTCTATAGTAAAAGGTATATTTACACATATCCAATATCCAATAAATGATGTTGTCTGCAATGCACCAGAGACAGATGACACACATCATAAACACTGCAATAGTCCATCAACAAATTCAAAACACTGAATAGAATTATATAAACAGGAATGCTTTTAGCTTAACAATGAACAACCTTGTATTGCCTTTAACTTAAGCACCACATAGTGTTTTAATTGAAATTATAATATTTTTGTTTATACTGGCTGTTGCCAACAGGTTTATGAAGGGTTTTCAATTAAAATAAAGACATAATATCTTCAGCAAACATGATATTTAGGAAATGTGTTCATTGAGTGGGACAGTGGCCAGGTGGATTCTCTGCAACAACACAATGTGAATATCTTGATCCAGTGAGGAAATACTGCCCCACAAACACGAAAAAGTACATTGAAGTGGATGGGCTACAGGAGCAGAGGACTACATCAGTTTCCACTCCTGTCAGCATAGAACAGAAACAATTTGAACTGGTTCATCCAAAACTGGAGTAAGATTAGAAATCATTATCTGGTCTAATAAGTCTGGGTTTGAACTGTGAAATTTGAAACATAAGGTCCAATTTTGGTGTGCACAACATGTTAGCATAGATTCATTCTGCCTTGTATTGTGTACATTTCACTGTTGTGGCGGTCTGAATGTGGGGAATATTTTCTTACAAGACTTCTGCCCCTTAGTAGTATTTGAGAATTGTTTAAATGTCACAACCTACATGAGCATTGTTGTTAGCCACATCCTTCCCTTTATGACAACGGTATACCCCTCTTCTTACAGTGGGATGGAAGACTGGTGTCATGAATATCCAGACAACAAATCTAGAGCAACTGCTTGGCATGAATCAAAATTTCTGAGGAAGGTTTCCAGCAACAGGCTTCTTGTTGACCCACCTACCTGATACAGTTTTCTGTGAGTGCATATGGGTGGTAGAATTTGTTTTTTAACACTGGAAAAAAAAAAAAAATCACATTACAGTACTGGTTTTAAACATTGTTTCTCACCCCTTTCTTTTCATGACAAAACAATGACTCTTGGATAGACTGAAGTTTATTTAACTCCCTTTATTTTCTAATCATCTGACACATGGTACAACATACAAACAAGACAGCAACCTCCACCAATCGTACATTCAATACATGTATCAAAAGAAATTGAGATGACTAGCTAAATAGTAAACAAAATTTGGACAAGAATGAGCCTTTTTAATTTCATGTACTAGTTTTAGGAAATTTGCTGATGGGAAAGTTATGAAATTATACTATAACTTTTAAGAGTTCAGCAATTTTAAAATCCAAAATTCATGTACCATCTGTTTGATTATACTTTGATTGAATATTCCTACTAGCATAATTTAACCCCAGTTAATGTCAATAAAAATATTAAACCTGACAAAAACAACCTGCGAATCATCAGAGAAGCATCATTCTCAGTCAATGTTTTACAAAATATACCATTTCTTAGAAATAGATAAAACACTTGGATGCACACCTATGTCCAAAACAATACAATCAAGGTGAGGTGAACTTACAACAGATACTGATACTTTTTTTTTTTTTTTTTAAGAATAAAGACGCTCTTACAAAAACTGAATACAGTGGTCCCTCGCTATAACGCGGTTCACTGATTTATTTATTTATTTTTTGGCAATTTTGCATGATTTTTTTTTTTTTACAGCACACTGTGTTCTGCATCCTGGCTGTAGACCATTGTCAATCAATCTTGTGCCGTGTTATATAAATTATATGTACTATGCGTGTACAGAATGCGTTCAGCTTGTCAAAGTTATACAAATCTTCGATCGCTAACAGTGTGACTCTGAAGTGCTGTACAGTATGTTTGTAAGTTTTCTCCCCAACAAACACAACAATGTCGACGAAACGTTTGGCACCGTCAAAGTCAATCACGGGTGCCTTAGGTTTCATTATATAATACTGGACTCATTTTTCTACGAAGGTTTGAACTTTGAGAGAGTTTAAACAAGAGAGAAAAGCGTGAAAATGTTCATGCCTGTCTGAGAAAAGTGTATAAAGTGTGTTGTGAGGGGTTTTACAGACTTAAAACATCTATAACAATTGTAAAAAATAAAGTTGGCTACTTCACGGATTTCACCTATCGCAGGTTATTTTTAGAACATAACTCCCGCGATAAACGAGGGACCACTGTACTTCAAAATGAGATCGTAGTTAAAATATAATTTTTGATGACATATGCTGGATGACATGAATAAAAATATGAACAACACACTGATGTTAGAGGATGGGTTGCTGTAAATTATTGTATTGTATGATTGTAACAACAGTTTGTTCATAACTGTTAATAATACTGTGCTAATAATAAACATCAACATGAAAAATTGGTTAGTCAGTGTTTATTGATCATGCCCATTTCTCTCTTTAGTCTTTGGTTATAAAATATATACTTAAATAATATCTTGAGTAAATACATAAAGAAATTTGCATCTACTTGCTCTGTTAAGGTATCTACTCATTTTTAAGTGTTGTAAGCTCAAAGAAATACATTGGGAAGAAGGAAAAATACATTGGAAGTTAGGAAGTTAGTTGGTTTATGCCAACGATTCAGATAAGACAACTACCTATATACCAAAAATGGTGTCTTAATAGATCCTAACCGCCAAGCAATGCTGTCAAAAAATAAAGTAAAAGTACTAAATAAATGAAAATCAAACAAAAAAAAAAAAGGTTAACAGCATACGTTAAGGATCCTGCAGGTGGCTTAAACACATTCTGGAATAAAAATGATCAGACTAGTAACTCCCCCCCAAATTTGCAAGGTTTATTTGGATTAAAACCAGTGCTAACAACATGTCTTGAAAATACTGCAGGAGGAAAAAAAATACACTTGTTGAGCATTTCTTTTTTCTTTTTATGTTTTTATGTTTTCTCTTAGCAGTTTTCCATATTAAATTAATTATTTGGGACTTTATTTGCATTCTGACATATTTTCAGCTATCATCTATCACTACATTATAATCACAGTTTCATTTCTGCATTTTATCTGTGACTTGATTTCTTAAGCCACTGTACGTTGAAACTCTATCAAGTTTAAACCAGAAAATAAACCAAGATTTGACAAACTTGGACTAGGCTGTGACCAGGTATGGTTCATCTTCAGCACTGATCATCAATCAAAGTAATAATTCTGCACAAAAACAGCATCAAAGCCTCTGTAAACAGGAGAAAAGTTGTAAATGAGAGCTTTGTCTTCCTCATCAGGACTGGGGTAATGATGGTGGTTTTTCATGGCTGGAGGAGAAAAAGGTGGAAAGAAAAGACAACACAAAGTAGTGGAGTAGTTTAATAATACAGCAACACGGCTACTCTCTTTATAAAAAGTGCTGAATGACTGTTATGCATCAGCAATGACTTAAACATAAATGAACCATTTGCTGCATTAATTCACCAATTCCAAAGTGTCTTACCACAACAAACATCTCAAATTTAATCACCAAGTTAAAAATTTCAGTGATTTGCTCTGCATCAGAACTACTGTTTCTAGGCAATAACAGTGTTTGTTGAATATACTTTTTTATATTAAAAATATATATTTTTAAACACACAATATGATCAAATGCAATTTCAGTGATGGGATCTAGAAAATCAAATGATTAAAGTTTAAAATATACTGCTCAAAAAACAAAAAACAAAACAAAACAAAGGACACTTTTTAAAATCAGTATTGCATCAAACTACCGACTACCATTTTTGATTTGCTGCAATGAAATTTTGGACTAGCATGCCGCATCATTTTTTACTTTTTTCTGTGTTTGAATTCACCCGTTTATAAGTTGATAATTTTAATTTCCATCAAACAATGTAAGATTTTAATTCCTAACACACTACCCAATCCATATCAATATAGCTATCAAACATATTTTTCCCCTATTGAGATCTGACATGTTTTCAAAGTATCTTTAATTTTTTTCAGCAGTGCATAAAAGTGGCCGTAAATCGTAAACATGTTTGGGGATCCTCTCAAATTAAAGCCAAATGTCTGTGCTTCAGTGTTATCTTGGGATTACCTTGGCCTCCAGTAACACTGTGAGGAATTTTGGAGTCATTTTTAAACAAGATACATCCTTCAATGCAAACATTAAAAAATATGTAGGACTGCTTTCTTCCATTTGCGCAATCTCTCTAAAATTAGAAACATCCTATCGCAGAGAAAAACTAGTTCATGCATTTGCTGCTTTCAAGCTGGACTACTGTAATTCTTTATTATCAGGATGTCCTGAAAACTCCCTGAAAAGCCTTCAGTTAATCAAAATGCTGCAGCAAGAGTACTGACAGGGATTGGCAAGAGAACATATTTCTCTTATATTGGCTTCTCTTCACTGGCTCCCTGTTAAAATCCTTCTTCTCACATACAAGGTCTTGTATAATCATGCCCCATCTTATCTTAAAGACCTTATAGTACAATATCCCCCCAGTAAAGCACTTCCCTCTCAGTCTGCAGGCTTACTTATGGCTCCTAGGATATTTAAAAGCAGAATGGGAGGTACAGCCTTCAGCTTTCAGGCCCCTCTTCTGTCTCAACCAGCTCCTAGCTTGAATTTGGGAGATAGACACCCTCTCTGCTTTTAAGATTAGGGTTAAAACGTTCTTTTTTGACAAAGCTTATAGTTAGCGCTGGATGAGGTGACCCTGAAGCTACCCTTAGTTGTGCTCCAATAAGACCTAGGCTTCCCATGATGCACTGAGCATTTCTCTTTCTCTCACCCCTTTTTCATTCACCACGTGTTTATACACCACTCTGCATTTAATTATTAGTTATTATTATTCCCAACGTTGTGGCAGATGACTGAGCCTAGTTCTGCCAGTGGTTTCTTCCTGTTAAAAGGGGAGTTTTTCCCTTCCCGCTGTTGCCAAAGTGCTTGCTCATAGGGTCTGATTGTTGGGTTTCTCTCCATTATTGTCTTTACCTTACAATATTACAGCAAGTTCCTTGAGTAAACTCTTTTGTGCTGTATACTTTAAATAAAATTGAATTGAATCAAATCCTGATTATTTCATTTTCAAGTCTACTATAGTGATGTGTAGAGGCCAAATTATTAAAAACAAAATACATGATTGTCCTAATATCTATATGCTGGACTTGGATTGGACAGGTTTTGTGTTACCTTCAGAAACAAAGAAGCTGGCAGTGTAGAAGCTGGCCCTTACAGCGGAGACAGAATGAATCATTCCTGGCTTATCTACCCACTCAAAAGGACTTTTCTCTGGATGCCATTGCACAGCATAAAATGGGTAATGGTTGGCTGAAAACAAGAGACATTATTAATATTGTTATTTCAAATCATTGTCATCAGCACAAACTTTTAAAAAATAGGTTCATCAATACAAAATATGTCACAGCAAATTTAATTCCAATGTCGTTTCCCTAAAAACAAATTACGGCAGTGGTTCCCCAGCTTTTTTTGCTAGCTAGGCCCCCCTGTTTTACAAGAATATCTGCCCACCCCACGGCTCTGCGCCCCCCACTTTGGAAACCACTGAATCATGGAGTGATCAATTATATTAAAAACAAGAAAAATATGAGTGACTGTCATCAGAGAGTTTTTCCTGTTGGACTGATCCAAGGTTTCTAGTTGTACAGTAGTGCTGCCAGCTGGTGGATAGTTATGCCAAATTTCATGCTGACCTCAAAGTCAGATATTTTTTTTGTGTGTTTAAGACAGCAGAAAGAAATCCATTATGTAATGAATGGCATGGAAACTACAGGGTAGTTAATAAATGTTACCTTCCATGGTAGAGATGAATTCTTTCTTTCCATCACTGTTAGTGGACAGGATCTTGTAAAACCTCCTGAGTTTGGCATTTCGACTGTAATTCTGTAAATGGAATGGTAAATGATAAATGGATTGGTTCTTATATAGTGCTTTTCTACTCTGAGCACTCAAAGCGCTGTACACAACTTGTCTCATTCACCCATTCACATAACCATTTTTTAAAAATACTCTTTCTACGCAAGTGCTTTCTATCTAACATTCACATGCATTCATACTTAAGTGAATGCATCAGTGAGCAACTTCGGGTTAGTATCTTGCCCAAGAATATGTGGCACACAATCTGGAGCAGACGTGGAGGTTAGTAGTAGGTGACCTGCTCTACCACCTGAGGTACAGCCACCCTAAGTGGTTCAAAAACACCAATTATATATTAATTAGATATAATAGATGCATTTCATAATAAAATAAAAAAAATTTTTTTTTATATTTTATCATTCACAATCTACTGTTTGAACATTTAAAAAAACTGATGTGTCTTCTAGTGTATTTTACTGTATACAGTAACCATTTGTCCGTAGTACAAATTCCTCTTGTATAGTATTTTTTTTTTTTTTAAATTGGCTCACTTCTTTCTTATTTATCTTTCTAATAAGTCTCTAAATCAATTTTCTTCCTGACCCTTGTGCTGATGTAACGTGAATTTCCACCAGTGTGGTCTTACTAAAGTCTACATTTATATCTGTAACTGACAGTGAAGTATTTTTCATGTTCACATGTTCTTCCATGTGTTTATTAGATATATTTGTAATTTTCCTTTAATCGTGGGACTTTGTTTTGAAATTCGGAGTAGCGGAAGTAATGCGCAGCACGGACTGAGTTGTGGTGACACAAGAGCAGGGAAGCATGGGCGCACCGCGGGTTCTTCCGCTGTAGCACGTACTGCCTTCAAGCTGGACTTAAGGTTTTAAGGAACTCATGTAAGGTATTGGGTTAAGTTAGACCCAGTTTGTTAACTTACCTTTGAGAGGTGGAACTTCCTTTCTCCCGTTTGGCTACAGCAGGCAATGAGGTGTGTTCAGGGTGTCTTTGTTAATTTGAGTTTCGATGAAACTGCCATAAACAGGCATTTGTTTCTACACCTACACCTATTCTACACTATTTGGTTTTTTTGGGTTTGCTGTGATAACCATCATGCAACATGTTTACAATAATACAGTTAAGTTATTTAATTTTACCAACTGTGTGTTAAAATCAAAGTAGTATTATCTTTTATGTTTAAGAAACGGTGATGTTGCTGAATTGCTTTTGTTTGGTTAGTTCTCACGATGATGACGACGCTGAGTGATCCTGTCACTGAACGCTGAATAAATCATCTGTAAACAAGAACTTGTCTGTGTGGTGGCTGACAGGAGCAACAATATCTGTCCACTTTTAGACTTGTTGAAAGACAAATGTCGGGCCTCATTCTGGACCTTCTGCAGACCTTTCATGTGCGTGTTTGCAATTTATTTCTAACAACACCAAAATTTGAGATACAAGCCAATAATTTATTTGGTCAAAAGAAGAGCAATTAGAGCACATGTTCAATCTCCATTTATATAAATTATATGTACTATGCGGAAGATGATAATTTCTTATCGCTACACATTCATGGAATTTCAGCTCCTTTGTTGCTGAGGTGCACTGTCATGTTAGTATGCTAAAGTAGAAAACTCAACATAGTTTATCCTTATGTTTATTTTCCACCCATAAGTACTTGACCAGAAATTTGTAGTAATATCTAATTTCCCCAGTTAATTCATGTAAGATGGTATGCTTTTGGACAGTTTTCAGGACAGTTTTCAAATGTGTTTCAGGTGTTTCTTGGTTTAAGTACGATGGTACTTATGAGACTGTATTTAAAAAAAACAAAAACAGATCCCTTGCAACCTGTTCTACTTCCATTAACAGATTAGTATATAATAAACATTTTAAAAGTTTCAGAAAGAAAAATAAGACAAAAAAACTTCACCTATGACTGGAAGAAAAGAAAAAAAGAAGAAGCAGAAATTACCTGCATGGAGAGACTCCAACTGTGGAAGTTTGCAGTGATGTTTTCACTAGCCAAAGACCGCAGCAAATCTTTGGGAAAATTCCGGAATAATCGGCTAGATGGAGCCACTAGTGGATGGATACAGATTTGTGTCATAGAGAATGACATGAAGTATATTTTCATGGAATAAATATATAAAAATATGCTAATTTGAATGACTCTGAAAGAATGTAAGCCAACTTGTATCTAACCTGACAAAATAACCAAATGGAATAACAGAAAGTAACAGAAAAACCTGATGTGAGTGTCAGAGGTAGAGCCACAGCCTTGGTATCAGTAAGCGTGAGGAGGTTTTTGTTGGCAGTCAGGACAGTGAGCTGCTGGAAGCCCTGGCAAGTTCCCCAAATAGGGAAGTAGTCTCCAGCATCATTGCCCTGCAGGACCAAGGAGTGAATAAAGACAAGGTACCAATAAATAAAGGCAATGGCCATTATTTTTAAGCCTAAATCTTTAGATCGCTCTAAATCTTTAGATAGCTCTAAAGATTTAGATATATAAAAAATCTCAGGGTAGTCAGTCCTGATAGACAGTTAAACAAATCAAAACCCATACCTTCAGAGCCAAGTTGTAAAAGATCTTGGCAGCTCGACTGAACTGTGACGTCTGAAGATCTACATCTCCACCTGGCAACAACAACCTGAGGAGCCACAATTTAGACAAATAAGCTAGGAGGTGCTTCAATGGAATTGTGACTACCTTTTCAAATTTGTGTAAAAGCAATAAGTACAATGCCTTCAAGTGGAACTTAATATCTCATGTGTTAAAATTACAACCAGTAAGCATATAGAAATGTTAAAGCCAGACATCATAGATACTAGAACAAAGGTCTGAGTAACTTGGATGGATGCAACTGATGTGCAGCAGTGAGCAAAATTTTTTAACACTTAAATGGTGTGCAGTTAAATCATGCCTTTTGAACATAAAGCTAAGCTTCATATTTCTGTCTATTGCATTAAAATATACTTTTCATTCACCAAATCACATGCCAATAGAAAACGAGTCATTATCATGAAAACTAACTTGAGGTTCAGTGACTGTCAGGTTTGCCAACAACCTGTTCTCTATCATGCTTAGACTCTCCACCCTACATATGATTTGTGTAACAAGGGAATGATCCCCACAGCACAACTGATGTGTGTGTACTTGTTAAGGCACAGCACATGTGGTGGTCTAATAACATGAATTGACATTGTAGCTATTAAAGCACTATGTGCCTGTAGCGTCTTTGGTTAACCTTGAGTGGAATATCTTTCTAAACGGCCTGGAGTCAGAAAGATATTCTCTCCACTCAGAGAACTTTGGTTACAAGGTAATCAACAACCTAAGGCTTGACCACCCTCTGAAGCTTATGAGACAATAACCTATGATGCTGCAATATAACATAAAGAAAGCTTGCAGTAGAAATTAAGTGTAAATAAAGACAATATCTGTTTAAGACCTACGGTTACACCTTATTCGAACTACAACAAAATGCATTCAGTATGAAAGACAACAGTCAACTTACCCGTTTATTGAGTTAAATATCTTGGCGTACTCTTCTTCTGTGCGATTGATTCTGTTTAAAAAAAAAAAAAAAGAAAAAGAAAAGAAAACACAAGCAAATGTAAGAAGTAAAATCCTTGCCTATGAAGGAAAATCAAATTAGTTATTAATCACATTTGAGGAGCACTACTCTTATGAGACAAGTCATTTTGTCAGGTTTAAAATTAGAGATAAAAAACAAACAAACCTACAAATAAAAAGCAAACGTGAAAAATAAAGAAACCTTACAGAAGAATCTCCAATCCCAATTTACTCCATAAACATTTGAAGAATTACATATTTTGTTTTCTAGAATTTTGCCTGTAGATACCATGATGATAGATTTTAAATTAAACACTCAAGATAAAAACACAGCACAGACTTTTTGGCTTTAATTTAAGCGTTTCACAAAAAGTCATGCATTAAATGCTTAGGAATTATAGTTATATTTATATATCCTGATCAGGCATAACATTAAGACCACCTGTGTAATTGTGTTGCCCCCCCTTTGCTGTCAAAAGAGCCTAGACTCAACGACGCATGGACTCAACTCCTGAAGGTGTGCTATGATATCTGGCACCAAGATGTTAGTAACAAGTCCAGTCCTGTAAGTTGGAGGTTGGGGCTCCCTGGATTGGATTTGTTTGTCTAGTTTGTCCCACAGCTGTTTATTGAATTTAGATGCGGGGAATTTGAAGACCCGGTCAGTATTTCAAAGTTATTGTTGTGCTCCTCAAACCATTCCTGAACCATTTTTGTTTCGTGACAGTGCGCATTATCTTGTTGAAAAAGTTAATAGCTATCAGGGAATACAGTTTCCATCAAAGGGTCTACATGGTCTGTAACAATCCAAATTTATTTATAAAGCACTTTAAAATACCCAGCATGGGACCAAAAGGCTGTACAGTAAATAACTTAAACAATGCAATGTTAACAAGGCTTAGATAGTTGGTATGTGCCCAAGTAGCATCCACATGGACCCAAGATTTCCCAGCAGAATATCACCCAAAGCATCACACTGCCTCTGCCAGCTTGTTTAATATGCTTTTGGGCCTTTCGTTGACACGTAAGCGGTATTTTGGATCACTGAAAACTGAGATTCTTAGAAACTCCTGCCAGGGTGGAATTTTCAAAAAGTCAGTTTTTACATTTATCTGTAGACGAGGAAAACTGAGATTTAGTCACGCAACGTCAAAGGTGTGTGCCTTTTTTGACGACACGCTGTGCGCCACATTATTATTTACGTGAGATGAATTTCTACAATGGCAGATAAAGACAAAAATACTGTTGCTGTTACTATCTGTAGTTTTTACACGCTTACATATACACACGCAGTTACTGTCCCTCCATTT
Source organism: Neolamprologus multifasciatus (assembly GCF_963576455.1). Taxonomy (NCBI): domain Eukaryota; kingdom Metazoa; phylum Chordata; class Actinopteri; order Cichliformes; family Cichlidae; genus Neolamprologus; species Neolamprologus multifasciatus. Next base: position 12,706,001 of record NC_140443.1, read on the forward strand.
AGAAAGACTGAGCTCTCAGAGTGAACTTCGGACATTCAACATTCAACAGAGACGCTCTCACAACCCAAATTCCGACGTAGTCGTTGGTTTTGAATAAATTTAATTTTTTAAAAATAAATTTATGTACGATGTATGCATTTTTTCCATTCCTATGTTGTGAGTCTACACAAGCCATATCTCAGAGCACTGAGAGTTATGATTATGAATCAGACAAAATGTAAAATTTTCAGTTTATTTCTTTATTGAATAAAGTCTGGCCAAGAGAGCCAGTGAGACAAAATCCAAAATTCTATCTTTAGTTATGAACATTTGAAATGGTAAAGGCACTTGAAAAGTATCACAAAATTAGCTGCCTTTCCAGAAAAAACACAAAAATTTTTCAGAAGTTCAAAACCCTGTTTAAGCTTTCCCTCCCAGGCTTCTAGACTTCTGAATGGAAAACATTTCTTCATGGTTAGGATTTGGCATGTTCTTGACAGCATTCGACTTCGTTTTTTGCTTTTACATGTGGACAGAAATAAGTGTTTAAAACATGGTGCAAACCACTGGTTACACCGAAGAACAGAAAGGCCAGGTGAGAAAACATCTAAAAAAAAAAAAAGTTTGGCCATGTTCTGCAATACAATTCTTTAAACAGATATGCAAGATACTGTGAAAGCAACCCAGATGTATCATGAGGCAACAAAACTGGGATACTCTTCAAAGACCTGGTCAGTCACCAGTCAGCCCAACAGAGCATACCTTTAAGTTACTGCAGACAAACTCAAGGCAGAGAGAGCCACAAACAAGCAACAACTAAAAGCAGCTACAATTAGATGACGTCAGGATGGAGCATACTGATACTATTGATTTATTATAACAATGTGCCCAAAACCTTAAATGCTACAAAGAGAAATAAATGAAAGCGTAACTGCCAATATTTAGTTAAAATATATATATATATATATATATATATATATCATTGCCTGCTAGCACACATGCCACTAATACCATAGACACAAGAATTAATATTTTGTATTACTTCTACCAGCCCATTTAAAGGAATCTTGTCTTTTGCAGGGCTCGCAAAATCGCTAGCCCGACGTCCCGGGGCTAGCAAAAATCTACCTTGCCCTGCCCGTCGGGCTATCGTAGGAAGGAAAAATATATGTCAATGCTTTTGCATTCTTTCGGAAATGTAGCTGGGTAATTATGTCATTGGCATCGGTGAGCCACTGTCAATATCTGACATATTGAAATCGCGTTTGAATTTGCGCTTGTTTTTTGCTTTCACTTTGCAATCGCGCAAACTGTGTATAGAGAGCGACAGTACTGATTGGTGAGTGACGATAATTTACGCACCAATTCCTCTGACATCGTGTTATCAATTGTTAGGTTACTATGCAAACATGACAAGTGAAATCTCCCGCAGCAAGCTTAAACATGAGAGAGGTTGATCGCGCAGAGAATCGCTGAGCGTTATGTGAGTGCGCGTGTAAAAGCAGCAGGATATATATTTTAGTTCTGCTGAGCCAAATAAGACAGGTCAGGGTGAAGAAGTAACAGCCAAAGAAAAGCTTACCACAAAACGGAAAAGTTATGACAAATCAGACTATAAGGCAAAAAGAAAGTGCAGCTTTATGGTTTCATGGACAAAAGAATTTCTGTGGCTGCAATATGACGAGCTAAATAACCAGGGCTGCACATAAGTGGTCCGCAGGTGCGCATTCACTGTCAAAATAAAAACGCGCACAAGATAAGAAGTTGCAATGCGTGTTTGTGTACATAAGATTTTCTGGAGGAGGACAGACATTTGTTTAGAACTCTTAAAGATGTCAAAGAAGCTCCTTTAAGCAATTACTTTGGTTTTCCTCCACCTCCAAAGAAATGTCAGAAGGAGTCCGAACCACAAAAGAAGCGCGTATTCTCGGAAAAGTGGTGAGGAGGTGAGCTGGTTTCAAACAAATGATGAACGCACAGAGATGCGGTGCAGAATGTGCCGTGAAAATCCCACTCTAGCGGACAAAAACAGTGCCTTTTACATGGATGCAAACGCGCGTTGCAACTTCTTATCTGGTGCGCGTCTGTTATTTTGACAGCGAATGCACACATGCGGACCACTTATGTGCACCCGTGTAAATAACATAATGTTCTGCCGGGTGTGTTGTTGGTTTTTCCCTCGATTTCTGAGTCGACAAGCGCCTTTGTTACTGGGACCAGTCATTTTAAGAAAGGCCCCATTAGAACCCATGAGAAATGCAAGAAATGCATTATTGCTCAGTCTGCAATATATTTCCCAGAACAAACACCAATTGCAAATAACATACTAAAAATAAACCTGAAAAATCTGTTTAGAACAGCGTACTATGTTGCAAAGAGTGAACTACCACTGGCACAATCTAGCAGTCTTTGCAAACTTCAAAAAGCAAATGGCCTAGATCTTGGTTCCACTTGCCCCTTACCCGTGACTTCAGTGGAAATTTCAAATTCAGGATCTGACACAGACTGATTCATGTCCTACACAGTTCTTACAAGTTCATAGAAATTTCTGTTCAATTAGAACCAAGTATTTGAATTGATGATTGTAATTTTTATACAATGTTGTAATTTGTTTTTCAACAATTTTTTGATTAATGTTTTGTTTCCTTTACAATATTATACTTTAATGTATAATACTGTAAAGGAAACAAAACAGTAAACAAAACATCAATCAAAAAATTTTATTTGGGCTACTTAAATTTATTTTGGGCTATCAAAAACTGAAGAGTCCCTGCCCGAAGGGCTACCAGGGATTTTGAAATTTTGCGAGTCCTGCTTTTGGCATAATGTCGTTCGCATTCCAAAGATACCACCATTTAAATTTTGATTAACAGCTAAATCATGAACATTCATGGTGTGTTATAATCCAAACAAGGTGGAATATCAATATCAGTAAATCAGTAAAAAGAAAAGAAGTATGATGAGTTACTAAACATATGATGTGCACTAAGTGGCATGTGGCTCAAACAGTACTGAGATTATTGCAATGAATTGAGTCAGAGCCAATTTCTTAATTACCCAAAACATTTGTTTTGTACAGACAATTAGTCAGGAAAAAAGCACTTATTAGAAAACATATACAATGACTACAGTGTAAAACAATAAGTTGTCTGGTTGAGTAATGAATTTTCATTTTGTATGCAAATCATATGTGAATTGTATGAGTGCTTCAAGGGGTGCTGAAAGAGAGAGTAAATGCATATAAGAAATACACAGCAAACACAGAGAGGTCATGGAGGGACCTGATGACCACAGGTTGGTCGTGGTGCAAACAAGTATTAGGATAATTTCCTTAAACTCATCTAACTTTCTTACCGAATAGGTACAACCCTGGCCCCAGCAGCCTCTAGGTATTTGACATAGGAGGCAGCTATATAAGAAGACCCACGAGCAAACTGGTCCCATGGAAGGTTTTCCTGTGCCAACACACCTAGCAAGAACATAAGACACATGATATAGCAGATATTACAAGGAAGAAGAACTCAAACAGTTAAAGTGAAAATGTTGTTTAACCATGGTTAAAGTTAAAAAGTTCACTAAAAGGACAGATTTAGACAGGACTGTCCTACTAAAAATGCCTAAAAAATTAAAATAAAACAACCCACCAAGGAGTCACTTTTCCTAATTTCTTTTCTGTGTACATAGTTGAAGTAACAAATTTTGTGTAGTATGATGCTTCATTTTGAGCTATCTTTTTTAAAAGAACACACTTTGAGTGTTGTAAAGTTAGATTAATATGGCCTTTAACAAAAACAACCAATTCAGTTACTAATGAAGTGAGATAATCTAATGAGTAAGCAGAAAAATACTATTAAACTATAAATTAAAAGAAGAAAAGAGAGAAGGTAAGGGGTGGAAGTGAAAGCAGTGGAAGCAGCAGTCGACAGTTCGTTGAGACCTCAAATTATTATTTTTTTTGGGCACAGATATTCAAATGCCCCTGTGAACGCCAGTTGTTGGTTATCTTCTTTATCTGAACATCGCTCAAATTTATCTGTGAATCATGATATGATTTTATTCTTTCAAATGTAGCCAAAGCTGAAGTTATTGTTAGACTTAAAATCTTGTGTCTATCCAGCTACTTCCTCTAATTGAAATCTGAGTTGAATTGAATTTAGCAATGAAACAGGTTGGTTGCATTACAGCAAAATTAGGTTCTCTGGCAAAGTGCAACATTAAAACTTGTTGATCCGAAACATAGCATAGCCTAAATCCAAGGACAAGTCAAAAATACGTTCCAAGTGAGGTTAAAAGCAATAGATTAAATATAATCTATTTTCTTATGGTTATTGATAGCATTAACACCACTTAAGAATGAACAACATATAATGAAAATGTGACTTGCACTGATTTTTTCCCCAAATATTGGACCATGGCAATAAACACAAAGCAGACATCTTGAGAAGACAACCAAAAGTCTATGATCATAAACATAATAATATCTCAATATAACAGCGCGTAAACCAATCCACAGGGAAGACATCCCCTTCCTCACTCACCCCCCAATCCGTGTAACACACCTTTTCTCGAACGTTCCAGACGAGAATTACATAAGAGCCTTTCAACTATCCACGTGTATAACCGACTTCTACGGGGACCAGTACTTACTAAATACTACCGTTCATGTGACCAAATCTTACCGATAATTGGTCGGTAATTGAGCTGCTGCCGGGTTCTTCCTACAGCACACAGAGCGGGTGAGCACCAGAGGCAGGCGGTCAGCACCGCGAAGACTGCTGCAGCTGTTCGAGGCATTCAAAACACCGCGCACAATTCCTAACACAAAACCGCTGCAGGGGGCAATCAATGTCAGCTGGATTGCAGGCTGGAAATGAAAGATTACAAAAGTTTGTTGCTGTTTTGCCTGTTAAAATAACAAACAGCTGACAAAAAGGTTAAAGCTTCATTAAAATGAGCAAAATTACAATGAAGCAATCCCAGAAATGATGCCGTCCTCCGGGTGCTGATGCTGTGCTCCAGGAGGTCGTCCGGCTTCTCTCGCAGTCCTCCTACTTTCCTCGGTCTGTATTCTGAGGTGTTCCGACTATCAAGTCAGTCACGTGTGGCACTCGCCTGCAAAGAGCAACGTCATCCTGAGTAGCCTCCCCCTTTCTGGTGCGTCCCCATTAAAAAGACAGAGATAGCGCGATCAGACGGCATCGTCAGACTCCACCTCTACACAGGTACAGCTAAATACTGGGGGTGGGGGTTTTGACAAAGAGAAACACGGAGCATACATGAGTCAGCTAAGACAAAATAGATTGCAGAATAACAGAGATGATTATAATTAAATGCAAAGTTGCCCGAAAGCATGTGGAAGTGTGACCCACAATGCAATTTCAGAAAAAAGACAGAGGAAAACGTTTAGGAGAAATAATAAGAGTTATTATAATAATAATAATAATAATAATAATAATAATAATAATAATAATAATAATAACAATAATATCCCCAAAGTTTGATTCTGTTCATCTGGATGCAGCGTTTTCAGTGGGAGAAACGTATCGTCACTCATCCAAGGGACTTCTTCAGTCTCAGCTGACTGCAGGTTTCCCCAATCTTGTAAACAGTACATTTGCATAATGACTGAAACCAGCCCACTGAAGGAACAATGGGCTGGTAGGTCAGTTCCTTGATCATAAATATGCAAATTTGCATGACCATTGATTAACAACCACTGATCAAAGTTCATTGATCAAAGCCCACTGATCAATGGCCATGAGTACTATTCACAGAGAGATGGGGAATGGCTGCAATCACAGCATTGTAAGATGGCAAAAGGTGTACCCTTAGGACCCCTCCTCGATTCAAAGATGGTCTTTCCCTTTTGACTTAGATGCCCTCCTCTACTCCTCGCTCAAACTGGCGTTCCTCCCTGTCCAGAATGTGTACATCCTCATCCTTGAATGTGTGTCCACTGGCCTGTAGGTTTAAATATACTGTAGAGTCCTGGCCTGACGAGGTGAAAAAATAATAATAATTAAATAATAATAAATAATAATAATTATAAAAGGAAAATGATAAAAGAGATAAATCCACTCACAACAATTCTTGTTTTTATCCTTAGAGCCTCAGTATGTCAAACCCTTCCAGTGGCTACACCTGCTTGACCTCCACCACTACCAACAGAGATGGCATGGAGCCACACCGGTAGATCCTTCTACTGACTGATAATTGACCACAGGGAGTTTTCCCTCAACAAGCTGATTTATCAGAAACCTCCCTGACCTACCTTTGCCTTTTGTACCATAGCCCAGCACACCCAACAGCGATGTGGAGACCCTTCAGCTGTCCCTCATATGGTTGAAGTGGAGGGCTCCAATTGACTCCATGCAAAAAAAGGGATGATGAGTCTCACCAAAAATGTTATATTCAACCGAGTTTAGTGTTCACTACAGACATTACGACTGACCGCCCTGTAGACCTGAGCAATGAGATTACTTCCTCAGAAACCCACGTGAGAAACAGTTTTTTCATAATCTCTGAGGGGAGATGGCCACAAAGATTAGTTGTATTTCTTGGAAAGAGGCCAACTAGAGGAGGTCAGGCATCATGTTGTTCATGTTAAGATCAACCTCAAAGTCTAACAGAAGGAAAAGGAGAAAATGAAAAAAAAAAAAAACCCTCCACATGGCAGCCCTAACCAAGCATCAAGCTCCTGGCTGGAGAAGAAAACAGAATGATTTGACCCAAATATCTGAGCTAAAGACTGCTCCAACACAGACAACACTGTTGATTACAAGGATGCCAAAGCTGGGGGGAGGCGCAGGACAAACTCAAACCTACTCTGCCTCAGGTGACTCCTTAAGTTGATAGCACCACACCCACAGCACACACAGATGATAGCATATAGCCTAGATATTTATATAGATATATAGATATTTTTGTACCCAGTCAACTATTATTGTCTTATCAATGTAGACTCACAGCTGATAAGATAAGTGACCTATTTAGGAGGCAAAAAAAAGATCAACCACACACACTAGGGTAGTTAGCTTTTACTAAAACTAAACTAAATAACTTATAGAGGATATATTCATAGTTTTGATATATGTTAATCTGGTAAAAAAAAAAAAAGAAAGAAAGAAAATCTGTTATCACAGCTTACATGATGAGGGTTTGATGCACATGTTTACTGAGAGTTTAGATGTCTACAAGACTATGAGACAGCCACTTTCCAAAGGTTCAGTATTTTAATTGTAATACCTATACTGAGTTTCTTTAAATTTTGCCTGTGTGTGCCCTCCATAGCATAATCGTTAAAAAAAACACAAAAACAAAGCATTTACAGACTAACTGAAAACAGCAAAGTTAAACCACAAATAGCTAGACAAACTAATTACAAAATGCACGCACACCCATTGAGAGCAATTGTACCCTTATTCTTATACCTCTATGGGAGAAGATGGGGACTTTGAGAAACAGTGCTACAAACTCTTTGCTTTACTATAACAAGTTTGTTTGAGTGAGAACATAAATGTGCAGCTAACAGACACACACACTTGAACATTTTTGATGTATCAAAATCTGGTCGTTGTGTGTGAGGAATGACCTGTGTTTAGGTACGACTTTATTGCGACAGAGCAGCAAGGTGTGATAGAATGATTTACCTGTGTGTGTTATGGATGAACTAAGTGATTAATGTCTTGATATGTCTTATATATGCATACCTAAGTCTGGAAAAAAGCAGACACCACTATGTATGAAAGACAAGATGCAGAATGAGGATCTCATCTGAGCTTGATTGATGGTTCTCTCTTAGCTCGGTTGGTTCCAGTGAGTCACACCTGATTCCGAGTGAAAGCCTGAATTGTACTCTACTCCTGACTGGGTCCCTACTTATAATCCAGTAAGGAGTAGAGTACTCCTATACTATTTATTGATGTTTTGTCTCTACTTTGTTTCTCATAACCATTGTTACATTCTTACGATGCCTATTCCACGTAAAAACAGCAACATGCTTCTCTATGACACACAGCAATGACCTAGAATAAACCTGTCTAGATTTTTATGTCTGTTGTTTGTGCCATATGTGTAAATGCACTTGTGTGATCAATGAATGATCAAAAAAGGAGGAGAATAATGGAAAATGATAAGATTATGCTCTTCTCGGTGCCAAGGTGACCTAACTGAAAAGAAACTTCCATAGTATCATGTTTTGTCTCCATATAATCTTTTAATATAAGATATGCTCAACTGTACAAGTTATCTTTTGCACAGAATGTTCTGACTCTGCTCTGTGACCACGCCAGGTAGATAACTTGTGTCAATAAATTATTCTGTGCATGTTATTATTCTTTGTCTAAACCCACGCAGACTGCTGCTGCACTCTAAATTGTTGTTTGATCCCTTTGCAAAGGCAAATTAAAACCCTGGAAAGAAAACCTGCTTATGTGTAAATCAATTGATTTCAGATTTCCATAATGAGAGATGATAGAGTTTCTGATTTAAAGTACTTTCAGAACCTGCAATCCATGTAGATAGGCTTTGCCAAAATAAAGAATATTTTTATTCTTTTCGTTTCGGGACTATTCCACCTTATCACAGTATGGCAGCTGTGATTTACACAAACCAGCCTAATCCTGCTTTGTACATTTTGCCCACACTGCATCTCTGCTGTAGTTGTGTTAATGTCAAAAGTTCTGCTGACCTGCACATTATCAACTTCACTGTTGTTATATGCCTTATTTTCTGTATTATGTCAGCAGGTTATTTCATTGTACACATTGGATTAATAGACCAATTGCTGTTCTTATTGGTTTTACATTCCAACCTCTTCAATTTTCCTTTTAAACATAGATAACATCATTTATGTATGTTAGAGAAAGCAGGGAGTGTGTTGGCATTTAAGCACTGCTCAGCAAAGGTGCCCACTTTAAAAATGCCCTTTCTGTAAAGTCTGTCATTAGGGAAGTGAAGGCATATCCTCTGCTGGGCTATTGTTATCTAAGAGTTATAGAAACAGAGAGAGATTGAGCTGTAGGTGAGAATGTGTAGGAAATGTGTTGAGAGTCAACACTGCGGCAAGGAGAAGTTGTTTTAGAGAGTGCGCATGTGCATTCTGTTAATTTGATTAAGTCAGCACTTTGTGTAGCAGGTAATACATGGATCAGTGACTTCACTTACATTACACAGTATTGCAGATGGACAAATTGCACTGCATCACTACTGACTAACCACAAGAGGTCGCACTCTTCTACCAAACAACCCTCAGCTTAATCCACAGTGTCCTTTTCACTTTGAGCGTTGTGTTTCAGGCACACTCAAAAATCACCTCATTCTTCAGACACATTGATTGTACAACAATTTATCCCAGTCAGTAAGTAGTGGCCTTTTCAGGCCGTAACAAGTGTAGTCTGAGCTACACACTGCTGGACTGTGAAACTGTGGAAACTCTCCTTGCTGAAAGAAAGCAAGCCTTGCTGTCAGAATAAGTGAAAAAAGATGAAGAAAGAGATAATGAAGGTTTAGCAAGAGTGACGGGTCAAAATATGACATTTGTTTAACATGACTTCTGCTAGAGTGGTAATTTAAAACTAGTTTAATACATAGGCCTACGTGTAAGTGATCCATAGGAAAACCAAACCAAATTTCTGAGACTGCATCTATATACATTGCTGACAAAAGTCCATCAAATCTGGTCAGTCTTTCTTACTTACTTTCTTACTAACTTACTTACTTACATGAACTTGTGAATAAAACTCTATTAATTGACTTTTGACCCATAATAGACTGGTGATTGTTTGCCTGTCTGTAGTCAAATGTTGTAACCAATGTAAAGCTTTCATGGTTTGTAAATTCTTGCCAATTTGAATTTGATCTGTTTATCCTTCATCTGCCAGATTTTGTGAATTGATAATCCTGTTCATCCTTGCCTTACAGAAGCAGAGAAGTAACATCATTTTCAATGGAGCCCATCCCAGGTGTCATATTGTGAAAGGTAAGTTATTCTGTTTGCATATCTAAGTCCTTCTTGCAAGTATATGTTCTTTTTATTAAATTTTTAAAAAAAAGTCAGGAACAAAACTGCCAGCTCAACCTTGCAGCTCTTTGTAACTATTAAGTACATGATGTCATATCAGAAGTGAGCTGTGATGTCTTTTTCTTTGAGACACTGTGATACATTCAAGGACAAATGCAATATTGGGTTGATATTGTGCTTGACAGTGTGTGTCATTTAACATTTTAGAATAAATTCCATAAAACCACAAGTTTAACTACTGAAAGCACATATTCAGTTTTGCTCGTTGTTCAGTTTGTAATGGTGAACACCTTCATCAAAAAAGTGAGAAATTAATGTTCTACCCTTTTGTGTATGGTCAGACTGATGTACACTGAAGTCCCACTGGGACTGCTTTAGTAAACAGTGACAGTAGAGTTATAGAAAAGGAAAGTTCTAACATCATAATTTAGCAAAATACTGTAAAAAATAAGACACTGACTTTGCAGCACGTTAAATAGAAACCCCAAAGGAATGTCTGGTTGCACGGAGTTTAGTGTTCCCCGATGTTTATCACCAGATGTTGCTTTGTTGTGTTACTTATATCGATTTCTGTATTTGTTGGCTTGTTGTGTGGTTACAGTGCCACCAAGTGGTAATATCTCAAGATAATTAACAAACAGCTGATGCTAAATGCTCCTTCAAATGCTGCTCTAAAAGCGTGGTGTGCACTTTTGTAGAGTCAGCCTGAATTTGTGTCCAATATCTTTGTCTCTCAGAATCACTTAGTATAAAATGCAAAATACGTGAATTCCCAATAGAGCACAATTCAGAAAAGTGAGAAAACATGTTACAAAATTAGCAGCTAACTATGGAATTTATTTACCTAAAATTACCAGATGTATAATCTCAACATAACAATTAGTTACAGCACTCACCAAAAAAAGTAGAAGAATGCTTCTCTGATGAACACTGTATATGTTCCTAAACTACTCTGTTAAACTTCGACTGTTGCACATAGAGGCCAGACACGAAAATCATTCAAAAAAGAATAAAATCGCTCCGATTCGGACAGCTACCAAAGGCACTCACATTAGCTCGTATACGTGAAAGTTGACAGACAGAGACGCGTGACAGAGCTTGAGAAAGAAGATCAAATGGAGCTTACTTTTTGACCTCATCATGCCTGGTCAGTCACAATGGGATGTAGCTGCGTAGTGATGCTTGCCAGTTTGTAGATTCCATAAAATTCTGAAGTGCAACTCTCGTGCTTTTGAATTGGGATTTTGTGGAAGTTTTAGAAGCTGTGCTACATTGCTCAAAGGCTTACCAGCATCTCCTAAAGTAGAATATGTGATAAACACATTGACATTACAAAAAACAAAAGGAAGAAAACATGAAAATCGAAAAAAGCAAAAGCAAGATTAGAAAACATGACTTAGTCCAGTAAAGTTCTAATTAGTCCTAATTTGTTTTATTAGAAAAACAAAACTGATGGTTTCCTGGTTTTAGAAATTATACTATCTTGCCTACCAACGTGGTGGTGTAAACTTGGGTTATTAAGCTAATGCATTATAACTGCATGAAAAACTTTTGAAACAGTATTGGCAAACATTTGCTGTTGAGCTCATTTGGGAATGACCAGTACAGCCCATTTAAAATGAACCAATTTAATGCAGATGACAGTTTTTTCTTTACTTAGTGTTCCCTTTATGTAATCCACACCCCAGAGTTCATTTAAGAACATAATAACCCACTGTCCTGGCTATTTCTCGTGATGGCACTTTTACACAATGACTTACAGACAATGTTAGCTGTAGTTACGTGTTATGTTGAAATTAATGTCATTCTAATTTTTAACTCATACAGTTTGGTCTTAACCCTCTCAAGGCAGGCATTGCAGATTTGCAACAAGTAAAAGCTAACAACCTGATTACCCCACATACATATTTTATGAGGTTTTTTTTACTCAGAAGTACCACTGCAGGTATTCTTTTGTGCATTAGCAACAAAAACTTAATTTGAGCCTGAGAGGGTTAATTTGATTTTTATCAGGCATTTGTTTTTCTATGTATGGTTTTCATATTTTATCACTACCAAATTCATTTTGTTTTCAAAAATGTTTTTCTCTACAATTTATATGTTTTTGAACTTCATAAATGTCAGGAGTCGGTAAACAGCAATTTGACGTTTTCTCTAAAAGGAGAAGAGAATTAAGTGCAGTAATGTGGAAAAGGCATTTGTGTTCTGCTACTGTTTTTCCACATTAATGCAGTTGCTGAGTCAGACTGCTGCTGATTTGTTTTATTCATATGGTCTTGCAAATGGAACATACTTGTTTCATGTAGAGAAGGGGATTTAAATTCAGATGCAGAGGAGAAGCACAACTTCTCTCCATGGTTGCCAAAAAACCACATAATTATCAGCATACTGTAGCTCCACCCCATTTCAGCCGGAGTATAAGTCTATTTACAACAGCTTAAACCTACTGCGTGAGCGTAGAGTGTGAAATTCAACTCTGCCTTTTATATCCACTTATATGATGTTCCCTATTCCTGAATTGCTTCATTTACATGGGTTTAACATTTAAAATTTGGAGTCACAGAATGAGTTAATGACTGAACTATCAGCATCTGCTCCTTTTAAGGGTCAGTGTGAGCTTAGATGTGTATTTACATAAATAAAGTCTCAATATAGATAAAAGTGTACAGCTTTGGTATATGTAAACTGAAAAAGTACTTGGTAAATGGTGATCAAAGCCACTTTTCTATTTTATTGTTTCATTTATTTATTTTATGTAAATTGCTAGGAGGGAATGTTTTTTCTTTCATTTGTGAACAAAGAGGGGAAAAACAATCCTTTGATATGAAAAGTAACAAGTAAGAGAGAAACAAGAAAGAGAAAGAGGATGGCAGTGAAATTAAAGAAAGGGGGAGACAGCAAGGACACATTTGGAGTAGATAAGGAAAGAACTAAAGCGAGGAGTGAATGGAGTCTATTAACCGAGTGAGAGTGAATGAGAGAGAGAGAGAGACAGAAAGACCACTGGTGCCGCAGCGGGACCGACTGTCACACGGACTGTCAGAGGGGTCGTTGCGGGGAGAGCTGCAGCTACTCGCCGTTTACAGGCAGTCAGACAAGAGGGAAAACATAAGAGGAGAAAGTAGGAGAAGAAGAGGAAAGGGGGAAGAGAACAAGAAGGAAGAGGAAAGCGCTACATTGCCAGTGGCTGCTCTTAACTGCTTGCCCTCACCTCCACCGGACAGGATCTACTGCCCCTCATCATCATTCCTCTTCATTATTATCACCATCATCCTCTTCATTATCCAGACCTCTCTTCCTCATCACCATGCCGGGTTGGCGGCGGAACCTTACTTTCTGTCTGCAGCGGATGCACGAGGAAGGTAGGAAGACAAAACAAATTGCTGTGTGCGTGTGTTTGCACTAGCAAGTGCGCGCGCGTGTGTGTGTTTGCGCACGGGCAGCACGATTTCCTGCTGTTTAAATTGGGGCTGAAATATGAGCAGTTGGGTTCTGGAGACACTTTGAATCTTTATGATTTCTGCTTCATGTGCTCTGAGTTTTCTGGATCACTGGAAGTGTGTGTGTGTGTGTGTTGCGTTGTTTGCGTTTTGTGGGTTGATTGAGAAGCACCTGCAGCTTCACTAACTGTGTGTGCGCGTGTGTGCGCGCGCGTGTGTGCATGGATACGCTCGGGCTGCTGGAGCTGCGCGCTGTGCGCACACGTGTCACCACTGGTTTGTTCCGCCGTTTCAGCAGACATTGCGCGAGGCTACTGATGCTGGCAGGTCAGGGCGCGTGTTAGTGCGCATTTATGTGTGTGTGAGAGAGAGATGGAAGGAAATCGAGTGAGAGAGACCCACAGACACGCAAACACATAGAGGCAGCGTGCTGGTCCTGCAGCATGAACACAGGAGAAGGCAGACAGTGATGATGTTGGTCAGCTAGAATGTGCACGTGCGTGATGTAGCTAAGAAGTGAATGCGCGCAGATGAGAAAGTATATGTTGCATGTGACATAGAGACAGAATGGTGCTGACAGTGGAATGAGAGAGAGAGAGAAAGATGTTCTGCATCCCTTTTCTGGGCATTTTTGTGTTTACACACACACACACACACACACACACACACACACACAATATAATGGTATGTAACACTGAATTTAAATTCAATCCAATCAAATATGTGTCTTATTTAAAATAATACGCTAACAATATTAGGGTGTGTGTGCATAACAGGATGGTCAGTTGTATGTGTGTGACCTCATGGTTTTATCTTTCCCAATAAAAAGTAATCTGCAGCATAAAATCGAATTTTAAGCACCAGGGAGCTTCTAACTTTAAACAGGCTGTTTCTTGTGTCAACATGAGAAATCCCCCTTGCCTGAAGCCAGGTTCATAAACAAATGGAAAACATCCAACATCTTTGGGGTGAATTCAAAAACTGTAAGCCAACTTTATTAATAGGGTCTTTTTTGAAAACCAGTTTACAGAAAGTTAAGGCTCTTGTAGTGGTCTGCTTAGCTCTTCTTTTTTTTCAACATTACATGTTTAGCAATCATAGAAGACATGTTTGTGTCTGATCCCTTTAATGGAACAGTGACGTTAATGTATTCTATCACAGTTGCAGAAAGTGTGCGAGTGCCTAAAGAGTGCTAGCAGACCGTGTACCATCTAACCTCGCACACATGTTTTTTTGTTTTTGCTTTCTTGAGACTCCTCTACTTGTTTACTTAATCCATACTTGTGAGTGCAAGAAAGAGAGGTAGTGGACAGCTAAGTGAGAATTTATGGGCAGGACAGATGCCAGAGTTTGTGTGTATGTGCATATGTTTGTGTTGGGTGTAAGGTTTTATTTACTGTATGGGTGTGAGACAGAGACCAAGTGAAAAAGGTGGATTTTTTTCAAGATTAGTGTGAGTGTGATGAAAGAGAAATATGGGGCAACACAGAGTAAGACGGTGTTTGTTTATGATGTGTGTGAAAGAGAAGTGCAAGGGATGGAGGGACATAGTGGAAGAATGCTGTGTGCTCTTAGTGTTTAGTGGGCAGGAGATGCAGCTTTTACATTAGTATGCTGGTGACACTGTTGTTCATTGATAAGTGCCTTATGGATCTATGAATGGCTGTTTGAGGCCCCTTATTGTACCAGCCTTCAATGTTTTATTTTATTTTGTTATAATGGGGGTTGACAAAATGTGCCAGGTAAAATCTACTTGATAAAGGGCAGGTATCAAAAAGGCAAAATAACATTAACACTTTCAAAGATATAGTCCAAACAGGACACAAGTAAAATATGCCACAATCAGGTCGTCTTTCAGACATGCATACAAAGCTGTAGGCCTGAACAGACAAGAAGATGTGCTGAAGTTCAAACAGAATGGGGGAAGAAAGGGAATTTAAGTGACTTTGAGGGTGTCAGACGGAGCTGGTCTGAGTATTTTAGAAACTGCTGATCTGTTGGGATTTTCCCACACAACCATCTCTAGGGTTTACAGAGAATCATCTGAAAAAGAGAAAGTATTTTTGAGCGGCAGTTCTCTAGACAAAAATGCTTTGTTGATGCCAGAGGTCAGAGGAGAATGGCCAGACAACTTTGAGCAAAGAAAAGAAGGTAACGCTAACAAGAAAAACAAAACAAAACACCTTGTTATGATCAAGGTATGCAGAAGAGCATCTCTGAATGAATGACTTGTTGAACCTTAAAGCAGAAGGGCTGCAATAGTAGAAGACCACACCAGGTGCCACTTCTGCAGGAAACTGAGAAAACTGAGCAACTTGCATGGGTTTCATTTCTGGTGTGACATTGAGACTGGTTGGGTCAGAATTTGACATACACATAAAACCTAAACATAAAAGTATGAATCCACCTTTTCATGTATCAATGGTACAGGCTGGTGGAGGTGGTCAAATGGTGTAGGGGATTTTTTTTTGTTGCATACTTTGGACCCCTTAGCATTGTTTAACCCAGAGCTTCCCAAAGTGTGGAGCCCGCCCCCTGGAGGGGGGGGGGGAGGGGGCAGGGCCATTGCAGGGGGGGTGCGGTGTGAAAAGGGAAAAAAAAAACCGCTTGGACACTGCTAGCACGGGCGCCCACATTGAACATTTTTCTTGTAAAACAAAGTGGGGCCTAGCAAAATAAGTTTGGGAACCCATACAGCCTACCTGAACATTGCTGATGACCATCTCCACCCCTTTATACCCATTTTCCGATGAATGTTTCCAGAAGGACAGTGTGCCATAGTGCAAAGCTCACATCATCTGAAGCTGGTTTTTGAACATGAGAGTGAGTTTACTTTGCTCAAATAGCCTCCGTAGTCTACAAATCTCAGTCCAATAGAGCATCATTGGGATGTGGTGAAATAGGAGATTTGCATTGTGGACTTACAGCTAACAAATCATCAAATGTGTGATGCTTTTACTTCAGTATGGACAAATAAGGAGTCCAACCCAGTACTAGAAAAGTTTACCAAATACGCTTACATTAGTGATTCAGAAAATGATAACCTAAGTCATTTGATATTTTCCACATGTTCCAAAGCAACAAAAAATACTGCAAAAATATTAACAAACAATTGTTTTTGTATGTGTTCTTTAAAATAAAAAAACAGTCTCAAAGTAGCAACATTACTGAGACTGATGACAGAAAATGTTGCTATGGTAGTATTTTCCAGTACATAAACAATCTGTATGCAATTTCTAAATCAATAACATGGGCTAGAATGCATAGAAATCACCATTTGCTCACATTAACTGGCATATCCAAAAGGGTTCAGCAGTCAGGTCATTTTCCGCTGTCAGATGCATTTATGTTTTTATGTTTATTTCAGTTTCACTAATGATCATTTCAAATTAGCAGGCTGCATAAAAACTATTAAAACTCTCACAGGCATTTATACTTATTTATACTAAAAGAAGTCCCTTCACGTTGAAGAAGCATTGTTGGAAAAATAGAAAGGAGTCGGTAACTTCTTTTTTTGGATAAACCATTGTGTTGCATTGTGTGGGTTTAAGAGTGTGAGTGCATGTGTTTTGTGCAGTTAAAAGGAAATGACCACTGTGTAATGCATTTATAAGTAGCTTCGCCACCACCATGTAACAACTGTTTGATCAAAACATCTCATCCCCTGCAGAAGGACAGATTATGGATAAGCAAGCCTGTCAGCATGTATGAGTGTGTGTTTTTGTGTGTGCCGTAGAGAGAAAAGAGGGGGGCAGTGTTTGTGCATGCAACACACATCCATCATGCCAGAGATGGGGAGAAATTTAAGGGTTCAAATAATAACGGCGATTGTGATCTGCATGAAAGATGGAGGGAAGGACTCAAAGAGAATGAAAGGTACAAAGAGCCAAATGAAAGAAGAGTCAGAGAGAGAGAGAGAGAGAGAGAGAGAGAGAGAGAGAGAGACCTGACAGAGAATGTCGTAAGAAAGAAATGGATAAAAACAGAGGAGAGCATCAAGGAGAAAGATAGAGGGCTGGTTTCTAGTGCTTATCATTTGAAGGAAGAGATCCCATTCATCAGGAGACTAAAAGATCAAATAATGTGCTGGTTAGTGGAGAGCAAGCCTGCCACTGTGTGTGTGAATGTGTAATAAACTGTGAGCTGGTGATTGAGCTCCAACCCCCCAAAAAGCCTTTTAATAAGGCTAAGTTGTGTTATCACTGATGGGTGGGTAGTTGAGGGGGCATGCAAAGAAGGAGCTCAGGATGTAAGAGGAGGAGATAGATAAGGGAAAAAAAGACTGGTATGTGTCAGATGGTACACTATGGACACTGAAAGTGCTAGTAACACTTAACATTATGGACATGCATGTTTATTTAGAAATATTGGTAGAAATTACCAAATGAAACTATAGATGGGGGGAAAAAGTAGTACCCACCACAAATCTAATGGTTCAGAGTAAGGCTTAAGTTTTTTTGCTTTATTTTTTGCATTTAATTATAACTTTCATTTATTTATTTATTTAGTTTTGACAGATGTAACGGCACTTAATACTACATGAAGCTTCAAACAGCTGAACATTTGATAATAGGGTAACTACTTAATTGCTAACTGGAAATTGTAGATTGCTAATGTAGCATGATTTGTGATTCGACTGTTTTGCTTCATAAGAGAATTCATCTGTATGCTGATAGAAATTTAATTATCAACACCAGTAGCTACTTGTTGCTGAACTGCTAGCCAAAGTAAATAGGAAAGTGTTCCTATGTGTCGCTTACTAGTACTATGGGCAAAACACTACACTGAATTTCATGTTCTGAGATAAAGTGTAAGTCACAAGTCATGGTGTGTTTTTGCAATCACTTACAGCTACCGAGTTCCTGAGGTCATGGTCAACATGGTGTTTTATTGGTCACATGCTTGTTACTGAATCTTTACTTGTGATATGCAATTTATTTGACTCTTTCTTTTACCTTTTATTATTCCACATTTTCATTTTGGCTGTTTTCCATTGGGTTAAATGGGGACATTGTTTCTCATCCAGGCCTATATAAATTTACCTTTGTAGGTTTGAACTGAATAGAAACCCTAATTCTGCATTTGCGCAACTGTGGTACCTTCAGTAATTGACATACATACATGCTATATGTCCATCACTGAACACTTAAGCCTATTTATTAAGACCTTATAACTATTCACCCATTGTAACAAGTGCTCAGTGACAGGATAGCCAGTGTTGGGGAGTAACGTAATACATGTACCATCGTTACATATTTAAAATACAAAATATGAGTAACTGTATTCCGCTACAGTTACCATTTAAAAAGGTGGTATTTATAATACAGTTACTTTGTTGAAATAAATGGATTACATGGCGGTATTTTCCTGTTTCATATGTTAGGCTATGCCCTCTCTATTTTTTGCAATTCCACGCCGGTGGAAACCCAAACACAACACGCATTAAGAGGCTCTAATGTCTGTGTCTCAATCTCGTGTCTCAAAATGACGTGAAGAAATATTAAAAAAATTATTTAATATGAAGGCAATAGGCAGAGTGTTACAGGCATACCCCTAAAGAATGTAGCCTCATGGACAGTGTAGTCCGTGCTGCAGGGAGAATGGACTGCCATACCCGTTATGTGTCTGTGAGCGAGGGAGGGAGAAAAAGGATAGTAGAAAAGTATGAGTTGTCACCGAGCAGAAACGGGAGCTGGAAGCATGTAAATATAATAATAACCACTTCAGCCAAAAAGAGTGCCTGACGAGCCCAGTTGTAAGTAAGCTATTAAGACTCGACTGTACACTGTGTTCATGTTTTCCTCCTGTTAAATCCTCCCAATTCTTTCGATCTTTGGGCTGAAGGAAGGACAATACTCAGTGTATAAATGCTCAATCAACAATCTTTTATTCCATACAATTCAACACTTTATGAGTATAAACCATCCGGATGGGGAGACATGCATGCAGAGGGACACAGCAAATCTCAAACTGGTGGAGGATTACTCAAACTCTTATAGCCTCTAGTGGCTCCCACCTAGTCGTAAAAACCTAAACATTCACATTCTTTCTAACTCCTAGCAAGCCTGACTTATGGCCTTGGCTCCCTATTTTGTCTGCCTTCAACAACGGTGGGGGTGAAGTCTCCCGTGGAATGTGCTCTCTGTCTCCTCTACTATCAGAAAAAGCAAGGTCCTGACTCTCTGAAAACAGTATTTCTTATAACTCAGCAGTATATTGCATCATAAACAATATCATTCATTCACACTGAATCAGCATTCCAATGTAATACAAATCAGTTTAGTAACTGTAATAGTTATCACCTTCTTCTAATTCAGGAGAATACTACAAACTAAAACTACATAATAATTTCACAATCTTTAATTAGGGGTATAACATGGCATAAGATAATATTATAATCCCACACTCCGAAACAATAAGTTCCGTTGGAGCAGCCTTTCAACGCCTCTCTCTGTCTCTCGCTAGCAAAGTTGACACAGACAACAAAGTAAAGCTAGTTTTCGGCTCCGAGCCCGACGCGGAACCCGACGTATTAACCAGAGGTCCCTTTACTACTGTTCGGAGCCACGGACCTGTTTTATATACGTGCAGAATAGTTTTCAATACGAGATTGCTGCAAAAAGTGCAGCCTTACCTAATGTCCACCCTACTGTTACTCATTTTATATTAACATTAAAAAATCTAGTTGGTATTGGTATGGCGAATAACCTTCAGTAATAGTAATAAATCACACAGCAATAGTACATTCATGTAGTTGTAAAAAAGTATGATAATATATTAAGTAATCCAAAGTATTCAGAATACGTTAGTCTCATTGAGTAACGTAACGGAATACGTTACAAAATACAATTTGGGGCATGTATTCTGTAATCTGTAGTGGAATACATTTTAAAAGTAACCTTCCCAACACTGAGGATAGCATGCAGACAAAGGAAGAAAGCTGTTTCATCTGTACATTATGTCAAAGATATAGATGAATTTCAAAAAATTATTGTGCTTGTTCTTTAAAATTGCGTACTATAACAGACACAAAATACAAGACAAGGCAACAGAAAAGTGCATTTGAGAATAAAAAGAGAAGATATCTTGGAGTTGGTTGTTTATCATGGTTGTTAAAGATTACAGACTGGCATTTTTCTATATCAGTAGTATGGGAACTCCAGGCCTCAAGGGCCGGTGCCCAGAGCTGGACTGGCCATCGGGCATACCGGGCTGATGGTGATTTTTCATTTTTATGGGCTGATGGGTGTTTTTTTGTTTGTTTTTGTTTTGTTGTAACAGTATAAACAATGAAAGGTGGTGGATTGGCCAGATGCTGGCCGATGTCAGATATAAACCAAGTTTAGGTATAGTTTATTTTTGTTGTGCTGACTTTTTACAGTCAGTTACAACAACTTGTACTGCGCACTAGCTAGCATGACGGAGTTTCTATACTGCTGGGTGGGTGCATTGGTGTTACTGATAGTGAACTTTATTCATAAGGCTAGTTAGTAGAGTTGCCAACCATCCCGTAAAAAACAGAATCGTCCTGTATTCAGAGAAAATATTACGCGTTTCGTATTGAGCTGAGAATGAACACAGTTTGTGTGTTTCAGCTAGAATGGAAAAAGACACAAAGCTGGATTTATTCTGTGTCTTTATGCTGCACAGCTGCCTCTTCTTCTCTCATTCTCTCCCCCTCCCTCTCCTGTTACTACTTCAATCAAGAAACTGATCAATGATCAGCTGATTGGCTTTTCTCTCTTGTTTGTTTATCGCCCACTTTGCGCCCGAAAGAAGAAACCGGCAGATGTCGCGTAAACAACAGCAGCACGTTTAAGCTTGATGAGCTGTTGTTAGAATTTATTTAATATTAATTTCTAGTATCAGCTGATGTTTGCTGGAGCCACAGCTGTAAAAGCTGCTGGTCATGATATCAGTTTGGTTACCTGGTGAGAGGGAAACATGAAGATGAGACCAGGAGATGTCCTTACTGAATCATCAGAGCTGAACAGGTGATGGAGAAACAGGTTTACCTTTTAGGTGACATGAATGAGTTGAAGGTAAGTTATGAACTGTTTCTGAGAGACAAATAACACCAGGATCCTTTTCTATTAGCTGACAGCTGGTAACTGTGCAGGGGCGGGTTTAGCAAAGTTTTGCCAGGGGGCCAGGTAGGGCATTAACAGGGAAAGGGGGCACAAAGAAATACTTTTCTTTCTTATTCTCATTTAAAACATCACACTTTTAATAAGTAATTATCTGAATCTTACAACCAGTTTTTATAAAATCTATAGACATCATACATATACCAACAAGACAGTGTACATCACTGTCACAACAGCGTTTGTTTTCATTCAAAGGATTTATGGCTTTTCCTATAATAATGGTGGGCCGGTCTCTAGTCAAAATGCCCGGGCCGATTTTTTGTCCCAGTCCAGCCCTGCCGGTGCCCTGCAGGTATTAGATATCACCGTGGGTCAACACACCTGAATCAAATGATTAGTTTATTACCAGGCCTCTGTAGAACTTCAAGACATGTTGAGGAGGTCATTTAGCCATTTAAATCAGCTGTGTTGGATCAAGGACACATCTAAAACCTGCAGGACACCGGCCCTTGAGGCCTGGAGTTCCCCACCCCTGTTCTATACATCTGAAGAATGTATAGAATTAAACTGTATTAACTCTTGCACCAATAATCAACAATAATCAATAAACTCTTGCACTCTTGCAACAATAAAATCTATTAAGATCTATTGCTGTGGGGACAAGTGTTGCTCTTGTTAGAGGAATGCCCTTCTTAAAAATTCTTTGAAAACTATGCTGGTTATTCTTTGAGTATACAGAAAAGTGCAAACCATGTTTGACTGACAGTATGTATTCTATGAATATATATATATATATATATATATATATATATATATATATATAAGGGGTGCAACGATACACAAAATTCACGGTTCGGTTTGGTTCGATACTTTGGTGTCACGGTTCGATATTTTTTCCATACAAAAAAATGTTCATGCCTTTTTAATTTGTCATTTATTAAAATTATAAATATATATTTTAACTCAAAAGTACAGTTTTTAAATTTAATGTTGCTGAAACAACAAGGAGATAAAATAATAAATCTATCTGATCGAGAAATCACTCATCTTTGGAAAAGAGAGTTTATTACAGAGAAATGGCTCTTTCCAAAATAAAAGCTATACTATATGCTTCTTCTGGGCTATATTCTCAGCAGCATATTAAACATATCAGGTCCCCATAAGGAGAATCATGTGCTAACGGCTGTCTAAATGACTCTGTAAAGTTTGTAGCATGCGTGCTTGTTGTTTTTGTCTGCTTCCACTTGTCTTTGCACTAGGATGATGTCGGCGTAAATGTGCAGTCATATTCATTTTGTTCCCACTAGTGCTGTCAGCGTTAATCTCGTTGAAATGACGTTAACGCCACAACACGGCAAATCTCCGTAAACGAGCTACCGCGGATCGCCCCGTGCGTGGGGCTGGACGGCGTCAACACGTGAACGAGCTAACTGCGCTAATGCAGTAGTTCCCACCAAAGTAATTGAGCATTGCGTGGCACATCCGACATACTGTTTTACTTTTGTCCATGACGCGCTTACCTTCAGGGTCATACATCACATGAAAACCAAAATAGTTCCAAACGCCAGATCTGAATGAGGGTGGGGGAGGTTCAATTTGCCATGTTGCAAGGAGAGCTTAACTTCTGTCTCGCTAGGTTGCCCTGCGCTCAGTGAATCTGCGTTCGACCACTCCACCTAGGCTGCACTGTCGAGTGCAGATCCACTGAGCGCTCAACACAGACAGCATCGTCAGAAGGAAAGTTGATAAAATAAATAAAAAATTTTGTATTGCTCGATACATATGCGTACCGAACCGAAAACACTGTATCGAACGGTTCAATATCGATACGAGTATTGTTGCACCCCTAATAAATAAATAAATATATATATATATATATATATATATATATATATATATATATATATATAAGATCTATTGCTGTGGGGACAAGTGTTGCTCTTGTTAGAGCAACACTCGTTCATGGTAAAATAGCAGAAGGTTAGAAAGCAAGCTAAAATATATTTTAGTTTGGGATGGATGGATGGAAAATCAATTTACCCTTTCAGTGCCACAGTTCCACCACTTGAAATAATCTTTAAATAGGCTGTTTTTTAAACTCCCTTTAAAATGACCGCTTAAGCACAATTAGAAATCAAGCTTAGTGTTAGTTTGGTCAGGTCACAAAGTGAAACTAAATCATTTGATCCGCATGAAACGACTGATGTTAGTGCCAAACCACATCAACTAATGGCTCAGAAATAAATGACCAACTGTTAATATACGACACAGTATTTAAACTGTTTAGCCTGTCAGTAGTTGCAGGTCATCTGCAGGCCACTTTGCAACCCACATCTGCCCCAGATCATGCTTTTCATGCATTGTCTGAGCAAACAAGTGTGTGTGTTCACATTGATGTCTGCTTTGTTCTGTACTAGGGGGTTTACGGTGCTTTCCAAACCCGTGTCTTGCATGCAAAGGGTCGGGGAGGTCCTTGAATGGAGCCATGCTTCCAATTCTAAATGTGTGCAGATGGGAATAATTATACTGATAAAAAAGGAACACTTAAATCAGTTCAGTACAATTTTTCAATTCAGTTTGATTCATATAATGCCAAGAAACAACAACATTGTATGTAATTTTTTGAGGACAAAATGGTCATTTGAAACTGAAATCATCAATTCTTTAACCCAAGTCCATCTTTTTATTTATTTACATATTTGAGTAGCACATATTCTTTCGACTATTGTGACTCTTAAATGGTTATCTGATTTGTCACTATTATGGTTATAATATAGTTACGTTTTACAAACAGAAAGTATTTAGTTAATTAGAAAAGATAATTAGAAAATAATTTTAAGTTATAACAAGGTCACACTACTTACTTCTTTTATGATCATAAAAAAAACAAGTCTTTTTTCACTCACACCCACAGGATGACTCTTTTTGGAAAAATATAAACATAGGCTATTTGAAGTTAGATATTGCAGAAGCTAAAACAAACAAAAAAATAAAAACAATGTTTGATCTGATGCAGCTGTGAACTAGTACAGTATTTAACTACTATAATCTTTTCAAGAACTTTGGATCCTTTGCTTCCAAAGATGCTACTTTTATACCATCTTTTATGGAAAGGCACTTCACTTCCTGGATCAAGACTGGCTTTGTCTCTCTAATATTGTGGTGTCCAAGCCAAAGCTGAAGCAACCTTAACAGCCAGATTACTTTAGATACTTTAGAATGTTTGCCTATGATGAGTACACTCACCTTCAAGTGTGGACCGTGCTTTGAAAACATGTCACCTTCCGTTGGCTTTCTAATGTTTCTTTACAGTAATGCTATTGAAAGATACAGACTATAGGTTCCTTCTCTGGGAATTCTGTGCACATTACATTACAGTCTAATTAATGCTACTGTACAGTAGCATTATATTCATTGTAATGCTGAAAATTTTGCACCATTTTTCACTGGTAATAGTTTTCACCGAGGCAATTTTGTTTGATATTATAGTGTTTTTTATTGTTATACTGTGTAGGTTAAGGCACTGATAGAATTGTAAGGTTCAAGGCTGACAAAAACAAATTGCAAGTAATGGGAAATACTTTAGTGTCAAATGTAAAACAATACAATGTATTATGAGTCCTAATCGTATTTACAGTCAGTGTATCTGTAAATTGTAATCTTGTTAATGTATTTTTGTGGACCCCAGAAGATAAGCTGTTACCTTGACATTTTTCGATGTCCTCACATAAATAGCAGAGACAACCTGTGTGTGTCTCTTTGTGTGAGTTTGTGTGTGTGTAGGGTGGGTTGGGGGAGTGGGGGGTAGAAGGCATGTAGCCGTAGGTTAGCAGTGGGTGAGAGCAGTAATGCTGCTTCAGTCATAATAGGATCTGACGATGACTCATGCACAGCGAAAACAACAAATGCTCCTCTCTTCCCTCCTCTTATCTTCTCTTCCTCTTCTCATCTCAGTCTCATTTTTCTTGTCTCTTTTCCCAGTATCCCTTGATTCTTTCTTTTCTTATTCTGTGTTCTCTCTTTTATCGTCTTTCCACCTCCTCATCTCTTTTTTTAACATCTTGTCATACATTATTCCCACGTGCATCATATCTGTTTGCCTGTCGTTGTTTTATTTTGTTTTGCTTTTCTCCTTCTTCTCTTCTTTTATATTTCCTGCTTTCTCTTTTCTACTGTTTCCCACAATATTTTTTGTGTGCTTCACCCCTGATGGAATAATGTTTTTCATCATATTTTATTTTCTCTACTATTTTCTCTTTTTTCGATGCTTCTCTGAAGACTATTTATGTTTTCGTCTTTCTTTTTTCCTTTGTTTTTTCCTTTTCGGCCCCAATCATATTTAAGCTTGTGCTCTTTTCCCTCTGCAGTTTGCAACGATAGAATTATTTCCTTCCCTGCATAGATAGTTATATCTTCTACTAACCAAGCTCATTTTGATAATCCAGATGTTGTTTTATTTATTATTATCAGTGATCGACTCAGCAAATCTATTAAAGTTGTGTTTGCCAAAATTCAGCAAAAAATGACATGGGGTCTGTTGTGTTTGTCCTGAGCTGATTGCTTATTGAAGCACTAGTATGTCTGGCTTAGTTGTCCACATGAAAGTAAGACCAAGTAAGTATGTAGTAAGAACAACTACAATTTTCTTCATTAGTTTCATTATCCTTGGGTCATTTAAATCTATTTAAGTCGTATTGACGAATTTGACCAAAAAAGTGATAATTTTGGGAGATAAAAAAAAAGTAGAAAGAAAGAAAACTTCTTACTGAGGTATGTACTTTCTTTTGCCAGCTGAAGAAGGAAGTCATGGTCAGCAATATGAAATTTTGAGCCACATTACTAATTCTACAAGCAGCAAAAAAACATTGTTTCTCAGAAAAGGACCTCAATGAAAAGACTCCTGAAACAGATGATTACTTGGTTTAAGTCTTCTTAGTCAAGATGGTGAACACTGCACCTTGCTGGTGTTCTCCTTCTACCATAATATGGTAAAGGGCTTTGCTGTAATCTGGACTGTTTCCCCTTCCTTGCCATTATGTGCATTTGACCTCATTTCTAAATACTATTATGATTTAGCTTTATTTAACTGATCACTCTTTTATGGTGAGGTGTTTGAGAGCAACAGAAAAATAAGGTTGATGTGCAACACAAGTTCTTGACTGAATTTAATTGTTACACGGTAAAACTGCCAGACCACCAAGACACGTCTATTAATCACACTGTCTTATCTTTTCTCCCCATTGTCATTGTAGCCGTACCTCTCTGCCCTTGCTCATCTCCTTCCACCTTATTTGTCTTTGCTTTACAGACACATAAACTGTTTTTTTTTCTTATTTCTACTGTATATGCTCATCAAAAACCCAATGCTTTTTCCTCATTTCCATCTTTTGCATGTAGTGTACTGCTCTTTAATACGCTATAAGTTTATGTGCTATGTTATGTCTATCTGCATCTCTGCTGTTGCTATTTACTAGCAGAGGCAATCATTTGCTTTGAGCTGGGTGTTTCATTCACATTCCTGTTCATTTGTCATTACTGCATTCTAAATGTAAATTGCTGCAACCCCTGCTTCACTGCCAGTCACTGGCCTGATATACCCCTCTGTTTTATTGCAACATCCAAGTATATCCACATTGCTTTTCTGCATGTCATTCTTTCAAGCCCTGCAGTTACCTGATAAACCTTCTATTCTTTGAAGATTTTAGATTGTTCCACTGTAATCTGCTGAAACGTCTAAACTTCTCTGTTGAACCACAAAATATCAACCCACCATTTTATCAAATCCCTATACGTGAATGGAGTCTTTGTTGTTGACGTTTAAAGCTTCCATTCGGCAATAGGTTTAACAAAAATAACTTGTTTAACAAGTTATTTTAATGTTTATATTTAAATAATTACAGCTTTTACGCTGAAAAATTATTAAAGACAACAGTTTATCAAAACGTTATCCATAATACCATTTTTGGACTTGTGGGTGCATTGCCCATGTCAAACCTTTCTGAGTGTTTGGAAAACCATGAAAACAGCTTTTCATATAAACGTCTGGTTAATGAGAAATTGAAAAGGCCTATATAGTGCTACATTTCCCCACCTTTCATTTGGACTATCCTCTCCATTACAATCCAAAATCCTGCTGCAAGTTCCACTACATAAGCCAGAGCTCAGCACTATCACAGAGGATAAGAGAATTGTGTGTGTAGTGCTAGTGGTGGAGTAAAAGTGGGGGCGAGCTCAGAGCCAGAGAGATGGGAAAAGCAATGAGCTCCAGATAGATACAAAGTCATGAGTGAGTGTGAGAGGGTAAAGGGGGAAAAAAGATAATTGAGTTTTAAAATGCCCTTTTATTGATCCAGTAGCAGAATCATAAAGCTGCATTTCATTGCATCAAAAAGCAAAATTGCATCAGTGCTTCTCTCTCTTGATAAAGATGAGTAAACAAAAATAAAATGAAGCAAAACACAAGGAGAGAGAAAAATATCAAAAGCTTGGAGAACAGGGATTGAGGGAATTAGTGCTCAATCCCCCTTAGCAGCTACAGGGAACGCGAACAAGCATGGAATTCAACCCCAAATCCCAATTTGAGCTGCTAATAACATCATGAGAGGAGAGTTATTTCAATGCCATTGGTCAGCTTGTTATTGTAAACACAATTTCTGATTGCTGAGACATCGTCTGAAAGTAGTAGATGTTACGTAGTTGTACTTGTGAATTCCCCTACCTCCGTAACTTTCTAATGACGTGATTTTGGGCAGTGGCTTCAGACAGTTTCAGACAGCTGTAGTATTTTGATAGTTCATAGGTGTTATATAATGTTTTGTAGACCCACATGTCTTCATATTGTAGCAGTATGCCCTTATTTAGGGGTTATGCCAAAATACAGAAATATTTCACTTGGCCTACTAGTCTATCTATGTATAGTTCTGTGAGAAATGAAGTACATCCCATGATTCAATAGCAATTAAGAGTGAAAGTAATCAAATGCAATGGAATAAGTGATCAGTTTGCTACTATTGAGTATTTAGATGTTTGTTAAAACAATCCTGCAATCATCCCAGAAGTGTACATCCCTGCAAATTAACCCCAAGGTCATGAAATTGATTAGCATGCCTGCTAGACATCTTTTGGGGAATGTGCTCTGGACATCAGGCCCCAGAGCAGACCCAGGACTCAATGGAGAGATTTCATCTCTTGGCTGGCTTGGGTTCGATTCATTGTCCCATCGGATGACCTGAAAGAGGTGGCTGAGGTGAGGGAAATCGGGGCTTTTCTTTTAGACCGCTGCCCTTGTGACCGGAACCTGGATTAGTGGCAGAAAATGGACTGATGGATGAATGGATGGAAATAAGTATTCCATTAGTATATGTGTATACCGGCCCATTTTGGTTTTCTCCCCATGCATACATTAGTAAATCTGCATCACTCTGAGCCAACAAACTTGAGCAATCACTGATTTGTGCATGATATGATCGTACACACAATTTGTGCATATGCACTCTTAGTTAATGGGGCAAATGATCCAGTAAGAAGTTGAAGGCTGAAAAAGAATTAAGGTGTAGTAGTGGTCTAGTCCAGAACTAAATCTGATTGAAATGTGTCAGCACTGCACAGAGTGCTTTCAAAACATCCCTTTTCGAATGGCTGTGTGGAATAGCCTGTCCTTTGGGTTTCTCTTGTGGTTTGTGCTGCTGTTGGTGTTTCAGCTTAGCCCCTGCTACAGAGAAGATAGGAGTCATACACAACAACTTCTTTGTACAGAAGTGCAACCAAATGTTAAAAACAAGAAGCCGTTACTTCACATGTAAGAGCTCACTATCTTCACATATAACATCTTTTAATATATTTAAATTTATATGATTTTACCTCGTATACATGTACATGTGTCCCCAACTATGCATAACATAATGATCATCACTCTATATGCTTTTCTTAGAGGACTGCATACAAGGATATCTCTAAATCGTCTGCTTGGCTGAATTATCACAATCCATCCTGCATAACAAAAGATCTACACAGGTTAACACAGCGCCTTGAGTCCTACATAGCAGGGTCCCTATGATGCACTAGCTTGTAATATTTCCTGTTGTTGTCATTCTGAAGTGACTATTGCTATTTTACATTGTGTAAAATAGCAATAGTCAATTTCTTGTGTTTTTCAAAGAATCCGCATTAACTCCATATTTTAAACAGTACAAAACAAGCAACATAAAAAATGGATATGTAAAGTGTCACATTCTTAACAAAAAAGCAGACCTCAGCCTTTTGTCCTATATTTGTGAAGGTCCAGTGAACTCAGTTAAAGTTGTGTGGATCAGAAAAGCTTGTAAGAATTACATCAGTCTGTTTCCTCTGATAAAAAAACAAGTAAATAAAAAAAAACAACTGAAAAACACCACAAGGGACAATAAAGAGAGAAAAAGACGAGGGGAAGAATTGCAAGTGTCAAGTAAACTTTCTATCACAAAATGAAATAGGACAGATGAGGTTGAGAATGAGCCATTTTCCTGACTTGTATAAACATGCATCTACAAGATAAATGGGGAAGCCACAGTTGAATTTATTATTGCCTGAATACAATGAATTGTATGTAATGGCCATACAACCACAAGGGAGATGTAGTTCAGCAAAACATTGGACATTTGAGTTATTGCACAACTTAACTATTTATTGAATGCATTTCACAGTTTTATGCATGGTTTATTTTAAGCTAACCTAGATAGACAGAGAGATATTTTGTCACTGAAACTGCTTTAATAGTGAATAAATCTTGTTTTTTTTAATATATGTTTAAGCGTTGATTTTTTCCACAGTCTCCAGCCAGACACATGGTTTTGCTTTTTGCATCCTTAAATGTCCTTAAACTCAATTCAGCCTCTATCCTAGTAGCTGCAAAGTACCCACTGCACTGTGTGTTTGTGCATGTGTGTGGCTGTTCCTCTCTTTGGAAGAGAAAGTGTGAGATATGTGTGTAAGCATGTGTGATTATTTGTGTATGTTTGTGCGTGGCCCCGTCTGCTCTCCACTTTTAGCTGACTGACCTGCAGACAGACAGGGCAGCTCCACAGAGAGTTGTGCCTTTTGGCCTTTTCTGCAGCATGTGTGTATATTTGTGCCCGTGTTTATTTAGTACAAAGCGGATGTTTGTCAGTTGCTGAACGTGCAGTCCATGCATGTGACTTTGTTGTTGGTGACAGATTTGCTCATGTTGCTTTGTGAGTTCCTGTATATGCACGATTAAGTGTAAAATGTGTGAGACTCAGTCAGTGTGTGTGTTTTTATTAGCTTCAAAAGGTAACATATATTTTGGTATTTATGTTTAGCTTTGGGTCCCATTTCCAATACTACTCTGCTAAAAAAAAAAAAAGTGTGCGTTATTCTAAGATATAATAATATCTGGATAACATTTGGTAGCACCATCTGCATGTTTAAATAGAATCAAACCATGCATAGTTGGTTTCCTCATTTGGCATTCTCTGCCCAAATGCCCATTGACAAGATCAGCATTGAAGTCACTTAAACTGACAGTATCTGCACTTTGAGTTCTGATTGTTCTACCCTGTTGGCCGTAGATGCTACCTTCTTATCCTACACTCTCAATTACCTGCTGTGCTTTGCATTTTTATGTCACACTGATTTAATTCCACAAATAAACTAAATATGAAACACTGCTCTGCTGTCATTCATCAGATACTTGTGGTCTTATTGATATAGGCCTTGCTTTGCTCAGGAGGTAGAGCAGGCCACCTACTCATCAGAAGGTTGGTGGTTCGATCCCTGACTCCTCCAGTCTGCATGCCAAGTATCCTTGGGCAAGATACTAACCCTAACTTGCTCTCCGATGCATCCATCGGAGTATGACTGTGTGTGAATGTACTTAGAAAGCACTGAGTATAGATGAAGTGCTTGTGAGAATGGGTGTGAATATGGCATGTTATATAGAGCGCTTTGAGTACTCCGGGAGAGTAGAAAAGCGCTATATAAGAACCAGTCCATTTATAACATAAGATTCTTATTTTTCTGAAACTGTAAAGTGAAGTGAAAATGAAGTTATGCAATGTATTACTTGGTGTAAGGGGCTGCCTACTGGTGATACTGTCATGGCAGGCGAGGCAGGCCGTGTGGAGGTAAAGTGAGGACCCAAGTGCAGGCAGAGGTTTGTATGAGGAGTGAGTTTATTTAAGGTGGAGATGGCAAGGACAGGAACTAAGAAATAACAAAACTGAGAAAACCTAAATACATGAAACTGAAACCAAAACTCACAGAGTGACATGCAAAGGAACAAAGGAAGGACCACGGAAAAAACACAGGGAGACTTGGGGAAGACATCACAGACAAACCAGTAACCCACAACAGAAAACAGAGGGCTAATATTTTCACAGCGGCAATAAGGGAACGGGAAACAGGAGGGAAACACAGCTGGGAGAAATCAGAACTGACGAGACAAGGAAGCAAAGCAGAATACACTAATGTGAGTGTTACGTTCCCCTGAGGGGTCTAGGCGGTGAGGGGGAGGTAACAAAAAGTGACAAAAAAGGTCAGAAAAAGGAGACAAAAAGGCATAAGGGTTAAATTAAAGAGTTTTTATTAAAATTCCTATCAAACTCAACTAAAAGAGACGGACAAGCCGCTATCACCATTTAAGGAAAACAAACAAAACCCAAGCGTTGGTCAATAAAGTAAACGTAAGCCAAAAAGAAAGAGAGCAGCTCACTAGCTGCAAACCACAATAACACGGCTCACTAGCTGCATACACTCACATGGCACTCTGGCCCAGAGCTCACCTTTTCCTGGGCTTAAATCTCCTTGATTACTGACGAAAGTCAGCTGCACAAAAGGGAAAGGTGGCACCTCAGGCAGAAGAGGTGGTGGGACACGCCCACACAGGCACCTTCAGGAGGAGGCCCTGCTAGGGCCGTAACACCCCCTCCCATAAATACAAACCAGTGGTTTGTCAAATGATTATTATAAACAAAACTTCAAATCAAGTCCGTAACCGTCTCCTCAACAAATTGCAGGCTTTCCACCTACCAAACCCCATAGCAACGGTTAGGCATTGCCTGTGGAAGCTGCCAACCTCATCTCAATGGGTTCAAAATACTTACTGAAGGTGGCCGCAGACCCTCAAAACAATGTCCCATGTGATAGCCAGGGCTTTTTTGAGCCATCAAATGTGGAGAACACAGCAGGCATTCAGAAGACCTTACTACAACTACTACATGTTGGTTAGCCAGGGGTGCAGGTCTGAGTGGTGTTATACCTGATCTGTCCACCTGCAGGTCATTTTGAGGAACTGGGACATTGTCAACCAGCAGCAGCTCAGGGCTAGTTGACCTCTTACACTTACTACAGGGTGCTACTGAGCAATTCTGCTCCACGTTTAGCCTCTTAGTAGGCCTGGCAACCATGTCGGTTTGAGAACCACGACTGACTTTTCTCAAAGCAGGCCCTTTTTGCTTTGAGTGGGCTTTCTGTTTGAGTTTCAGCCTCAAACAGTTAGCAACAAGGTGTCCAGGTTTGTGGCAGAAGAAACAGAGCTTCGTTTTGGGTCTCGAAACCACAACTTTTTCATCCTTGTTAGCTGGCCCACTCTTACCTTGCCAAGATGTACTATGGCACAGAGGGGTATGACATTCTACAGGATTTGTTTTATGAGTTAGGGTAAACTCATCTGCCAGTATGGCAGCCTGCTGTAAAGTGGAAACCCTTTGCTCACTTAAATAACAAGCAATAGACTCAGGAACAGAGTTTTTAAAGTCCTCCACCAGCATAAGCTCACGTATGGACACAGACCTTCAAAGTAAAACAGGAAGTACACAGAGACACACTGGAGGGAGAAAGAGAACATGGAGGAGCACATGACGGCATGAGGAAACACAGAACACAAGGAGTGGGAACACAAAGCACCAGAACTAACACCACAATATAAACACAAACACACAGAGGGAGACACAGAGGTCAACTATACGAGAGGAAATTACTAAATACATAGGGAACTAAACAGAATACAGGAAACCTGAACTGGACAGATACCTATTGAAATGATATAAAAAAAACAATCAGTCAATGTTCAGATAACATTTTAAACCAGCAAACTCAGTATGATTCACTTGTAATGCACTGCCATATGTCATACAAGTGTTTCCTGCTTTTAGACAAATCCCAGAGACTTTCTGAATGTTAAATATTTGAAGTACAATTCAAGGTCTATAAGAAAGTAGGGTATAGCTACTCACAAATACAGTTTATCAATGGCAGGCTGATCAAAGAGGTTTATTTATTCAAATGTCACCGTGTGTATTTCATCAAAATCTATAAACGGAAGCTTCCATTGTGGATGCCTGGCTGTTGTTGAGTTGGCTTAACTGCTTATGCAGAATTCAGGCAGTTCCTTAATTAGGTTTCAGTTAATTGCACACCCACATGCAGCTTATAAGTCAATTATAGGCTAAACTGATCGTGGGCTATGAAAAGGAATAACACATACACTTTAGTAGGCACATCACTACCACCCCCCAGCATGTCTCGGTGCCTGCCTCTCTTCGACTGTCATCCATGCTGCCAACCTAACAATTTTCACAGCAATGAATATAAAATGAGGTGGTGTTTCTTTATATTTTTTTGTGTTAAAAGAGTGTGTGTGTGTGTGTGTGTGTGTGTGTGTGTGCATAATGCTTGTTTTGGTTTCCTTTGTTTGTTTTCTTTTAAATGTGTTTGTTTTGACACAATGCGCGATACAATTTTATGAAGAACAATAACAGAAATGTAGACAAACTTTTTAAGCTTGGCATCAATTGTTGTTTGATGTTTTGGGGGAATAATAAATGTTTTTGTTTTGAGGTGATGTATTGTTACATTGTTACAGCACTGTTGTAACAATTTTATTGATTTTTATATTTATTTTTGAGGGGAGCAGGGTGGACAAGGTGGTCAAAAACAGCTTGAGTTTGACTAGGTCAGCTGTGGCTTATACACGGTCTTCTTCCAACAATCATTGTTGGTACACAGCTTCCCTCTAATCTTACTCAAGTAGTTTTCATTTCTGATACTCATCAAATATTAATCATATGAACAAAAGACTGCAAATCGCTCATCTGGTTGCTCTCATCATTGTTGTTTGTTGGAACTTTGGAACACCTCATTGCCTTTATCAGACAGCTGTAGTTTGTTGTTTGTTTATAAACTCTCTTTCCCCTATCTTTCTACAGATGTAAAGGTATATGTGAGCGATGAAAAATCAATCTCCCAAATGTTTATTGACATATAAATATTTCAATAAACATTTCAGTGGGAGGATCTGAAGTAAAATTGTGTCTTTCTTGGATGGATAGCAATGTTTGCTAAAGAAATAGTTACTGAGAGAGGTTTGTCAAGATACGTGAGATTAGATTAAAAAAAGAAGCTATTAGAGTCAGATAGTTGGCATCTTTACAGGGAAACACTTTCACTTTGATTTAAAAGGATTACAATTTGACCAAGTGTGTCATTTTTCTAGGTATCCTCACATGAACCTTAGGTGACTCTGCACTGAACTCCACATGACCTCCTGATTCCTTTATCCTAGCATAATGCATGCAACTGTGTATATAGAGTTTTTAGCACGTTCATTATTATGTGCAAGTGTTTTATCTGCTTTAGGCTAGATATTATCTGTAGTTCACGTCGTTCTCCAGGGCTTGGTCTATGATTTTACGAGGATAATAAAACAGACAAAAAGGTGGTGTTTTTATTCGCCCTCCTACAGGCAGATTTCATGTCTGTTTGTCTAGATTTTAATCTACAGTGGAAGCTAAAAAAAACATTAAATTAAAATTCACAGATTAGTGTATTATGTTCCAGGCAGCAGACATGGCTGGGCTAATTACTTAAGATGAGAGGACAGACAAAGGGATAGTCTGATGCATCTGGAAGTCTGGTATGCAAAAAGTTAATCTCTATGAAGTTTGTTTGACTGTTAATGTTGAATTCTTGACTGAATTTTTTTTTTGTAACTTTAAGCTCTAAAATTGAACTACTGCAGTATATCAACACAACTGATGATGTCATTGTGTTTATTATTACTAACTTGCTAATTACTAGCAAGAAGGATATCAACTTCCTGAATGCCGTGTCATAACATCTGGCTATTGCCACACAGCAATTTAGCTTTTAATTATATATTTTTTAACAATGACTGGCACTTAAAGCTGAAAGTATTGGGTGGCGTATTCACTGGCTGCACCAGAATCCTAGAAAAAAACTGACAATTAACTAGATATGCTAAGTTAACAGACTTAGCATATCTAGGCCAAGGCCAAACCAGTAATATGCTACTGGTTTGGCCTTGAGTGTCTGACAAAGTTTAGGAAATACTGAAGTGTTCAGGTGCTCTCTTCCTGAACTTGAGCATTATGTGTTACCACTGTCTCCATGAATGTCTGAGAAATAGAAATGTAATATGCTAAGATAGTAAAACAAGAAACGGATCAGGCTATAAGTCACCCATAGAACTCCCCCCACTATACTGCAATGCAGACATTAGCAATTTCCTGAAAACATTTTTGTTTAATGATAAATTCAACAAACATTTGGTTTGTGTGTAGCTTCTAAAAGCTTTGATATTTTTTCCACACAGACATATGATCAGCTGTTCTATGATGTGATGTGTGAGTGTGAGGAAGTAAGCAAGACACTTGTCGTCATCCTTGCTGAAGGTACTAGTCTGTGTAGTACTGAACCACTACAGAAAAAGCAACAGCGTGACAGGTGTTCACACCTTTTCAAGCTGGTGGGTTATACTATTTTGTCTTTGAAAGTTTGTGTGTGTGGGTATTGCTATTTATGCAGCTGCAAGGTCTACCCTGTTGTCACACTGTCAGCTTTATCTCTTTGCACCTCACATCTTTGTCAGATAGATCACTTCCCTGTCATATCCTCCAGCTTCAGGACACAAAGGACAGACTATCCAAAACATTAGCTATAAGTTGTAAACCTTAAAACTTTGATTTTTCAGTCACCATTTTTGTAGTAGTTATAGGTTATGTTAGTCGAGGACACTGACTGATAGCATTGATGTGTCAACATTACACGTGACACAGGATACAGGATGGATGGTTCCTAAAAAGGTTTTTATCAGGGCCTCTTTAATGTTGTTCAGTGTATGTGACTAACCTATCACCTGCTTTCTAGCTTGACAGAGGCAGCCTAGCCAAAAGGTCCAAAAACAAGTCTTATAAAAGAAAGAAACTTACATCATGACTTTCCCCTTTAAAAACACAATTTATACACAGTAAAGTTGATTTGTTGAAATACTCAAATTCTCACTGAGATAACACTGACATGTTTAAGTCATTCCAGTCAAAAATAAAAGTGTTGTAATACTTCATTACACACAAAAATAAAAATAAGTTTACTGATTTTTTATTTCGTCCATATTTCTTTGTAATTTTATGAGTCTGGACTTTTGGTTGAGTTAGGCAAGCACTGTAATGGTGTCCAAATCCCTTATAGGAAGATACAGAGAAGGTTTTAAAACATATTCAGGCTACCTGCACTAAGGGAAGCAGTTTAAATAAAAGGAAAATAAAGGCTCTAGTAAGACCACCAGTGACCAACTGGGCTGTTGCTTGGCCTTTTTGAAAGCCCATTTGCTTCATCATTTCCCATTTGATCCATAGCGCTATTATTTGTCACTGCCTCCATAAGATCACAAGAGCAATAGTTTTGATTGTACGTCATCATTTTAAAATGCTTATTTACTATATTAATTACCTTTACACTGTTTAAAGATTTGAGAGTTCAGGTGTGTAGAGCAGGCTGGAAAGAAATATGGGAAAGACACACAGCAAAGGCCATGGGTTGGACTCAAAATGGGCAATATAATAATTTGATACCATTATTACATCATTGTAATGAATCGATTCATTTTGTTGTCCCTTTGCTATCATGCTGTGTAGTGCTATATGCTACAGTAGTGCTTACTATTTTTATGGGTACTTAGCTAATGGCCAGGCATTTCATGATGGACTTTTATATCTTAATCACAAAGATCTGATTTACCAAAACAGTAATTTGTTGATAACACATGCTGTTGCAGAAATAGTGCAACTTAGCACTGTGGAGCTGTGACAATGTCAACAATAGCATTTTTGAATCATAAATGACTTGAATATAATAACTCACCATTCATCCTAACAATTAATAGTTATTGAATTTCTGCTGGACTGCATTGTCTTAGCTAATAGCCACCCTTATTGAATGTGTGTGCATGTGTGTGTATGCAGTGCCTTTGTGCCAGTTCAGCTCTCTATCTGGTTTTACTATAGCTTTTTGACAGAAATCAGGAAATCTGTGTATTTACAGATCATTATATATACACGTTCAAGAGAAATGAACTGAGGAGGAGAAAGTAAATTACTGATAGGAGATGGCAGAAGTTACACAGACAGAACTGACTACTTACAGAAGGGCTAAAAAAAACCCAGTCCTCCACCCAGGGTAATAGCTGTAGCTGTTGTGAGAATGAAAAAGGACAGACTTACCGGCAATGGTAAGTCACCTGGAAACTCACTGCAGCACTTTATCGAACAAGCAATTTTTGAAAATCAAACCCTGTACTCCTTTATTTTTTATGTGCACCTCTGTGGGCAAAGAAGTCAGTAGGTTAGCACACAGTGCACCAAAACCAATGCTTTACCTAATCCATACTCATTGGGCACTACACTTGTCCATAATATTAGCTGTGTGTAAGTGGACGAAGTCTAAAATATATGCAGTAGCTGATTTTGCAGATTTTATTCTATTTTATTTAGTCTGACAACGTTTAGAATCAGAATCATGATCTTAATTCACTGTTGTGCTTTTCCAAGACGAGCTCAATAACGAGCTCTATAAACTCTCTATAGGCTCCTCTTGTTAGCGTTTTCTTTCTTACTTTCTTTTTATTATTACATACATACAGTAAGTGCAGAAACAGGCTTCCTGACTCCTGGCAGAGCGTCAATATTTTGCTTTTTAAAATGATAAAGGAGGTTGTTGATTCAAACATTTTTTTTAATTGTGTTTTACCTTTAACTAGAATGATATTTTCTACTATCATGAAATGTATGGTGAACATGAACATGGCCACGAAGAAAAAAAAACTAAGATGTAATACAGATCAGGGAAAAAAATACAGGAGCAGCCAAGACTAAATTAAAAATCTCAGAAGAAAAACAGTCAGTAGAGCAGTTTTAGAGGAAGGAAAAGTAGGAAGAACAAGGTTGAGAGGAGTAAAGGAAGGTTGTTAGAGTGGGAATATTGCCATTGTGCATCAGATAAACATCATACAATCCCATTTCATGTGGACTTCAAAGAGCCAGAGCAGCAGGGAATCGGACTTCAGCTGAAAGGCGATGGTCACCTCCACCTGAACCTGCCACTGTAGGCTACTCTTGTGCATTATAGTCATTTTAGCTGCAGCTTTTATCCACAGCGACTTACCGCCAGTCTCCTCTTCAGCTATTAGCCACACCAGGGACTGCTGCCTTTGAAATAAATCAAAGCTGCTCTGCTGCAACAATTGGAACTATGCTCATATAATTACATGGGTTTAGTTGTTGCTTGTCAGTGTTGTCCTTATGAGCATTTTTCAAACTTGGTAAGTGATAAAATGTCTTTAATTGCGCTTCTTTTTTTAAATACTAATCTTTGATATGTCAAATCTGTGCCAAAAAAAGTAGTAATGCTAAAAATTTGCTCTTGCTTTATTAAAACAACTTTTGTAGTGTACACAGTGTTAAACTCTCCTGTGAGTTCTTTGGAGCTGGGAGTTTTAAACAGCATGTCACTCAGTCTCATCATTTGATTTCATGCTTTGTTTTTTTGAAGTGCGATGCTTAATAAGTCCCCCAGGGTGTGTTTGATATACCTGCATAGCTCATATTTCTCTCTTGTTCTTCTCCTCCTCTCTGGCTTTTTTCCATATGGAATTATAGCCAAATTAAAAAAACTAAATCTGCAAACTGCAAAAATGAAAGCAAAAGAAGCAAACAAACAAACAAAAACCCATGAAAGCTGAAAAATGAATGCATTTTGGTCTTACCAGTGTGTTTTGGATTTTAAATTAAGGATCATATCAGCAATTGACAACTCCACTCCAAGCAGCTTATGTATCATAAGCACCATCTTTTAAGTTCTCTGATCAGCTCTAACCTTTAAACATTCAGCTTCACATTCTGATGATGCTGGGTTGAAACCAGAAGCTTTTTCCAGCTTTCACATCAGCATTGATGCTGTTTATCATACAACAAGAAGATTTCCCTGTGTCTATCTGCTTCTATTTCTCTGTTCAAGATGCCTCATCTGAAGCACATGCCATCACGAGCCTTTCTCATCAATGAGAAATGTAGAGCTGTAAATGCAAGAAAAGGTGAGCATGCTTTACTGGCTTGACACCATCTAAGAATCTTTTCCTGATTGGATGTGTTTTTGTATTTTCATCTTTGTTTTTTTTTTGCTTATGAAAATCTTTATCCCAAATGCTAATGATAACATGCTAATGTGCACTACTGGATATATTAATATTTTTACTAATGTAACTTTAAAGGCTGTCTTGGGGGTAGAGGCATAAAATAAACAACCCAAGGCCTGTACTGTGAAGTGAATTCAACATACACAGGGTATCTTACTGTTATCTGAATCACTTACCCTAACATCAGCAATCAGGATAAGGAGTCACACAAAGCTAGTTATCAAGTTAATCCAGGATTTCCACTGCCTGTTTAGTTAAAAGGAGTGGCAGTGCCAACATGTGCCCAATCACAGTTATGGATAAGTATATTGGAAACAGCAAGTGAATTTACTAAGAAAGGTAAAACTATAATATTAGAAAAATATGAACACATAATACAGACTGAAAGCAACACAGCTACTTAGCAGAGTGTGAGTGTGTGAGAGAGGAAACATAACCTGGAGCAGGTTAGGTTCATAGCACAAGTTAACATGCTGATTTACCCCAGTAAGACGTGAACCACCTTAATAGTACAGAAAACCCCAGGGTTAACCCTGAAGTTACCTGGATAACATGAAGATTTTGATCTAAAACAAGATCAGGCTGTGTCTCCAGGTTCGTGACGAAATCCCGGAAGCATCATCTGGGCTCTCTCTTGTTGTGCGTCACGTATCCGGGGTCTACCTGGCAACGTTCGTCAGCGTTTCCCATGTTGATTCTGTGGCTTGAGTCTCTTCTGCTCAGGACCTTTGTCTTCTTCAGGTCCTCTGTAGCCACCGCTGCACTGTTATAAGTTATGGTGCTGTCTCTGGGGAAGACACAGAGTTTTGCTGGTGGAAGCAAATTTATTTTTCTGTAAGCTATAAAAAAGCAGTTCTCACTTCATTCAGAAAAACTCATTCCCTTTCTTTTTCCTGG
Source organism: Neolamprologus multifasciatus (assembly GCF_963576455.1). NCBI lineage: Eukaryota > Metazoa > Chordata > Actinopteri > Cichliformes > Cichlidae > Neolamprologus > Neolamprologus multifasciatus. The sequence continues at coordinate 12,746,909 of NC_140443.1, forward strand.
CATTCTGCGGTGAGTTCGGGCCTAAAGCTCTGTGACATCTTTGTATTCCCAGCTCAGTATCACTTAGGGACAACTCTGATTTAATAAAAGTTCCTAAAAACACTGAAGTAAGTTAAGTTCTTCCCTTCAGTGTCTTCAGGCATTCTGTATACACAAATATTATTTCTTTGCAGTGTTGGGGAGTAACGGAATACATGTACCATCGTTACATATTTAAAATACAAAATATGAGTAACTGTATTCCGTTACAGGTACCGTTTAAAAAGGTGGTATTTAGAATACAGTTACTTTGTTGAAATAAATGGATTACACGGCGGTATTTTCCTGTTTCATATTGTCGTGGGTCAGGACTGTTTGGGTTTTGTTTGACAGCTATGTTCTGTTGTTCCAGGCAGCAGCATTACGGTTGCCATGGTTACAGGGTGATGTGCACTCTCTTTGCGACTGTGTGTTTCCTGGGTGAGAGAGCGTGTCACTACCCGATCCGTGTGACAGAGTGCCTTTTTGTTGTTGTTGTTGTTGTGCTAAGCTAATAGGCAGAATGCTACAGGCATAGCCCTAAAGAATGTAGCCTCATGGGCAGTGTAGTCCGTGCTGCAGGGAGAATGGACTGCCATACCCGTTATGTGTCTGTGAGCGCGAGGAGGGAGAAAAAGGAGAGTGGAAAAGTAAGAGTTGTCATCGAGCAGAAATGGGAGATGGAAGCATCTAAATATAATAATAACCACTGCAGCCGAAAAGAGTGCCTGACGGGCCCAGTTGTAAGTAAGCTATTAAGTGTTCGTGTTCGTCTCTGTCTCAAACTTGACCCAGACAACAAAGTAAAGCAATTTTTCAGCTACGAGCCCAACACGGAACCCGATGTATTAGGTCCCTAATACATCGAGGTCCCTTTACTACGGTTCGGATGCTTGTATGTAAAGTAAATTTCAGATCTGTGTCACACTGTTAATTGTTACCGTACCCATGACTGGGTGTTTGCAAGGTTTTAAGGATGCTTAGGTTGCATTTTTCTTAATAGAAAAGCATTTCTTTCTTCACCAATTTATTAGATTTTAACAGACACATCTTGGAAAAATGAAGGCATTGATTACAGAAATAGCCGGGCACCATGTGGATGCTGTGGGTAAAAGCTCTGTAACGATCTACAGAGATAACTGTACCTGCACAGTTGCAGCCCATTGTGACACACGATGCCATGGTATGATTTCAGACGAAACAGCCTCAGTTACCATGAAGTCCCCCTGCAGTCACTCTCAAAGACAAGATTGATAAAATGCAATTATTTACCCCCAACCAGCCTTATCTTTTTCAGTATTCAGTATTTTGTTTAACTGTTTCTGTGAGAACTTGTCAATGAACATTTCTATTCTTCCTTTTTTCCTTTTTAGGTTTTGACTTTACATCCTAAATATCATTGTGCCCTTGTCTTCTTTCACTGCTGTTTTTATTTTGAAGCCCTTTTTGCCAATATATTTCCCCCCCTTTAAAAAACTGCTCACTAGCCTGATCTGTGTTAGACTGTTGTATTATTTAATTAACAAAAAGTGAGTAGCATTGCAAAATCTCAAAAAAGAAGAAACAAATTCATCGCTTCAGCACTGCAGTAAGGATGTTTTTCTTTTTTGATTAATATGCTGTAGAGCTAGAGAAGACCATAGTTTTGGGAAGGTGCCACTGACCCTTTTCATATTGCTTTTATTTTGTTAATTACACTCATATTGATGACAGAACATTTCCTGTTTCTACAGTAAAAGTCTGCTGAGCTAAGGGCAATGCAAAATGTTTTGGAACTTGACTGTAACATTGTATAGGCATACAAGCAAATGCAATTTGTCATGGTCCTGGGTTACCCCGTTGTCTCTGATTAGTTTCTGCTGTGTGTCTGATCTGTTACTGTTCCCCTTCTTATCTTCTGTATCATTTGTAGAAGTCTCCCATCGTCCTTTGTCATGTACATGTTTCTGTGCTCTTGTTTCTCCAAGTTTCTTAGGTGTGTTTTCTTAGGTGTGCTTTGGATGCTATGATTCCTTGTTATCGTTTGGTTTTTCTGAACCAGGAAAAGCAGACAACCAGACACACATCCGCACACATGCACACATTTACACATTTACACATTTACACAGGATGTTTTAATCAGGGTGCTTTGTCTTTTGTCACAACACAAGTTTACATCAGTTCACAGGGTAAAAAAAAGTCAAGTGGCCTGCTGTACCTGTATTTTAAATGGTTATTTTCATCATGTCTCATTCTTAGGAAAGGGTGATTAAGAATATATTGTTGATTGACTAGTCGAGTTAACCACAAGACATAGTACCATGGAAGCAATCTTAAATGATGGAAATTTCAAAGTGAAAGTCCAGAGATTTTTACAGTTTGTGAGTGTGTTAATCTGTGTCTTTGTCCTGAATAGCAGCAGGCAGCAGCCTTCGATGGCAGCAGCAGGCATTCCAGTGGCAGCCATGCATGAGTACACAGCTGCAGGGAGGTCACACAGATACGCACCCACATACAAAAAAAAAAAAATGTATATAGCTAATGTATATAGCACACGTTTGGTCACAAAACACAATAAGCCAAATATACATAAAACCACATACCGGTTTGGATTCACAAGCACACACATGCATACCAATACTGGGGCTGACACACGCGTGTTTTATGTTTTAATATGTAAAAACATTAAAAGACAGAGTTGTGGGAAATACTAAAAAAAAACAAAAAAACGGGGAGGATAGAGAGGTGGATTGAGAAGGAAAGGGAAAAGTGGGTTGGAAAAAAAATGTCTGTAACTGAAAAAATTAACACATCATAAACATACTGAAAAGGTGGTGGGGTGAGGGGGGTGGGGGGGAGCGAAAGTCCAAAAGAGAAGTGGTATATTGAAACAGGAACAAAAAAGACATCAAAAGAGTTTTTTTGACTAGATTGAAAAAAAGAGACGTTTCTGAAGTGGACAGTAAAGTCTAGTTGTCAGACACTATAGAAAAATGTCCAGTTGTACATTTAAAACCTGCCAGATTCTCAGTCCCGACTGCTACTACCTATATCTGTATTATTAAATGTTTGAGTATCTGTATCTTCGCTTTAAGTGCACTTGATTATTACAAGAGCACTTACATTTAAAGAATGTAGTATAAGTATATCAAAGTCTGATAATGCAGAGCTCAACTTTACAAGAAGCTGAGCCTGAAATTCACTAGAATGTCTTAAGCACAGACAATAAACCCTGCATGTATTAAAAGATCTCTACCACACTGAGGTTCCAGTGTGAGTTCATCTCAGGGGAAATCTCAGTAAAAGGCAAAAAACGTTCAAGAAACTCCCAATAATTATGCTAATTTGCCATGTGGAGCAAGTCTACTGAACGTTGTAATGTTTAAGATCATTTAAGTAGAAATAGGACATTTTTAAACTGCACAGTTGCAAAAAGTGCAGGATTATAGTATTATTTATTTATTTTACATTTTGATGGGTCTGAGATTATGTGGCAGTTATGGCTCTATAGGCCTCTGTAGGCAGGTATAGAAGACACACACATGCAAATACACACACAGAGGACCCATCTGGCCTTATCTTGTTATTTGTGATTTGCTTGTCCTTCCTTCCTCTTATCTTTTTTCTTTTATCTGTATTTGTGTTTCTGTGTAAAGTGCTTTCTGACAAACTTGTTTGATAAAAGCACTTGAGGAATAAATTGGACTTGGCGTGCAAATGAGAGCAAGAGAACAGAGGCAGAGGCCAAGGGACGGATTGACAGGACCGCAACAGATAGATGGCAAGAGTCAGACAGGAAACATAAGATGAGGATCAGATGAGCAGGGGAGCAATGATGAAGTGAGAGAGAAAGAAGAGGAGACAGGTTATTTCAGAAGAATCCACAAACAAAAGAGTTTTGAAAGGTGAATAGCTTACTTAGGACACCTAAAAAGGAGGATCACGTGACCAGCAGTATTGATAAAACATGCATGTGGCAATGTAATAGCATAGTTGTTTCACTGGAACTAATGTGTAGATGATTGTTGCAAGATCTGTGAATATAGAACAGGATGGTCCAAAAATCACTTCCCATAAGGAAGAACAGGGGAGAAAATAGGAGGGAAAAACTTGATTAACAGCCTCCTCATAGTTTTACTTTGATGCCAGAATTTATTTAGTCAGACTCTGCAGCAATTTTCAGCTTCTGGATATTTTAAATTTTGAAGGAAACATTTTAATTGCAAACGAGGAAACTGTGCATGCAAGCAAATTAGAAACAGATTACAAAACTGTGAGGTGTATAGGTTTTGTGAGTGTTTTGTGGAACAGAAAACAGAAACACAGTAACGATGTTTGTGTTCTCTAACATGAATTTCATGTAAATGTAAAGATGTGATATGACTGACCCCTTATAAACACAGCAGCCAGGAGAGAAGCAGCCTAGCCATTACTCTGTCTCTCTTTTGCTGTTTGACACACACAGGCACGCACACACACAGGCTGGGTTTCAGACAGGTAATTAATAAGCAATGATTGGCCTGTTTTGTGCTTGCTAAGGCATCATTTTATTGGCGCCCTCTTCCAAATCACATGCCTGGGCAATTTACTGGCACTTCAACCACAACTGCAGAGTCCATATGTTGTGATTAAAGCCCCATCAAATAAAGCACATCCGGAGATCACACTTAAACTAGTAAATTACAAAGTGAGATCCTCAACTTGTGCACCATCATTCTTCTTTCCAGAATTTTACAGCAGATGATAATGAAACACGATTAACTGGTCTTCTCATTCATGTTTGGAACTGTTTCTTTCAGGTCCTTGTAACTAGTCCAAATCCTAAAACACAGCTCACCACTATTTTTAGAAGCATGCTGAGTTTCCTAGTGCTACTATAACTAAAATCATTGTACTGTTTTTGTGCATCATTTTTGTTGTGAGGAGCAGAGGATTTCTAGGTAATCAGGCAAATAGCTTCAGTGTCACTGACTCTTTGTAGAGATCTAATTCACTCTATAATTTATGTTTTCAGGAGGACTGAAAATGTGCTCTTTTCATTTGTGAGTTTTTCAATATTTCACATTGGCCTGGTGATGGAGACAAAGTTTTTATATTGCAGAACTTCTTCTAATTGTTTCTATAGCGCCCAAGGTTTTTCCTTTATACTCCACAGCTGTGAAGCATTACTCACTCAGTTTGGCACGTTCGAATTAGACACTAGCTTTGTGGCTGCAGTGGTCAGTCATCTCAAATTTAAACAGCATTTTTCATTCCTCTTCAGTGTCACAGAGGGCAGTTTAGTCTGGATCAAGTGTGGACAGTTAGTCATTAAACTGCCAAAACTGTCATCAGTAAACAAGACTGTATTTTCTCTAAGGGTTTCTGTTTGTGTCATTGTTGTCATCTCTGAATGTGGAGGTCAAGGGTTGTGCTTGACTTATGAGGGAGTATGTGAGGCTTTTGTCACTGCTTTATTCACTTTTTTCACTTGGTTTTCTCTAATTCTCTAATTCAAAGTTTCAAAGGCACTTTGGGGTGAAACTAACACGTCAAAGTGCTTTATAAATACTGGTTTGTATCTCAAATGGTAAGAGGAGAGGAGGAGAGAGGATGATCAAAGAAGTAGCTACAGATATTCAAAACTAAAACTCATAACTTTGTTTTATTTTGCACTTATTTTGACACTTCATCTGATGATTTGCACTTTGCTGAAATTAATTCAAGTCCCTATTTAGCATGTTCAACACTACCATAGAAGTTTAAAGAAAATCTAATTAAGCTTGTAGGCATGGCAGCATTTCAGCTTTATTATTATTTAGTATGATTGAACAGTGATTTAATAAAAGCTTTCATGAAGGGACTAACTTCTTTTTTGCCACTCAAAGTGTCATCTTTGTAGGACTTTCCTTAGGGCATATTAACATGAATGCTTAATCTGGAGGATTAGATTTCAGCTTATTTCCAGGAAACTGTTTATATATGCAGATTGTGTTATACTGTAAATTGTCCCTTCAGGGCCTCTGTCTCAGACCCCATATGCTTCATCAGCTGCCTCCCTGTTGGTGTCAGATGAATCCATTAGCATATAGAATCATTAGCCCAGGATTCTCTCCGCTTAAAGTGAATTTTCAGTCTTGAACAATATGCAGTATTGGTTTATTGCCCATTCTATTTATACCCATCAAACATTATCATCTAAAAAAATCATGTTTCAATTGTTATTGGTAAGATGAGATTACATAGCCCACCATTACCAAGATAAACATCATGTTTGTATCACATCAGCATACTAAGGAAGCTATGAGAAGTCTGGCTGAAAACCCTTGAAGGGGAAAGAAATCAGTGATGCTTTCAGCAAGACTATAATTTGACTTTGTCATTTTACTGCTGTTGAAATCGGTGTATTAAGCTACTCTAAGCTAAAGTCAAATATTGCTCATATGGAATTACACTGACAGTTCTGGTCAGTAGGCTAAAATCATACACAAAGAAAGCAGAAGCCAAGAAAATAAATGGCCCGTTCTCCAAAAACCCATCCATGGCTGCTCAATATCAGCTCTGGGTGGGTCTGGAAAGAGTGGTTACATAGCACAAGTGCCAAGTGGCTGGTGGACCTAAGAGCAGACTACAAATGTCCCAGAGCATGAACATCATCTGGACTGGTTAACACAGTGCAGAGCAATCCTAATCATGAAGGATTCTCACAAACACACAGCTATCTAAATACCAACCAATTACCTGCCTCTCTGCAACACTGAAGCTCTTCTCAGGCATCATAGCAACCAAGCTAAGTAGGCACACGAGTCAACACATGAGCAAAATTCAGAAGGGCATTGGAAATAACAAAGCACCAGTTTCTGGTTGATATAGCAGTATACCAGGACCATAACACCAGACAGACAAACCTGAGCACCACCTGGATTGACTTCAAAAAATGTGCAGTTAAAGAACAGCACAGAGGCTTCGATCCGATTTAATGTCAGCAGAATAACAGGCCCTAAGAATTAGATCCATAAGGGCAGGTGTTTGAGAAAAACTGTGTGAAAGTCCTGTGGGACTTCAAGTTCCAGACAGACAGTTAGCTGCTGGTTAAACAAGCAGACATCGTGATGATTGACAAGAAGCAGAAATGTCCAGTTGTAGAGAGAAAAATATCAGGGGCAGAAAGAACAACTTGAACAGATGTGAAAGCAAAGTCCTAAGTGGTCCTCATGGTAATGGGAGTTCTAACCTCCAAACTGGAAGAGTGGCTTCAGCAGATACTCCAGAAGAGTGCAGTCATAGAAACAGCAAAGACATATACAGTGGGGCAAAAAAGTATTTAGTCAGCCACCGATTGTGCAAGTTCCCCCACTTAAAATGATGACAGAGGTCAGTAATTTGCACCAGAGGTACACTTCAACTGTGAGAGACAGAATGTGAAAAATAACAATGGTCAATAACAAAAATACAACTCAATACTTTGTAACATAACCTTTGTTGGCAATAACAGAGGTCAAACGTTTACTATAGGTCTTTACCAGGTTTGCACACACAGTAGCTGGTATTTTGGCCCATTCCTCCATGCAGATCTTCTCAAGAGCAGTGATGTTTTGGGGCTGTCGCCGAGCAACACGGACTTTCAACTCCCGCCACAGATTTTCTATGGGGTTGAGGTCTGGAGACTGGCTAGGCCACTCCGGGACTTTCAAATGCTTCTTACGGAGCCACTCCTTTGTTGCCCGGGCGGTGTGTTTTGGATCATTGTCATGTTGGAAGACCCAGCCTCGTTTCATCTTCAAAGTTCTCACTGATGGAAGGAGGTTTTGGCTCAAAATCTCATGATACTTGGCCCCATTCATTCTGTCCTTAACACGGATCAGTCGTCCTGTCCCCTTGGCAGAAAAACAGCCCCATAGCATGATGTTTCCACCCCCATGCTTCACAGTAGGTATGGTGTTCTTGGGATGCAACTCAGTATTCTTCTTCCTCCAAACACGACGAGTTGAGTTTATACCAAAAAGTTCTACTTTGGTTTCATCTGACCACATGACATTCTCCCAATCCTCTGCTGTATCATCCATGTGCTCTCTGGCAAACTTCCGCCTGGACATGCACTGGCTTCAGCAGCGGAACACGTCTGGCACTGCGGGATTTGATTCCCTGCCGTTGTAGTGTGTTACTGATGGTGACCTTTGTTACTTTGGTCCCAGCTCTCTGCAGGTCATTCACCAGGTCCCCCTGTGTGGTTCTGGGATCTTTGCTCACCGTTCTCATGATCATTTTGACCCCACGGGATGAGATCTTGCGTGGAGCCCCAGATCGAGGGAGATTATCAGTGGTCTTGTATGTCTTCCATTTTCTGATGATTGCTCCCACAGTTGATTTTTTCACACCAAGCTGCTTGCCTATTGTAGATTCACTCTTCCCAGTCTGGTGCAGGTCTACAATTCTTTTCCTGGTGTCCTTCGAAAGCTCTTTGGTCTTGGCCATGGCGGAGTTTGGAGTCTGACTGGTTGAGGCTGTGGACAGGTGTCTTTTATACAGATGATGAGGTCAAACAGGTGCCATTCATACAGGTAACGAGTGGGGGACAGAAAAGCTTCTTACCGAAGACGTTACAGGTCTGTGAGAGCCAGGGATTTTCCTTGTTTGAGGTGACCAAATACTTATTTTCCACCCTGATTTACGAATAAATTCTTTACAAATCCTACCATGTGAATTCATGGATTTTTTTTTCACATTCTGTCTCTCACAGTTGAAGTGTACCTCTGGTGCAAATTACTGACCTCTGTCATCATTTTAAGTGGGGGAACTTGCACAATCGGTGGCTGACTAAATACTTTTTTGCCCCACTGTATCTGTATACATTAAATATGGAGATATACACCATTTGCACAGAGCATAAATGCATACACATTTCTGCATAAATATGTTACAAGACACACAAAAAGTAGCCATACATTCAAACATAGCCACACTACAGCCCAGAAATGAACGCAGACAGAAATGGACACACACACACAGAGCTTGTTGATCGACACTGAGTGTTATATTGCTGACAACAGCCTCCATTTCATTTGCATGAAGCACCGAGGCGATGCACCTTTGCCTTGCTCTTCTCCACAGGAGAATGATTGGCAGCAGTATGTGCATAGCAGACACTGAAATGTGATTCTGCCAGAATTTTAAAATAAAAATCCACTGGCTCTGTCACTTCTAAACATTATAGATCTCCAGTCAATTTTGCATTTTGCATTCAAGATCACGTCTTAATTGATATTTCTGAATGTGACCTATATCTGATGTCAATATGATCGACGCATTCTGAAAAGGTCCATGCATGCAAACTAAAATCCTTGGAAACAATTACATTTAGAGAATACAAACAACTTATTAATGCCTTGTTTCATTCCTCCAAAGTGTTATAAGCGTGATGTAAACAGTTTTGGTATCCACATTAAATATTCTTTTCCTGCCTTTTATCCAATCAATCAAAAAAGGTTCAGGAGCAATACAACGGTCTGAATATGTAGGGTTTGCTGAATCATGCAGAGAGCATAAAAGGTGGACATTCCAGGTTTTCAAAGTAAAATCATACCTATGACTTTCTTGAAGACATACCTAACCAGAAGGATGCACAGCAAACAGTATCTTGCAGGAAAACTAATATATGTTGCTGTGCACAGCTAAATGCCATAGAAATTTGTTAGGTTATAGCATGAAAGTGGGCTTTTACTTGGATATTGCCAAACTCGAGGACAGATGTATAAAGAACGATTTCTACAGTAGCTGTTATAACAGAATATGTAGAACTGAAGAAATTTATAAAACACAGTTTCCATAATTCCCTCTTCAGTAACGAGCTGAAGTCCCACCTCATAGCCTGTTTCATCTCCTTCTTCCTGGCTCAACTCCCTGCTGTCTGAGTAATAAGCAAAAAGAAAACAATAATCCAATAAAGTGAAAAAATGACATACTAATACATTCAAAATTGACTGAAACAGTGTTAAAGTATGTTTAAATATTTATTTCTTTGTGTTACATCACTTCTCTGAGCCCCTCAGGCAGCTCGATTAGCATAATAATTAAGCAAGTGCCGTAATGCTCTGTTTGTTCCTATATGGCTCCACACTGCAGTTGGTTTTGAAGTTTCGCTCTCCGACACACCGCTCCCCCTACCCCACCTATCCAAGAAATTACCATGCATTTAGACAATGGGAAGGCGTTAACAGAGAGCTAATTTCTCCCACACTCCTGTATGTGTGTCTTATCAGCAGTGCGAGAGTATACCGCTGAGACTTTGTGCCAGTATGCGTGTATGTGTGCATGCACTTCTTCTTACATGAAGTGATTGACTGGGGAGGGGGGGATAGTATGAAATAGAAAAAGGAACTGGCAAGAAGTATGGGGGTGTAGCTTGGGAGACTTTCATTATGAAATTGAGAATGAGGATTCAATCAGACTTCATTTAAAAACTAATGTTACTCTTCTGTTCTCTTATCCAACCTCTCTTTCTGCCTTCCTCACTCAACTAATTTCTCTCCCTATCAAGGATGTTTGCTTGAGCTGACATGATTTATAGTGAGCTGCAATGAAAGAATAATCATGTTCTCAGTAATGAATTGATTAGCATTTTAATAAGTGTGAGACCAGCATACTGGAGACTTGGACAGTTAGGGGTTAAGGTTCAGAGTGCATTTGAATTCATTTTCATACACAGAAGGCTGATGCAACATTTTAAAGTTTTGAGGGTCATAAAGGAGCTTGAAATTATTGTCATTAATGTAGGAAATCACATGACAATTTTTTTTGTTGTATAATACATTGGGCGAGTACCAGGAACTTCCAATCACCTGTGTAACTTTGTAAAAAAGCTACACAGGTATTAATATTCATTGACAGTAAAACACAATTAAATAACTGTCATTGTACTGATTACTGATTACCTGCAAGAGAATAAGATTTGATTTATCAGTCTGACATATTAGTAAAACCAAGCCATTAATTGTTTTTCCTTCCACTGTGTGCAAATTAAGATTTCAAATGATACATAAGGATGCCAGCTTTAATTAAACTTGGATAATGTTAAATCTAACTGGAATAATGTCAGAAGCTTTGTAAAATGTAAATTATTTTAATTGCTATCTCATTAGTCCTACTTCTGATTACTATGCAAGACAATAATCTTTGCTATTTGTGACAATAAAATGGTTTGCGACACTTACACGACTGATGCCAGCAGGTTGTTCATTCAGCTTTAGCTTTCACTAATAATGTATCACAGATGTGCCCACTAATAAAACTCAGGACACAAAAATGTGCTTTCATGGTGGATTTGTGTGTGAAGCTATAATATGCATGCATACAAACCCTATAGGACATGACTGTCATAAGGATCACTGTTTGTTCAAACAACTATTTTATGTATGCTTTGTTGTAAAGTGTTGTAATGATTCTGAACAGCACCACAAGCTACCAACAATTCACGTTTCATTTACCAGTGACTACAATTATCCCATTAAGTTTAACTTTCTAAAAACGTACAAGTCAGCTGTCATCATTTAGCTCATACTGAACACGTTTTTGTTTTCTTTCTGTTTTGTAGTCACAGTTACGTTAATTTCTGTTTATATGTGTATCTGTTCTAGTCTTATGGATATTATGTCTAGACAAAAACAGAAATTCAATTTTACAGTTCCAATAAAGAAGAGACAGATATTTAATAAATATTTTTCTTGGAGTGTGAGTTTACGGATCTTGATGTTTCCTTATTGTGCTAGTATTTGACTATGCTACTTCTTTCTTTCCGTATGTCTTTTTTTCCCTGAACCAATTTAATGGTAATGGTGAAAATGCTAATAAAATGTTTACTTTGTATCTTAACAATTCCATTTTATGTCAATTTTAAATGTAACATAGCTTCTTTACTACTTATGACAACGCTTACCCATTAAGTATGATCCATTACACATACACATAATATCTCTTAAATTCTTTATATCCTTTTTTTAATCTGATAAGACCACAATAATAAAACTGGATATATTTTACAGTGAGAGTTTTTTGTATTTAAAAGTATAAAGCAAAAGACTTTTAATGATGTACACACACAGCAATGCTAAGAAACTGCTTAAAATATAAATAAGTAGTATCACTGGGCAGAACCTTTTGGTATTTCCTAGTTTGACTTTGTGCTTACATGTGAACTTATTTAAATGTTCAAGTGCTTATGCATTTGTGTGTGTGTTTTCTACATGTAGAGCGAAGACCGCTGAGCTCGTAATTCTTCTTTAATAACAGTAATCTTGTCACAGCTCTGCTCTGCTCTGCATCAATAGTCATGGTGCTATTATTCTGAAAAATTCAGGCAGGAAAGGGCAAAATGACAGAAAGGAGAGTTGAAGAGAAGATGACAGATGATGGCGGTTTGCGGACAAAATGAGCCGTCATTTGGCGGACTCGATATTCTCTCATTTTGTCGCCCTTGTCAATATAGCCATGAGGTGACTTTGATTACCAGTCTCACTCTCTTACCCGCACGCACACATTCTGACAGTCGTGTTTTTTTAAACTTTCCCATCAGTAATTTGAACCCAACGTTGATTTTGTTCACACATGCTGAGATAAGCATGTACCTTCTCTCATCCATGTGAGATTGTGCAGGAAGTCACACTCACACAATCAGACTGTACACTTTGTCTCTTTCTCCCTTTGGACATGTGTGCATACACAGACACATTAAAAGACTTCATTCTTCTTTATGTGTCACACATGCTTAATGCCATTGAGGTTATTTTTCTGCAGAGTTCACGTACAATAATCAAATATATTATGATAAGACACTTTCAACAATTATTCTTGTCCATAGAGGTTATTTAAAAGCACCCTGTCATAAGTAGCTTAATTACCCTTCGATTATGTAACCATACTTTAATACTGGTTTCGTTTGGTTTAGGTAAAATATTCCATTTTAGGGGAACATCATGTTTTTGGCTGCAATAATTTGGTAACACATGTGATATAAAGAGAGAGGCTAAATTCAATTCACTTCAGCTTCATTTATATAGTGCCAAATCACAACAACAGTTGTCTCAAGGTGCTTTATTTATTTATTTTTTATTTTTAAGATTGCATTCCTCTCTTAGCAGCAAATGATATCATTTATTCTAAAGGCCTTTACTCACCGTACGTGAAGAATTTGTGCAAATATTTTATGCGTTAAATCGTTTTGTGGACTCACCTATTCTTAATGTAGGCATTCACACTGATTGCATAATTTCGCTGGACAAATTTGCAGCATTTTTCAAATCAAGCTTAATTTTTCCAGTTTTTTGGATGCGAAAAAACAGATCTCATCAATCAAACCACCAAGTGCTCTCATAGCTCAAAATGTGAACCAGTACTGAATATACAACAATATGGACATAGTAAAAAAAACAAATTATTTCTCTCCCTCATCAAATGGGGTCTACCAGCAAGAGCTCAAACTCTTCCACTGTCAACTCCTAGATTAAAGCTTGGACTTCTCCCTGCTGCTGTCTTGAGATCTGGAGAAGTTTCTTGGTTCTCTTGTTCAGAAGCATCCGGACTAGCTCGTCATCGCTTGATGTTGACTTATTTTGTTTCAGTGTGTGGTTTGGTTTTTTTTAGGATGAATTTTCTGCAAAAACCCGACGCTTTTAGTGTGTATACATGTTATACGACAAGTTTAAATCTGAAAAATTTAAAATTTTGTGTCACCTTTTTGCAACGCACTCTGTATTCGCCTTAAACAAATGCTACCAGATGCTAATAGAGAAGTGAAATTAAACATATCAAATTTTCTCTAAAATTTCTTCAACCTCCTCATTCTCATTTGATCTCTCTTCTCTACATGCATTTTAAAGCTCAGACATTATAAGATGGCCACTCAAACTTTTCTGTTTACAATTAACTTGGTTTGAAGGAGTCAGCAAAGATTTTCCTTTTTCTCTGTCAGTGGGCATTTTCTTCTTGCTGATGTGAGCACTCTCCTTTGTGTGATAGCGTGAGAACTGATGTGATTGTCTGTAATTCTTGGTATTTCTGTGTGTCCATGAATGCCAATCTATAATGTGCATGTGTGTGTATATGTGTGTGTGTGTGTGTGCGCGCGCTGGGTGATAGCCAAGCAGCTGAGGAAGATGGCAGGCTGTCTGTCTCTGTTAGTATCTTTACTCTGGCAACAATGCCCTGGCTTAGAGCCTTTAGCTCAGACATTCACACAAACGCACACACACACACACACACACACACACACACACACACACACACACACACACACACACACACAGAGACACACACATGCACACAAACTCTGCCACTCCACCACAATCTGACATACATCATTTCACTTCCACACACACTTCCACAGACCTTCACTTTGACAGCAGAACACATCAACACTCACTAACAATTACATACTTTGACATAAACATGTACACACACACACATGCACACAGAGGGCTATGGTTTCAACATGTCCTCAGACACACATAGAAGTGCCATTTTTATTTTTGTGCAATGACAGTAAAGACATTATTTCATTAATTCCTTCACATATGACTCTATGTTTCATTCTTTTACACGAGGCAGACAGAACAAAACTTAGTGAATGTGTAATGACACTGCAGAATGGGTCCATAGATCCAAAGATGAGAGGTCAGCCAGGTACCTCCAAGTTCCCCGTTTTTTTCCAAGTGAAGCTGTCACGAGCGGGCATCTGCACAGAGGAGGAGAGCAAAAGCTAAATCAGTTGAACACTACAAGGATTCAGTTTAATTATATCCCCTATTCACAACAACAGTTGCTTCAAGGTGCTTTGTAGCATGAGGCTGTAAGTATTTTAAGGTAAAGATCCTACAATAATAGAAAGTGGTAGCAATGCTACCGCTTACACTGGTGGAACAATCTGGTAGTCAATGAGAGGAACCTAAGGAGTGGTGTTGTAGTGCAGCAGGTGAGTCATTAACAAATGAGGAGTATGTATTCCGGCAGGGAAATGCAGGGATTCGGGAGTGGCCTTTCCTCTGAAAACACACAAGCACAATCACACACACACAGGACATGATGGAAAGAGAGAGAGAGCGACAGAGGAAGGAGAGGGAAAGAAAGATAGAAAAGGCAGGTTAGCGCTGGAGGACAGCAATGACCATGACTAATCTTATTCCTGCCATTTTGGGGGCTGTTGCTAATTACATAAACATTTAACTTTTGAACCTAATTGCTGAGCATTAGATACGACTGACCGTAGGTTTTTTTAAAAGTTTTTTTTAAATTGGAACTAGTCCCGTGCTTATGAAACATGTTTTTGATTGTAACTAGAAAATTGCACGATTCCAATGTGCTACACTTGCACATTCTGTACTTGTGCTTAAACCAACAATAATATAGTGTTTGTATGTTTTTTGTTCTAATGTTTACAAAAAAAGCCCAATGTGCAATTTGTCATAGTCACTTCCTATGCTAGAGGTTTGATGTTCATAATTCAAAATGATAAATTAGTGATACAAGATGGCCCTTAGTAGTCACTAACTGAGCTTCAGGAGGATCTAGCTGTTTAACTGGTACTGCAGGTAGACTTTCAGAGAATTTAGATTCAACTGCCACTTCTACTGTCTGTTATCAATAATTAACTTACGTTTTTTTCATTAATAAATGCTGTTTTCATGAAAGGTAAGATAATTCGACCTTTTATCTGAGCATGCATTCAGTGGCACTCAGCTTTATCCAGAGGAATATGGTAAAGTACATTTTAGAAGCTTTTGATGCTCTCACTGAATATGATTTCCAACCTGGCTTTCAATTTTAGTGTGAGCTCCAGCGGATGTAATCGTGTAGCCTGGAATTGTTTTAAAAACAGGGATGAGCTTCTGAGAAAAGCCTCAGTCTGGCTCTGAAAATCAACTGCAGCATTTGGAATAAAAGAGTTGAAAACAGGCAGCAGCTTTACACAGTCCATGTTGACTTGAACTGATTCCTAGTCCACCCACATGAGTTCACAGAAATGGAATTAGAAGTAGAAACTTACCAGTTAACAAAATGACAAAAAATACCATATTAAACATAACATATGAAAATATCATGTCAAACTAAAAATAACATTCAGAGGTAATACTTTGTGTTGTTTACCTACTTTTAGTGGTTTGGTACTCACAAGTTGTTGTTTTTTTTGTTGTTGTTGTTGTTGTTGTTGTTTTTTTACATTTCATGAACCTTTAATTCTTGAGAGCAATTTTGCATTTCTTATTGATGTGGACTTATCATGTACTGTTTCCTAGACTCTGAGAAGGACTGTGTTGTAAAACTGATAATAAATCATTAAAGAAATGAACCTCTTCCAAACTAAAAATTTGTGTTAGGGTTAAAATCGGGTTAGGGTTAAAATTGTGTGTTTAAGACATAAATATGGATTAAATAATAATTAAAAAATTCAGAAGATAAAAAAAAAATAGCAAAAGTGCATAAGTTATGGGGATTACACTTCACTTTATGGTTTTAAGTTAAAAAATGGACACCACAATAATTTTTTTGTGTTTATTACATCTTAAATTACTAATTCATAAGTTTTATCACTACATTTTATATGCTCTATGCTATGCCATAACCGGACGTTGCCACTAGGTGGTGCATAGCGCTCAGGAGGGGCTTAAGTACTGCAGAATAAATCCTGCAGTCGAAACTGTAAACAAGGTCATGATCTGTGCCTCTTTTTTTAATACACAGATGTGTTATTAGTCCTGAAAATACGGAGCCCCGCAGGGGACATGGGTGAAAAAAAAATTAAGACGGACTTTTGCAAGATCTCGCAAAAGTTTCATCATCTCCGAAAACGTCGGAGCACTTTTGCAAATATGTGATGTCTTGTAAACCGAGCAGATATCTGACGTTTACACAACTACATTCACGCCTCAAAATATCTCAAAAGTGTATTTTGTGACCCAGAAAGAGTAATATTACAACTAAGTAGCTGCCACCATTGTTGGAATTCAACTTTTGCGAGATCTCGCAAATGTTTTGCGAGATCTCGCGAAAGTCCGTCGTATTAAGGTAAGAATACACACGAACCACAAACTGCTGAATAATGCTTCATAAATGTGCTATTTAATTCACAGACTTTTTGTGTATTGTAACAAAGAATTAAGTTCGAGCTAAATTTATTTGGGAAACAACTAAGTTTAATACCTATGATTTCTGTGAGTTAGAGTGGGCTGCTTTTGTCTTGTTTGTGTTATCGCTTATCTTTACGTGCCTCTATATGTCTGAGAGACAGTGTGTATGAGGACAGGGGTATGCTCTTTTGTCTGGGCTGCTGCCACTTGCCCATTGGCCATTGAAGGGTGAAATAGCAGGATCACCTTCAGCTAATCATAATGTTAGCTTTCTCCACTGCACAAAGTGCTGCAGTGGTCCTCCCTGGCTTTGTGTTTTTGTGTGTGTGTGTGTGTGTGTGTGTGTAATCACGTGTCTGTCTTGCAACCAAATCTGACTTCAGCACCCTGGTACTGCAGCAGACATTCCTGCCAAGCCACAGATTTCTGTGTTTCTGTGTGAGACACAGGGTGAGTGATACAAAGCAAATTTAGCAAGCGAAAGTGTTAAAAAAATGAAAGAGAAAGATAAGGGCATGCTTGCGTGTGTGTGTAAGAGAAGAGACAGAGTATTACATTTTTGTCCCTCTAACATTTAATACTAAGTTAGGAAAAAGAGAGACAAATGTGTGTAAGAGAAAGCAGGACGGAAAATCTGCGTGTGCGAATGTGTTTTCTCTGTGTGCACGATTTGTCTCTGCAGTTGAAGGATAACCTTCTCCTGTACTTTCCTGAATAGGATTCAGTCAACCAGGGCTTATCGCATGCACATGCACAGATTCTTACTCACATTCACACACACACACACGCACACACACGCACGCACACACACACACACACACACACACACATGCTGACAAAATGAAGAAAAAAAAATGTTAGTCAGGTAATCTGTTTATTTTCTGTTTAGGACCAACAAAATTCCAGTTTGCTCTGGTTGTGGCTCATTCTTTTCCGTGTGTTTTAATTTGATGAATTCAAATGGCGTTTCTCTCTCTGGGCTCATCTTGTGTGTGAGTCCTTAAACCAGTTTTCTCAGAGGGCCTCTCTCTGCAGGTGAGGATTGTCTCTACCTTTCTCTCTTTTACTCACATACACATACATACAAACACAGAGTATGCAGCAATAAAGAGAACTGTGCCTTTAGGATTAGTTGTGGTAATATCTCAACAAAGGCATGGGAAATGGAAAGCTCTTCTGAGGGAAACTTACCGTGAAGACTTTCCCCCCAGAAAATCACTCTTTGCCCAGTGCACCAAAAGATGGGAGGGGGGAGGGGGGTTGTTAGAGAACTCTGACTTTCCTTTATCAAATATAAAACCACTAAAGCAAATGTAAGTTGATAAATGACTGAATGAGTCAATTTGTTGGTGAAAAGTAATTTAAACAAGAGAAACAGTTATTGTAAGAGATTATTTTTGTAACTGTGAATTCCCACAGATATAAAGTAATTGGCCTCTCATGACTCGGGAGTAATGTTTAGCACATAATTTACATGCAGATACTGCGACTGGATAATTTTTCTCCATATCCACTCTTCATATGGGTTTTCGTTTATGCACCCGTGTACACCACTCACCCAAGGCTATGCCCCTGCATATTAATAGCCACCCCCTCTGCCACAGCATTTACCTGTAGGCTCTTAGTTTGTCATCCTCTAGGGAGTTGAGCTGGCTGACTGAAATATTGTCGTGGCAGCATAGTGACTCAGTGGTTTGCTCTGTTACTTCAGAAGGCATTACATTTGATGTGAGCATGTTATCCTGATGAGCTTCATCTCAGTGTTCTATTTTCCTTTCATCCTGATAAAGCAAAATTCTACAAAGTGAAATGTTTGCTAAATATGTCTTTAGTTAGTGAAGAAGGCCTGTTTAAAGCAGGACTTTGTTCTACATATGTAAACAAATTATTGTTTTATGTGATAACTCAGGAAACATGTTCTAATAATTTAATTTAATACATCTGAAATAGATATTCACATCTGATAAACACTGGAGTTTAGATTCTTGAATCTCAGCTTAAACCTGCTTGGTCTGAAGTAAAACATGTTCTTGAAAGCAGCACTGGTTTCTTGACAGACAATCTCTATAAATATTTGGATCTGAATCTGTAGAATCTATAAGAATTTGGGATCTTTCGTCCAAGCTTTCATTTACACTGACTGATACAGATGCATATGCACTGGTCTTGTCTTAAGGTTTTCTTGGGGACATTTGCTTTCTCTTCATGCCATAGAGAAATGAATGGAAAAATTTGGATTTTTTATGCCAAATTATCAGAATTTTGATACGAAGCCCAGTACAAAAACTTAGAAGACTGAAAGACACCTGTCATACTTCCACAAGACAACATTTTACACCTCAAGACTCCAGATTTTGAATTTCTAAGGCAAAGAAGAAAAAGGAAATAACACTTCTTTCTAAATGAAATACAACTCAGTAAGGCTGCAGAATTTAATGCTGCAATGAGAGCATAAACGGAAAGAAAGGAGGATGTGAAACAGAAGGAATAATTTAAATCAGTTCAATCCAGTTTTATTTATACAGTGCCAAATCACAACAGTAGTCTCCTCAAGGCACTTTATATTGTAAGGCAAAGACAAAAAAAACACAAGGAAAGGTCCAACAATCAGACGAGTCCCCTATGAGCAAGCACTTGGTGACAGTGAAAAGGAAAAACTCACTTTTAACAGGAAAAAACCTCCAAGGAAAGGGGACGTGAGGGTGGGAGGGTGATGGGACAAAAAGATACGTTGTAGAAGAGAGCCAGATTTTATTGACAACTAATAAATAAATGCAAAGCATTGTATAAACACGAAAAAGAGATGAGTGAAGAAGAAATGCTCAGCTCATCATAGAAAACCCCCCAGCAGCTTTGCATCACAAAGATTCTTAGAGGCGAACACAATTTACAAGCAAAACGTTAGAGGCCATCCAGGTCTTTATGCACTTAAGATATTCCTGCAGTTTAACTAATTGGTGTGTGTTATCTGGCTTCATGGGTGTCATCTGCATAGCAATGAAAATGTATCCTATGTCTTCAAATGATACTGCCTAAGGGAAGCATGTATAATGTAAATAGAATTGGTCCCAGCACATAGTTCTGTCGAATTCTATAATTGGAGTGAGTGCAGACTATCCATTTACATGAGCAAATTGAGGTCTATTAGCGGTAATCATAGATATGATTCAAATCACTGCAGCAGAGTATCTTTAATACACCTTTAATGTTCTAATTTCTATAGTAATATTGTGGTCAACAGTACTGAATTCTAACAGTGTACGCATAGAGATGAGTCCGAAGTCATAATAAGATAACCTTCTGTTTCTGTGCTGAAATGAATTCTGAAATCAAGATTTTTTTTTAAATAACATGTAAGAAAAAAATTAATAAAAAGTGATAAAAGGAGGAACAAAAGTTGACTCTACTTAAATTGAAGACCACTAAATATACACTAATATCTTCAACAACAGGTTGAATAAGCAACAAACTGTCAGTACAGGAGAAGGTAAAAGAGAGTCAAAGCCAGAGTGGTTCAGAGGAAGAAAATGAAATGGTGAAATTCCCATAAGGCGAATAATCTTTTGAGCACTGCAGAGGGGGATGCTGGAGCTCAAAAACTTATAGAGATGCAAAGAAACCCCAAAAACCTTGCAGATGAAAATCAAATTGAAGACATGTCTATTTCATTCTACCTAAAGCTCGATCAGTTTAACTAATACCTCAGTTTGTTTATTTTGGACAGGTTGGTAAGTTTGACAAAGTAAAGTAAAGTATGCACTGTGCTTATTAGTACTGGAATTTGGAAAAATTAGATCAACATTAAAAACAGCTCATTTGTGAAATTTAATACAGTAGAAGTATAACTTAACTTGAAAATGTATTATATTACGTATAATTAAGTACAGTATTTGTGTAAATGCATTTAACTACATTATACTTCTGGATTTGCATTTGTTAAATAAAGGATGTGTTCCTTGACACCCCTAGTGTTACGTTGTCTCATGTGCCATATTTGAAAAAAATATTTAAACTGCAATCTCCGTGAACATTAAATCCTATTAGAGTATGTGTGTAATCTTATGTTTCCCACCTTTTTGTTGAATGAACAAGTAGCGATAAGAAGTCCGATGTAGACATACAAATTGTTTCATAAATTATGGATACTCTGAGCGATGAGCTGTACGCTCCATCGCCTTCATGAATACCAATATTCGAAAGACGCAAAGGTGTAACAGTTTGTGTTGATTCCCATCAGGCAATCTGCACGTTGATGTAAATTCAATGAATAATTAATGATAGATGTTAGCATTTGTCCCTGTTGTGTTTCATTGTGGTTTCTTGTTTTTTCAGATGTTAAGGCTGAAGCATAGCTAGAGGTTTGTTCCCACTGTTTCATATTTTGGATAAAGAACATCAAATGGAATATAAATGACATGCCTTACAGTGCTAAAAGGAGTTTTTGAATGTACAAAAATGTTTTGCACTGTCTAGATGGTAAAATGCAGCTTGGCACGATAGAGATGTTACAAAGGAGAGATCTGTGGCTTTAGGAACTCTGAGTAGATAGCTGTACCAAAGATGTCCTATACCTAGACAGTAATCTTTTTTATTATACCCAAGTCATCTAAATATAGGAACCAATATGTTTTTGTACTGATACGAGGCACATTTGCGCTTTTGACAGTTTATATTGTTAGGTCACAAATCGCAGATTTGTTTTAATGTTTTTAAGACTAGCGTATTGGAGAGTAATGCAATTTAAAAAGCTGAATTTCCCTGGTGTTATTATAATGATATACTTATAATGTTTAGCCATTAATGAAAAATGTTCCTTGGAATTTATAGTTAATTTTGATATAGATAGCACTTTGACAGTTATCTAATACCTAGAGGTTTTCTGCCACAACTGTGTTTTGTACTGATGATTAACCCTTTAAAGCTATTGCGTAACTATTTTTAAATCCCAGTAGCACTGCAACCACATAAGCTAGCTCAAAATTTTTTTTTGCATATGAAACCGGAAGAGTTGTACTTACATCTTATGCCATCAGCTTGTCCTAGGTCACAGTTTCCTTCCACATATAGCTTTGCAAAAACTGCATAAAAAGCACTTGCAGCAACAAAAACATAATATTCCAGAAACACGCTTTGCCAATCTGATCACCTGTTTGTAACACTTCCTACGTCCATCAGCGCAAACTATCGCATGTCCGCCATGACCTGCCCGAAACCGGAAGTGATGTCATTTTGCGGAAATGTAGTTTTTTACCATCAGGGCCTCATGAGCCTATACTGGTGTTTTTAAAAGTTATGTTTGACTTTATGACTTTCTGTGTCGTTTCTGGGATGCTTAGGACTCATAGTGCACTGCTTGAAATAGTTTATTTTTATGCATATGCTATTTTTTTTGCAAATTTGCATTATAATATTTATTTTCATTTTTCCCGCAGTATATAAAAATTGTTTATTTCAAAAAAAAAAACTATGAAGACTAGGGATGGGTATCGTTTAGGTTTTATCTGATACCGGTGCCAAACCGGTACTTTTGAAACGGTGCCGGTGCTTAAACGGTGCTCGAACCGGTGCTCGAACCGGTGCTTAAAGAATGGAGAACACAAAATTGGTCCAAAAACCTCTCATGTTCAGCTGTTTTTTTATTAAAAAGATAACAACGTTAGCCTTTTCTGCAGCTATAGGGCATATATGGTATCACTCTTGGCTGGAAGCAGTGCTTAAACAATGGAAAAAACAAAAACTTTGTCCAAAAACCTCTCATGTTTAACTGTTTCCCACTTTTTATTTGGTCATTTTAGCCTTTTTGGCCAGGGTGAAGGGAGTATCTGCCATCAAACAAGACAGCCGCATGTAGCTATGATGATGTTTGCTAGTTCACCTTACATACATTAATGTAATAACGTGGTTAGCCTACTCAACGTAACGCTGCCATCATCATCCTCATCATTTCTGCTACACTGGCAGGGCTAGGGGCCAGGACTCTACTCTTCAGCTTTTTGGGGGATGTTGCTAACTCTTCGTCCGATAACAGGCACCACACCTGCAGTAGATGCGCTCGGTGTGAGGTCTTGCAGCAAGCTATCAAATACGGCGCATTTATCGGCTTTAAAAAAAAACCCTATGTGTCGCCAGGTGTTTCATCGGATTTCAGGTGTTACCTCCTTTCCACAGTATCACCTTAAAGCACTTATTGCAGGCTGCTGAGTTTGCATCTTTTGCTGTGAAGTACAGCAAGACTTTTGACCGCTTCGCCTTGCGCATTTTTAATCTGTAGCTCTGCTCTAAAAGAACGTACGTACCTGGACCCGCCTACTATCCCCGGAAACGTAAAATGATTGGCTAGAATTCAAAGTGTATCACATCTCAGGAAAAAAAAGCACAGAAATAAAGCACCAAAATGTGCACTGCTTTTCGGTCTGGTTACTACCGTTTATGTCAGAACCGGTGCCATCATGGCACCGGATACCGGTACCCATCCCTAATGAAGACACTTAAAATAAATTTCCTGTGGTGGGAAACTATTTTGTGCAACTTTTTTGTATTTACAGTTTTGAGGGGTTAAGAAATATATGTTAAAAAAACAAAACAATTTTCAATTTTTTTGTAGTGTATTGCACTTTTTTGCAATTTATGTAATTACTATGCACTTAATGCAGACATATTATTAAAATTTGGGCTATAATGGTTGTATTGATGTATATCAACTTGAAAAGCTCCCAAAAATGGCTCCACAGCATGTAAAAATATAATATGAGCTCTGGCGGACTTGGTTCTATGGTAGGTCTTAAAGGGTTAAAACAGAAGAAGGAGTGAGAACAGGGGCACTATGATATCAGTCCTGGTCTTTAAGTTGTCAGACCGACTGTCAGCTAACACAGAAGATTTAGGTTTTGAATTTAGACAACTTTCCTTTTGGACGGCTGATAGCAAAAAAGTTGTGGAGAATTCCACAGAGTAGACTTATCTTTCAGTTGTTAGGCTACCTGATGTTTTTTTATGACTAGCCAGTCATATTGTCAGCATTCGTTTCATTATTAAAGCATCATTTATAGAATAGAAATACAGATGTTTCCCTTGATGTTAGGTCCTCACAAGACTGTTCCAGTCAGTCTGTAAGCTTGTCTGTTGAATTATTAAATAGCATTTTGCAGGGTTTTACTGTTGCTGATAGGGAAGGAAAAGGAAACAGGTAAAAAGTTGGAAAGAAAGCATGACGATATACTAGGTTACAGTGCTACAAACACAGAGGGTGGAAAAAAACTGTATTTAAGGTTAAATTAAGTTTGGTGTTGTCTGTTAATACTATCCAGGATGAGAGGATGAAGAATTTGGAACTAGAGATGAAAATGTAACAACATGGGAGAGGAAATTAGAGTAGAGAGTGAAGCTGGTGAGAGAAGAAGTAAAGAGAAAAGAAGAACAATACATAGAGGGGACAGATGAAGGGCAACAGAGGGGGGACAAGGGTGAAGGAAAGGAAATTAAAACAGCCTATGCTTTTTACTTAGGAAAAAAGAGATCAGAGAAGTCAGAAGGCTTGATGAAGGGATGGAGAAAGGGAGTGAAAGATGTAATTGCTGCAAAGTCAGAACCACGTAGGCAATCAAGCTTGTGAAGAAAGAAAAATCTTAGAAACAAGGGCTGCTGTAGGCACTTGAGCGGTGTTCTTTTTTAACCTGGCCTGGTACCTCCTTCAATAAAGCACTGTCTGTTTGTGGCAGCACCCAGGGCTACACCGTACATCACAGTCAGAGAATAGAGATACAGTATGAGCAGAAAGAAAGTGGCAGGAGCAGCAGCAGCAGAAGTGTTCATCGAGCTGAACGGAGCAGCACGGTGTAACTGTTGTCTGTCTCTGGGGAATCTTTAAGTGCTCTGATTCAATCTGCTTCAAGCATAGCTGCTGGAACTACACAAGAAACACATGCACACATACATTTAAAAGCACATAAGCATTTTGTCTACAGTAGTTCTACAGCTAACAGGCGCGTTTAATATAGATTAGTGCTGAAATGAGTAGTAAATTAATCAAGTGGCAGAAAATGAATAATCAAAGCAATTCATCAAAATAAAGTTAATGGATTTTATAATAGATATGTATGCAATTTAATTATAGCACCTGGTACCTAAATTATGTATTTTATTTATAATAATATAAAATATAAAACATTCAATTATTACATTCAATTTTGTGACAATATCAATATTGATACATACAAACACTCAAAATTTCAGCCTCATGCTAGTGTATATATAGACGATGGAGGACAGCATCTCTGTGTATATGTGTAAAATATATAATTGCGTATAATCAGTTTTCTCTTTTACGCATATACACAAAGAAGTTGTCCCCCATCGTCTATATACACTAACATTCATGAGTCATAAGTATAGGTCCCTGGTGCTGAGTACTGTTGGTGGGTTTGGTAAATGGTTCAATGACTGAGAGCTTCTTCACAGAACAGGATGTAATTAAAATTCCCTGGTGTGTTTTGTGTGTGTGTGCCCGTGCTGAATGAAACAGTGATTAAGACTGCAGCAAAAATAGAGCTTCTTATACAAATTGATTTTTATGCTACACTCCCTTCTTCACTCTCCCTCTTTTTACTCTTGTTTTCTCAAACCGACTCCCACCCTTTCTTTATCTCTCTCCCTAAGCCCACCACCCTGCCTTACTCCCACAGATCAGCCTGCCTCTCACTCCCGTGTTCTTTACAGCCTTACTGACATATGAAAATGAGAATTTTTTAACCTTTTTTAGAAGAAAAACTTGGATTGCAGTATGTTCCCATGCTTCGCTTTACTCCCAGTCTCATCTATCTATCTAAAAACAAAAGCAATAACACAGTTCAACCAAATATGGGAATATTTCAGCCAATGTCATTTTGGAAAGCCAGGCAGTTTAGAGGGCTACCACTTTAGTGACACAAATAAAATTGTGGATTGTTGATGAAAAAAATTGGATTCAGCATGTCTGAACATTTTCCGTTTTATTTCATTATTTCCAACTTTGATTCCATCCACATGTTCAAATTTTAGTCACAGTAATATACAATACATCTTCCCTATTGTTGGACGGGGAAAAAGGTAATATAAAACTCATTTAAAACTCATCTTGCTACTTTAACTTGGCAGGGATTTTAATTTGTTTGTGCCATACCCAGGTTGTTAGGAGCTTGAAGTGTTGGTGGATAAAACACTACAGAGATTTCATTTCTAAAATGACTTATGAAATATGCTTAGGTTACTGATCCCCTTATGTGACTGGAATCTGTGTAATTTTTAACTTTACTCCTTGTTTCTGGGTTTTTGCTGAGTGTGTCTTTGTGAGATATAGGCCATAATGGAGTCAGTGGAGCAAAACTTTCTTTTTATGTGTCACTGAGCTGATAAGCTGCTGTTGCTTTAACTGTGGTATTGGTTTTAGTGTGATGGCTGAAAATCTGTTAGACCTCGTTAGTTAGTCAGAAGCCAATTCTCAGCATGACAAAATTTAGAGGGTATAACTAAGGCTAATTACTGAAATAGTGTAATTAATTTTTTATTTGACACACATTTCGAAAAGAGGTGTGCGGAGAGCACGGACATCCAACAGTTTTCTCTGTTTTTGGTGCCCTCACGTTTCAGGTGTCAAATGTATCAATTTGTCCTTTGTCTGTTTTTTATTTGTATAAATCAAAGTAAAGTAAAAGCATTTACAATTAACATCTAAGTATGGGATCTTGTTCCACCCGAGATGTTAGGATTAATGCATGGGTGTGGAACAAACACAAATATACTGCGTGCAAAGTAATACTTTTGGTAATTATATTTAAAGCCTGGTCTGTAATTAAATATGCGTTGGGAAGTAGCCACAGTGGGTTATTTATATTCACATTTCTCCAGAGAGTGTGATTGATAAGGCTGTCTGTGCTTCATCAGGTATGAAACAACATGTGGGGAGTGGGTGAGCCAGGCCACACTGCTCTGTCAGTCAGACGAGTAACAGTGAGACAGGCTAGTGTTGTTTTTGGCACTTCCTGCCTGAGTTCAGTTCAGCATTCAGGTCCTCAAGGTTCAAGATAAATTTCATTACATGTGCACAAGCCATGGGAAACAGGAAATAGATACACATAAGTCATTTTGTGACAATGACCATTCAGTGGTATTAAAATTTTACCATTGCCCCTGTGTAGGGTGTCCACTTTACTATACGTTCTCCACAAATCATCTGTCTCTCACCATAGTACAATTCTATCTACAAATTGTTTTCTTCCATGAGAGCTGCTCCATTTAATTTATATTTCCAGTGCAGTATATATTCATATTTCCATATTTCATTTCATATTACATAAAGTACATCAACTGTGTGGTCAAATTCATTCATCCATCCATTTCTTTAACAATTGTATAAGTGGAGGCCTACATCTTGGCAGGTTACTAGTCTATCACAGGTCTAGCAAAGTATTCAGTCATGACTAGGATCAATTAACCTAAAATTCATGTCTTTGGACTGTCAGAGGAAAACAGATTGCCCCAAGAAATCCCACACAGAATCACCCCGATCAGGTTCAAACCTCCAAACTTCTTTTCATGAGGCAATAGCATTAACCTCTGTTATTTCTTCAGCTGCTCCTTACCTTGAGGTTTTGTTGTTTGTTTGTTGTATATTCCTCCTGTTTGTTTTTGTGCTGAGTCTGTAAAATGTCCCATGGGGTTTGTTATCTTTCTAGTATTGGTTCTTTGTTTTTAAATACATTATTAATTCAGCTAAAACCTTTTACCCATTTATCCGCAATGCAAGGCTACATTTCAATACTTTTTTGGCAACAATTCTAAAGACAAAGAAATTGTTTTAAATAGTGAACTATAACAAAATTAAATGGTACCCATCTTGCTGAGAGCTAACCTCCACAGCTCAGCTGTGCCTGTTTTGCTTTGCTGTACCAACCTGTTCTCATTCCCAGGGCATATTGCTGTTTTGTCAAAGGTGCTGAGGCTCACAGATATGCACAAAGTGTCCTTTGGCATCTATTCCTTGACACACAGAGTTTAGGCAACAGCAAGATTGCTCTCATTCCAAACTCATCACATATGGATGCTTTTAAACAACCCTCCTGGCACCACATTTAATGCATGGGTAAGCATAATTTTTCAAAATGCAAGTTTAATGCTTTGAAGAACCATATATTAAGTTATTCTATGGTCTTCTCTAAATTTAACCAAGTCATTTATTTCTCAACTTAGACAAATAGTTTTTAATCTTTATGACATTAAAATAAACAAAAGCAAAAATCATCCTGCGAAAAACCCCCCAAATAAAAGACGTGAACTGCGATTTTCTGCCAAACCACCATTCCACCATTCACTCTCTTACTAGTCTAGGCAGGAAGAGAGCACGAGAGAGTTATACACCATGAATCGGTACAAAACCTGTACTTGGTGACCCAAACCTTAAAAAGACATTGTATAAGATATCCTACATTGGGCTGTGTTCAATCCAGCACAGTCACAGTAATGAAAAGGTTGACAACTGTCATGGTCCCCGCACCCCCACCCAGTCGTTGCCACCCCATCGGCCCTACGACTGTGCCATAGACCTGCTGCCAGGAGTTCCTTTACCCACCAGTCGCCTCTATAGCCTCTTGCTGCTGGAACGGGAAGCTATGGAGAAATACATAACTGAATCCCTCACTGCCGGCATCATCCGTACCTCTTCCTCACCTGTCGTGGCGGAATTCTTCTTTGTGGAAAAAAAGGATAAAACCCTTCGACCCTGTATTGACTATCGGGGCCTCAATAACATTACGGTCAAGAATAAATATCCACTGCCTCTGCTCACATCCGCTTTTGAACTTCTCCAGGGCGCCACCATATTCAGTAAGCTGGACTTAAGAAACGCCTACCATCTGGTTCGGATTTGGGACGTCGATGAATGGAAAACGGCATTCAATACCCACTTTTTCTCCCATCGTCTCACCCCTGCAGAATGTAACTCTGATGTTGGCGACCGGGAGCTGCTGGCGATTAAGCTCGCCTTAGAAGAATGGCGGCATTGGCTGGAGGGCACCACTCAACCCTTCGTGGTCTGGACAGATCACAAAAACTTGGCCTACCTCCAATCGGCGAAGCGTCTCAATGCTCGACAGGCCAGGTGGGCTCTGTTTTTCACTCGTTTTCCACTTCTTGATCACCTACAGACCCGGTTCCCGGAACGTCAACCCTGACACCCTCTCCCGTCAGTTCTCCGCTGCTGAAGACAAGGCGGATCCGGACCCCATCCTGCTGGCAACCTGTATTATCACCTGGGAGATTGAGGCAGCTATCCGGGAGGCCCAAGAAACTGAACCGGATCAGGGAGGGGGGCCCACCCAAAGCCTCTATGTTCCTCACTCCATCAGGTCCCAGGTTCTGCAGTGGGCCCACACAGCCTGGTTCACCTGCCATCCAGGTATTCATCGCACCATCAAATTTCTCCAACGGTACTTCTGGTGGCCCTCACTCAGACAAGGAAGCTAAAGCTTCCTCGCAATATGAGAATCCATGATGTCTTCCATGTTTCACAAATGTTTCCTGTCAGAGGAACGCTCCTGGGTCCCGCGGGCGGCCGTTCTGGACAAGAACATGGTTCGGGAGTTTCACCGCATGCATCCGGACAAGCCTGGTGGGTCGCCGGGGGGCTCCCCGTTGAGGGGGGGGGGGGGGTACTGTAATGGTCCCCACACCTCACCACATGACGTTGTTTTGTTTATTCTCTCTCTCGCCTTGCTCTCTCTTTCTCTCTCGCTTGGGGGCGGAGCTCGTGTGGGCTCCCGCCCCTGGCCCACGCACCTGGGGATGATCAGCACACCTGCCACTTGATTATGAATTAGAGTGCTACTTAAGATGCGGACCTGCTCTACTCGTCGCTGGATTGTTGAGCCATCAGCGTCAGTCGTTCCGCAACCTGCAAGTTTAGTTTGTGAGTCCACCTGAACCTGGAAACTAACTATTATCTGTAGTGTGTAGATTCCCCCTGGACCCGTTTCCCTGTGCACTGTGACTAAGCGTGAGCCCTGAGTGGTGGTGGAGAGAAGAGGAGCTGTTTGTGTTAAGGAAGCCGTGTGGAAATCTTCCCCTTGGACTCCTGCCCCTTTCACTCCTGGACCCTGGAACCCCGGCCCCTTTTCCCCAAACACCTTTGTGTATATATATATTTAACTGTGGAGAGCACTGTAAATAAATTCACTCTTGTTTGAAGGAGTTTGCGATCTGCGCCTGAGTCTGCTTCGCTAGCTTGACAAGAACTTTTTTTTTCCCTGTGAAGTGACTGGACTTAACTGTAAATCTTAAATACAGATTTTTTTTTAAGTAATTTTCAGGTCTGCTACATAATATCATCAATTTTTATTTCTGAGGGGGCGAAAAAATGAAATTGCTTTCCATGGTCAAGAAATTGTTTTTTACTTTTTTCCGTCCCTGGGGACCAAACTAAAATAGGCAGAGGAGCTTCTATGCCCTCTGCTCAGTCTGTAGCAAATACAAAGGCA
The DNA here is from genome assembly GCF_963576455.1 of Neolamprologus multifasciatus. Taxonomy (NCBI): domain Eukaryota; kingdom Metazoa; phylum Chordata; class Actinopteri; order Cichliformes; family Cichlidae; genus Neolamprologus; species Neolamprologus multifasciatus. The sequence continues at coordinate 12,777,504 of NC_140443.1, forward strand.
AAGGATTTTGCAATTGAAAAGCTGAAAACTTTCTTTTGTTCCATCCATCATTTTATTGTTTTACTTTTCTGCAGTCAAAATGTTTTCAATCATTTTGGCCCATAACATGTTACTCCTTGCCATTATACTGCTATTGTGTTTTCCACTTAATAAAACCTGTTTATGTAGACTAAATTTAGAGGCAAAATGTCCTACATTTATCTTTTTCTTATATTTTCTTCTTATTATTATTATTTCTAGGATATTGTGCAATATAGATATTATTTCTAGGATATTGTGCAATATAGATATTATATAGCCTACTTGTGTTTAAAGAGCTGGAAAATCTGAACAGTGATCACATGCAAAGAATACAATCAACTACAAAGAAACACAGTTCCTGTTTTTTTGTGTTCTGTCATGGTTTGGTTGTGTATCTTGTGGATTTGAACGTAAATCCAGGACTCAGTAGAAAGGACATAGACTAAAAATTCAGCTTTAACACTGTCAGCTCAAAGAGAATACAGAAAGTCCAAAACCTTTTTGAAGCAGAGAATCTGAATACCAGAAATCTTATAAAACATGGGGAAAGGTGACACACAGCAATGAGGGATGACATGACAATGGAAAAGGGGAGAGTAAGACAAAATATACACACACAAGATAATGAGGGCAGCGGTAACATGTGGAAACACGACTGAAGACAACTAACACAAAGAGAGAAGAAAAACTCCACATAAAAAAGGGAACAATCATCAGTAAAATAAAACAGAAGAGAAACACAATTGAATGGGGAAACAAGATTAACTTGAAACAACTAAAAAGGGCAATAAAACAGAAAAAAGGCAAATACAGAGAAAAAACTGGAGAAACAGAATAGGAACACAAAACAGGATCAACTGAATGAACCCAGGCATATCTGGAAGTGAAGCCGAGAACTGAAGGCACAAAATAACACCATAAGGAAATTATGCAACACATCAGGAAATAAACAAGACAGTAGTCAGCTTCTGAATACTATGTAATGTGTTTGCATATTTGTGTTCCTTTAGGGCAAATTAATAGAGTAATAACAATAACTGCAGTTTTGTTTTAACAAAGAAACCCAAAGTCAGACCACAAGAGATACCTAAAGACACATTAAAACAACTCGTGAAGAAGAATTGCAATATTTTTGAAATGGAGACTAGAGAGAAGGGTAATGGGAAATTAGAATGAACCACTAAATTTGAATTTAATATTTGTTAAATATATGCACAAGATTTTTGTAGAGTTTTGTTTGTTTTTTCAATCTACAATGTAGCTTCCAAATGACAGTCTGAGCAGTGTATTTCTACTGGCTCCAGACTGCTTCAACAGTCTCCAAGCCCTGTCGCTATCACTGACAGAGATTGAGTACCTGGACTTTGCTTTGGCCTCTGAATGAGTCCACTGACTGCTTTTGTGAATGAACTCTCTGAGAGAGAGAGAGAGTGTGTGTGTGTGTTTGGTGGGGGGTGGTGTCTGCGAGAACGGGTTGTACATTGCGAGGAAATTGAGAGGAAAGAAGGCTGGAGAGAGTAGAAGAAAGCTCTTATTGATTTTGCCCAACCAATAAGTTCATTTCAACAAAACCATGATAAGAAGACGTGTGTGACACATTGTATTTCTGTGTGAAAGAGATATAGATGTATGAATGCAGGGATAAAGGAGCGAGAAACAGAGAAATAATACTACTTCTTTTACATTACTATATAGATATCTTATAACTTGGATTTTCCACTCATCATTAACAAAGACATGCCTTGATCTGTTCTTTGACCTCTAGTTTTTGAATTGTTGATTTTATAACTCAGTTCATTATTCAGTATTCTATGTTTATTCTTAGGTTACTCTTCATTTGTAATCCTTTCGAGGCTGAGTCTAATTATGTATAGTAATCAAGCATTTTGAGTTAATTTAGTATCACTGTTAGGTCCTTTTGTTAGGTGTTTTCTCGACGTTGTTATTTCCTGTTTTATTTTGGGACCGACCTGTTCTTAGTCTCTGGCATTTACTTTTACTTCCTTTCTGCCTCGTTTGTGTCACACACACCCCCCCCCCCCCACCCCCGTATTTTGTCTCTCTGATTAGTATCTGTGTTAATTTAAATACCTTCAGTTGTCCTTTGTTATTTGTTGCAGTGTACTGTTTGCCAACAGTTTGGTTTCTGTTGTGTGTTTTCTGTTGGATTTATGGACTGCGGTGTAAGTAAAGACTCCTCTTCTATATGGAGAAATTATGATTGACGAAATCACATGTAAATTATTTTCACACATGCACACAGTTTATACATTAGTAAATGCTCTTTAACCTGCCCTGGAATATTGCCTGTTTATTAGATCTGAAGTAGAATGATTTTGAATAGTGTCCCAACCGATCTAGTGGAAATGTCCAGATTGTTTGTAAACAGCTGCTGTAATAATTTGTTACGAAGCCTCAAAGCCAGCAGAGGGAGAAGGCTGGGGCAAACTGGTGGACACAGGAGACCTTTTAATTTCCTGTGACTAACCAGCAATGAATTGTTTGTATGTATGTCCTTCAATTTCATCCATAATAACAAAGCTATCAGATCAAAATACACATATTGTGTAACTCTGACTTGAAACAGTTTGGGGGCACTGACAAATGGAGTTGCTGTGCTGATATGAAAAATTATTCTTCTTCAAACATGAAATTGATGATTCTTGCACAAAAATTACATTTCCTGCAATGGTCAACAATTCACCCCTGTACCCACAATTAATTGTCATAGATTTGGATGGTAATGTGGACAGACCAATAAATCAAAAGCTTCTATGATCAACAGCTTTCATTACAGGCCTCTTAGACTCAGCTGCAAACAACGGCAGTGTAATTTGGCATCCGTCATGTCAACCACATCACCTGCAAAAAAAGGGACTCTGAGAACATTAAATTATTAACAGAATCAGTGACAAAGGGCAGCTCTGGTGGAGTCCAACATGCACCAGAAATTAGTCTAACATATTTCTGGAAATCCAAACTAAAATCTTACTACTGTTGTACAGCTACTAAAAAGGCCATAGGAATGGGGCTGATACCCCATACTCCCAAAGCATACCCCCCACACACCCTGAGAGACATAGTGGAATTCCTTCTCCAACTGTACTAAACACATGTACACTAGTTGAGCAAACTGCCATTCATCCTCCAATATCAAGAGGATAAAGAGATTGTCCAGTATCTTATGACCAGGTTGAAAACCACACAATGTAATAGTTTTATCAAACATTGTCAAATCATTTAAGGAATCACAGTACCAACACAACAATGGATTGTTTTTTTCAGAACTGGCTGTTAATTGATGAAACAAATTAAAATGGCTGTTTACAATAATATGCCTTATTTGTGGTAAAGCACTTCTGTTTTTCTACAGAAAGAATATAAGATGTGCATATACCCTCCAACCAAACATAACATTACTGTAACTAACAGCTGAAGTGAATAACACTGATTATTTCTTCACCATTGCATCTGTTAGTGGGTGGAATTTATTAGGGATCAAGGGAACAGTTTGGTTTCGGTTTTCGTCCTGGTCACGGAACAGTGGACCAGCTCTTTATCCTCTCGAGGAGTAGTGTTGCAGGAGTATGGGGTGTCTGGCCCATTGCTACAGGCCATTCGATCCTTATACAACCGTCACAAGAGCTTGGGCCGCATAGCTGGCTGCCCTTTGTCACCGATTCTGTTCATAATTTTTATGGAAGAATTTCTAGGCATAGCCAAGTGGCAGAAGGTCTTCACTTAGGTGGTCTCAGAATCTCATCCCTGCTTTTCGCGGATGATGTGGTTCTGTTGGCTTCATCAGGTGATGGCCTCCAGCTCGCACTGGAACGGTTCACAGCCGAGTGTGAAGCAGCGGAAATGAGGATCAGCACCTCCAAATCTGAGGCCATGGTTCTCGGCCGGAAAAGGGTGGAGTGCCCACTCCAGGTCAGGGACGAGTTCCTGCCCAAAGTGGAGGAGTTTAAGTATCTCGGGGTGTTGTTCACGAGTGATGGGAGAAGGGAGCCGGAGATCCACAGACGCATTGGTGCTACGGCTGCAGTGATGCAGACACATCAGGATGCCGATGGGAAGAAGGGAATAAGGCAAGCCGGCTTAGGCAGTTTGATGCTTTGAGCATCTGCCTTGGGTCCTGCCTGCCATGTAGATGTTACCATATACCACCTACATAAACATTGTTGCAGACCATGTATGCTCTTTCATGGAAACAGTGATCCCCTGTCACTGTGGACTTTTTCCCCAGGATAATACACTTTGTCACAGAATAAAACTGGTTAGGAATGGTTTAAGACCGGCTCTACGTGGACGGACAGCTCTACCGCGACCCCGGCACCACACCGTGGTTATATTGACTGCACTCCAGATAAGAACCCGCTACACTCTTTTCTTATTCATTCACACTTTCTCCTTTAACATGGGTTTAACCTAGTAATATCAGTATGATGTCATAGCAGATATAACACCGTCACCCTCCGTCATTACTTTAATTGGAATGTTTCCGTTTCTTTTCTTTTTTTTGTTGTCGCTCACAGTTTATGTGGTTTCTTTCTTTCTCTTGTCTTTCACTGCTGTGATCACCTACTTCCCCACTCACCTACAAACAACACCTTCTATTTCTCCATATATTCGCACCACGATCACGCAAACACACACGCTCAACGGCAGCACATTTACAACAGCCTCACAGCAAGCACAGACTTACAGGACACATACGCAAGCCACGCTTGTTCATATTAGTGAATAGTCACACACATAGTCAGACTTATGGAGCCTATCACCACACTTTTTTCTCTTTCTATTTACAAACAAGTGATGTTTCCACATTTTCTCCACCCGTCTAAACGAAACACCCAGCTTACATCATTAGACATACACACACAATTATGGGCATGCTGAGGTTTGTCACATGGAATGTAAATGGGGCTGGCACCAGAGGAAAGAGGTTAAAGATATTTAACCAGCTTAAAAAACTACAGGCAGATGTTGTTTTATTACAAGAAACTCACAGACCTGTTACAGGTTTAAACGAACTTAAAACACCTGAGTTTCCTAATGTGTTTGCAGCTTGTTATAATTCTAGACAAAGAGGAGTAGCAATTTTAATACATAAAAATGTTAATTTTACAGTACTCGATACAGTTATAGATCCAGAGGGTAGATTTCTAATTATTAAACTATCAATATTGAACAAAAAACTATGTATTGTAAGTATATATGGTCCAAATGTTGATGAACCCTCATTCTTCCACGGATTTTTTAGTGCACTCTCTGAACACCTTGATTGCACACTCATTCTTGGAGGCGACCTCAACCTTGGACTAAATGAAGAAATGGATAGGCTCAACACAACAGGAACTCAGCGCAATTGGCAATCCACAAATATAATCAAACAGTATATGAGCGACTATGGCCTTTGCGATGCATGGCGCTCCCTTCACCCCAACAGTAAGGAATATACTTTCTTCTCACATGTTCATCACTCCTACTCTCGTCTGGATTATTTTTTGGTCAGCAGCTCACTGCTGAGTGACATTTCAGACACTGAGATTCACCCTATAGCTGTCAGCGATCATGCTCCTGTATCTTTAACACTAATACACAAGAATAATACTACGCCAAGTAAAAACTGGAGATTTAACACATCACTACTTAAAGATGAAGACTTTATTAAATATTTTAAAAAGGAATGGACTTCATATTTAGACTTTAATGACACTCCCGGAATATCTGCTTCTGTTCTATGGGAAGCAGGAAAAGCTGTGATGAGAGGTAAAATAATTTCTTTCTCATCACACAAAAAGAAAGAAGAAAACAAAAATATTCAGGAATTAGAAAAAACCATCAAATCCTTAGAAGAAGCCTACGCGTTCCACCAAGATCAAGAAATAATGAACAAAATATGCAAAACAAAACTAGAATTAAATGAAATTATTAATAGAAAAACACAATTCCTTGTACAAAGACTTCGCTTGCAGAATTTTGAACACAGTAACAAACCAGGTCGATTTCTAGCAAACCAGTTAAAAATAAATAAAGAAAAAACAACTATATGTGCTACTAAAGATTTATCAGGGAACACAATATATGACCCTGGAAGAATAAACAAGATTTTTAGGGATTTCTATGAAACTTTATATTCACCACAAATAAACCCGTCTAAAAATGAAATTGATTTGTTTCTTGACAACGTAACTCTTCCAAAATTACTAGACAGTCAAGCAATGGCACTGGATTCACCACTGACGCCAGGTGAACTCCAGGAAGCCCTGATAAGTATGCCCATTAATAAAGCTCCAGGTCCAGACGGCTTTCCTGCAGAATTCTACAAAGAATTCTGGACAATTTTGGCACCAGTATTCCATGGAATGTTGCAGGAAATCAAGAAAAATGGCAGACTACCACCAAATATGAATTCTGCTAACATTAGTCTCCTGCTAAAACCAGGAAAAGACCCTTTATTTCCCTCAAGTTATCGTCCAATATCCCTTATAAATGTAGACCTTAAAATAATCTGCAAAGCTCTCTCAAAGAGATTAGAGAAAATAACCCCCCTCTTAATTCATCCTGACCAAACTGGTTTCATAAAAGGTCGGCACTCCTCAACAAACACTCGTAGATTACTTAATTTAATAGACTACTCATACAATAAAAACATTGAAACCACAATATTATCTCTAGATGCAGAAAAAGCATTTGACAGAGTTAACTGGAAATTTTTATTTGCAACTTTACACAAATTTGGTTTTGGAAACTCTTTCATAAATTGGATAAGAATATTATACAATTCCCCAACAGCTCGTATCAGAACAAATGACCAGACATCCTCCAGCTTTTGTCTCCTGAGGGGCACCAGACAGGGATGCCCACTCTCCCCTTCACTTTTTGCAATTTTTATCGAACCTCTAGCAGCAGCACTTAGACAGGCTACAACAATTAAGGGCATAAAATGTAATAACGTAGAACATAAAATCAGTCTCTATGCAGATGATGTGTTGCTTTTTCTGCAAAACTCACAAATCAACCTCTCTGAGGTAATTACTCTAATAAACTGGTTTTCAAGAGTTTCAGATTATTCAATTAACTGGCCAAAATCTACAGTTCTTCCCATTAACTGCTCCTTCCATAATTCATCTTCTGCCCCACTACAATCTGGAAATATTAAATATTTAGGTATTAATGTTTCTCCTAAGCTTTCAGACTTAATTAAATTAAACCACATCCCACTTCTAAAGAAAGTAGAAGGCGATCTGACTAGATGGAAATCTCTACCCATATCACTCATGGGAAGGGTCGCCACTATAAAAATGATGATCTTGCCAAAAATAAATTACTTATTTTTAATGATCCCTAACAAACCATCACAAGATTGGTTCAGATCTCTGGATTCACATATTTCTAAATTCCTTTGGAAAGATAAACCCCCGCGCATCAGCTTAAAAACGCTACAAAGAACCAAGGATAGAGGAGGATTAGATCTGCCTAATTTTCACCAATACTTCTTAGCCAACTGGCTTCAGTTCATCTCAGAATGGTTAAAATGTACCCTCTTAGATGAGCCCTGGCTAGATGTTGAACAGGCACTATGCAATGATCTAGAGATTTCAGACCTACCATTTATTAGCTCAAACATCAAAAGACATGAATGCTTTAAAAGCATCAACATCAGCTTTTCTCTGACAGCATGGTGGGAGTTTCTAAAAATAACGGAGTCTTCATTAATCCCATGCAAACGTACACCTATCTGGAATAACCCTGACATATTACAAAACAAAAATATGATTAATTTCCCAGAATGGAGTTGTAAAGGAATTAAATACTTAGAACATATATTAGAGGGAACAGAATTTATTCCATTTGACAGACTAGTTACACAATATGGGATCAACAAGAAAAGATTTTTAGAATATCAACAAATTAAATCCATAGTAAAAAAGAAATTTAACCTCAGTCAAGTTGAATTACAAACACCACCAAGTGTGGTTCAATTTCTTACTCTTAAATCACCCAAATTATTATCTAAAATATACAGAACACTTTCTAAAATAGATGAATCAATATCCCTTCCTATTGCAAAATGGGAAGCAGATTTATCAGTCAGCTTAGACCAAAACGTCTGGTCTCAGATTTGCTTAAAAACCTTTAAATTGATTAAAAATCCCAATCTGCAATTAATACAATACAAAATACTGCATAGAGTGCACTATACAGGTCATCGAATGTTTAAGATGGGCTTTACATCCGCCAACAACTGCTCACACTGTCAAGGCAATACACCAGACAGTTACATCCACGCTCTTTGGTTCTGTCCACCAGTGCAGAAGTTTTGGCACGAGATATGTGAGGACTTATCAAAGTGTCTGAAATGTAAAATTCCAACCTCCCCTTTAGTATGCTTGTTGGGAAATTTGGATGATGTCACTACAGAAATTAATACAGTCCACATGGTTTTTATTGCCCTATGCATCGCCAAGAAAACGGTCCTCATGAACTGGAAAAATAAAAATAATCTTAATTCTAGCCAATATAGAAACTATCTAATAGATCACATTAGTCTCGATATAGCCTCTGCCACCACATTAGATCAATCCCTCTGGGCTCCTTTGATCGGCTCCATCACCTAGCGGGGGTGGGGGGTCGTGGTTTGGTCCCGCCTTGGCTATTGTGGTTGATGTGGAGGTTGGGATGGGCTTAGGGCACCTGGAGGACTCCTAGAGACGTTATCCCTGGAGGGCTTAACCCGGGGGTTGTGTTCATAACCTGGTTAGTGGCTCTGGTCGCTCTCAGAGGTTGTTCTCCTCGTGGCTGCGTGCAGCGGGGCTGGAGGATGGTCTGTGCTGGCGGACGTAGGTTACTGGCCTGGTGGCCTGGCTGCCCCTGAGTGGATCCGGGGCGGGCGTGGGGGTTTGGGGTTCGGGGGTGCTTCGCCTCCGTGCTGGGGCTCTGGCTGGGCCTTGGGGGCTTCGGTCCTCGTCGGTGTGTCGCCGAGGTTGTGGGCGGGTGGGTGCACGGGGGCTCAGCCCTGGCGCAGGGGGCCTCTTGTGCATCGGCCTAACCGGGGGGCTCTTGAACTGGCAGGGAGGTTGTTCCATCTTTGCAGGAGTCCACTCTGCAGGTGGGGGAGAGACATAGGAGAGGTGGAGAATAAACTTAACCTGGGTGTCTGTGTCTTGTGTAGTCTGGGAGATGATTGAATGTTGGGGTGGGTACAGTTTCCTCTGTGGTGGGGTGGGGTGGGCTGCCCCGGGTCCTGTGGGGCTTGGCGGTGCTGCTGCCGTAGGCCCCGGTCTGGATGGGCCTGGGCTCCCTTGCCTTGGTGGATACCAGAGGACGGGGGTGCATATTGGGGTCAGCGGGGGAGCTGGCCCTAGGGAGGGACACCCTCCCCTCCCTTCTTTTCCTCCCCATCCCCGGCTGCCTCCCTCTTCCCGCTCCACCACACCCACCCACACAGGTAGGGCTTTGGGGTGCGGGTGTGTCACCAGTGTGCAGGGGAGACATTCCCCCCCCTCTGTCCTCTTCTGGCCACCTGTGCCTCAATTTTATCTCACAACTTAGACATCCACATTACTTACACTCTCATAACACACACACATATATATATATATAGGGCCTTGAGGGTGGGCACGTTAACGGCGTCCAGTAGACGGTCTGTGTATTCAAACCTACCTCTGGCGCCGGTGCCCACCTCTCAATTTTAAATCCATGTAGACATTGAGGGTTCTCGGGAGGGGCCGTGCTAACACCTGCTGCTCTCTAGCAGCAGCACCATGCTCTCCCTTGTTTTAAATACACTTTAGAGCAACACGCAGCAACACTACACTTGAGCAGGAGGAGGGAGGTATGGGGTCTTAACACACCCCCGTTCTCTGCTAGCCATCGGGGCGGGGGGGCTGGGAAGAGATGCTGGCTGTCCGATTGGCCTCCCTGCTGCTGCGGAGCCTGGGGCGGTCTGCTTGCCTCCACCCCGGAGGGAAGGGTAACATCTCTTGGGTCTGGGTGCCGTTTCCATCTCTGGGGGTGAGGATACCTGGACCCGGGGTATAGAGTATGTTTGGGGAGTGTGATTGTGTGTACATGTCCATTTACGTTTATTCCTACGTTGGGTGAGTGCTGAGTGTTTGTATATGTGTGCATGAGGGTGGGAATGCATGTCTGTGTCTGTGTGTGCCTGTTTGTCTGTGTCTATATGTCAGGTCGGGTCTTAGACTCCACCTCTCTGGGAACTCCAAGGCCCTCCAAAGTGTGGAGGCCTATCTCCCCTCACCACACTCCCTGCCGGTGACTGATGCCCTCAGGGGTCGGTGCGTTGTTGGTTCTTGGTGTCCAGGGCTGGGCGCTCAGGTCATGTGCCAGCTCACTCCGGTGGCTACTTGGCGGGGCCTGGCGCCTGCTGCTCGGTCAGGCCTCTTCCGGGGCGCGGGGGGCCCTCGGGCCTCCGGCCTCTGTGCCTGCGGCCCGGTTCACTCTGGCACAGCTGGCTGCCGGCGGAGCCGGCGGGCACGCCGGTGCAGCCCCCTCTAGCTTCTGCCCGGTGGCTACTGGGTGACCCCTCATCTGGGGATCCTCAGCCCTTCCCATGAAGGTGGCACGGATGCCCCTCCGGTGGTCCTCCTTGGGCTCTTGCACTCTGGGGCCTCTGGATGTCTGGGGCCTGGATCTCCTCCATGCCTGCTTCATGCCCTGGGGGACAGGGCTATGGCTCTCTACATCCTCTAGCAGACCATTACATGGGGAAACCATTTGAATACAAGCGCGCCGATCCACACAGGTGTGCACATGGGTGTTCACTGTTCGTAGACTTAAATCACACCTTTCTTGGCTGCTACTTCAAAGCACATTGTGCGCTGTCTGTCCTGCGTGCTGCACAACAACATTCAATATTTAGTATTTACTGCTGTTTACACTTAGCTAGATTAATGCGATGGTGTTGTGTATAGTATGTTGCATTGTTTTGTTTTTTTTGCTTGTTTTCTATTCTTTTTCTCTCAACAGGTGATCCCGGAGATATTTTTTCTTCCCCCCTTTCTCACTGTCCCTCTCCCCTTCTGTTTTTCTTTTCCTTCCTCTTTCTTTCTCCCTTTCCTATCCCTCACTCATGTCTGTCCCGTCTGTAACAACTGAAAATAAAATAAATAATAAAAACAAAGGTCGATCAAATGGACCAATACGGCAATGCCATGATGATCCATTTGGCAAAATAAATCCATTGGGTATCCTTGTTGGTCTTCAGACAACAATTCTGACGGCTAAAGAACCAAATGGGACAGGCGGGGAAAAAAAAAAAAAAAAAAAAAAAAAAAAAAAGGAATGGTTTAAGAAGCACAACAATGAGTTTAAGACCTCCAAATTCCCCAGATCTCAATTCAATCCAGCATCTGTAGGATGGACAAGTGTTATGACAAAGGGAATATTACCCCGGTACTCGCATCTCTACATTGGCTACCAGTTAAACATAGAATCGATTTTAAGGTTTTATTATTTGTTTTTAAAGCTCTCCATGGTTTGGCTCCAGGTTACATTTCAGATCTTCTTAGCCTGCACTTACCCACTCGATCTCTGTGCTCCTCCAGTCAGATGGTTTTATCAGTTCCACGCTCCCAGCTCAAATCTAGAGGTGACAGGGCTTTCTCCATTGCCGCCCCGAGACTCTGGAATAATCTTCCCCCCTTCATAAAATTCTCTTCATCCTTGGAAGTCTTTAAATCGAATTTCAAGACCTACTTATCTTCCAAGGCTTTCGGATCTCTTTGATGTCCTTTTTTATTCTGTCTATTTGGTCTCTTATCTTATTGGATGGTGTTGTATGTGTATATACGTTATGTTCACATATGTGTGCTTGTGTGTGAATGTGTACAGTTTTGTATATGTATGTGCATATTTGCATGTACATTATATGCTATATACTCTTACATGTCTTACAATTCTTTTTTTAAAATGTTTTCGTTCTATTTTAATTATTTTATTACATTATCCCTCTGTTCAGCACTTTGGCCGACACTTGATGTCTTTTAAATGTGCTATATAATTAAAGATGACTTGACTTGACTTATGACCTGGCTCAAAAGCCGCAACATAAAAAAGGAGACGAATACCAGAGTGTTAGTGAGAAGAGGTTTTATCTTAAAATGGTATAGCAGACTAGACTAGACTAGTAAGCTTCTGGAAAGCCTGCCTCAAGTATGCTTATCCACACCTGTATAGGTCCAATTAGCAACACCTGGCCAATTAGCAACAGCTGAACACACTGAGGAGATTAGGGGCTGCAGAGGGGTGTAACACCTCCTCCCTCAAAAGGGGTCTTCTAGGACCCCTAAATTTATTTAAAGACCCTTTGGACCTTGATCCCTCAAACATAAGCTTGAACTAAAGCACAAACTTGAGCACTTTATTACCAGCTCTCTTAACACAAAACTAAATACTCACATTTCTTTAGTTGGCATTTTTAAACAGGGACGCCCCATGCATGAGGATTTTGAAGTTGCCACACTGAATGCACAAAAAGTAACATGTGACCAACACAGAGGAGTCACAAACCCAAAATGATTACTTGACCTCCTACAACACAAAACCAAAAGTAGCAGCAAATAATCACAGCCAAGTGATCTGTTGTCTCCACCACATAAATGGTCACATACACGTGGCCCCATACCACAACAAGTTACTTTAAACTCCAAAGTTCAGTAAAGCAAGCATGCTAGTGACCAACCACAAATTGAGAGCAATGGCCACACAACGATCACATCAAGGGTGGCTCAGCACCCGTCAGTGTTATTGCCATCATCTGGTCAACAACACTCACAAGTGATCTAACCAAAGTAGCCAAATTCTCCACAACACCAAAGGTCACAGCACAAAACACTCACCTCATGAGGACCTCCAATCCATGGAGGTCCACCTCACAACTTACAGGTCTTCAAGGATCTGTCCCTAACATCTTGGAGCCAGAAACCACAGTACACCTTCAGCATTCTAATGGACACCATGCATCTATGGGTCAGGGCTGTTTTGGCAGTTTTAGCACTGTTCAAACAGTGTTTAAACTCCAGTCTCCTGATTGAATTGAGGTTTTTGCATTTGTGCCAAACCCCCAGGTTCAGTGCATTCTAATGTGCACCTCAATTGTTTAACAAATTCTTATGTGAATCACTTGAGAACAAGCAACCAATATAATTGTTCAAGTGGAGCATTTACTTTGGTGTTGAATTGACCATTGTCTATCGCAGTCCTCTTGAAATACAAGTTTTTTTTTTTCCTGGTTGTGTTTATACAGGCAGTGACTGCGACAGAATCAACTGCTGGAAGAGTTGTTGTACAAAGATTTATTGCTGTTCACAATTATCTATTATACATTTTTCAGCTATTCATATATCTTATGTCAATGGTCATACCTGTTTCCATTATGTGGAAGAAAGCACAGATATATTCCCATTTACAGTACAAGTACCTGCAATAATGACACTGGCTAATGGAGTGGAAAGCTTCCTGTGCACTAAGAGCTTCTCTCCAGGTTAATGAGGTGTGTGTGCGTGTGTGTGTGTGTGTGTTCAAGAGAACAAGTTAAATTCTTCCATCCTCAGGGAATAAATTAAGATAAGAACGGGCTGTTGTTTTAGAAGGATGCATTATGCTATGTGTATTATTGCTGTTTTTTGCTGTTGCAAGGAGGTAGCAAAAGGACAGTAGAGTAAGAAGAGGGCAGCAATAGACCTAGGGTAAGAAATCACAAAGAGAAGCCTTAATGAAGTATGCTATGAATAAAGTATCCATCAGTTTATCATGTCAGCGTTTCCTTGGTGTCACACCCTGTACCAGGCATACTGTGCAATAAACTGAACAGTCACTGTGTTGATAAACACTAATTTTAACTCTGCATTAACTCATTTCAGAGAGGGGAGTCAAAAATGCTGATTAGCCTGAACCATGGTGTGGTACCAGATGACTGGTTCGTTTTCTGGCAGACCATTCAGCTTGAGCAGTTTTATCTGAAACTGTAGTCTTGATGCCGACTGCCATATGCAAATGAAGGTCAGATTTACTAACTTAGGCAAATTAAAGTGCGGGCATAATCTCAAAATTTTTATTTATTTATGTATTTTTTGCCTGTCCTGTTTGGTTCTTTAGCAATCAAAATTATTGTCTGGAGGCCAAGACAGATGCCCAACGGATTGACTTTACCAAGTGGATCATCACAGCTTTGCCGTATTGGTCCATTTGATTGACCTTTGTTATTATTATTTATTTTATTTAATTTCATTTTATTTCATGTTAATACAGACATGACTGGGGATAGGAAAGAAAGAAAGAAAGAAAGAAAGAAAGAAAGAAAGAAAGAAAGAAAGAAAGAAAGGGAGGGAGGGAAAGAAAAACAGAGGGGAAGAGGGACAGTGAGAGAAGACACTAAAAAAAATCCACTGGATCACCTGTTGAAAGGAAAAAAAAAAGAAGAAAACAAGCAAAAAGAGACCACCACAATAAACACAACACCACAGCAATAACCTAGATAAGTATAAGTAACAGTAAATACTAAATATTGAATGGTATTGTGCAGCACCCAAGACCGACAGCGCACAATGTGCTTTGAGGTAGCAGCCAAGAAAGACATAGTTTGTGTCTATGAGCACCCGTGTGCACACCAAAATTCAATTTTTTTTTTGAGTCTGGACTACTGAGAAAAGACATGTAGAAGACATAGTGTTTTTATTGTGTACTGACCCCTGTCTAGAAATGTGACCAAAAACATGCTAATTTATTACCAATATTTTTGCAATTACTTATTGTCAGCCAATTAAATATGTGACCCTCCCATCTCTGGACAGCTAACAAAGCTGGCTAAACGACAACAGCTGGTTATAGGCTAGCATTATGCCAGCTAACGGTAACCTCGAGTGTCCAAAAAAAAATCTTCCCCTCTGACAAACAGTGTGATTACATTATCATATCATATGAGAGTTTATTCACTAAGACTTAGAGTCCAACAAAGTTAGGTCCATTTCAAAGACAGTTTCACTAACAACACCGAACAGCAGCTAACAGAGGCTAACAGCAGCTAACAGTGACAGACACAGCAGAGCTAACCACAGTTAAGCAAATCCTCAAATTCCGGAAATTAGCCCTTGGCTATAATCTGGTATGTTTACATTCATGTAATTTATTTATTTTTTTACATTTATGTTCATTCACATGCACTTTCCTAAATAAATAAATATAACAAATATAACTCACGTCAGTATGGCTGTTATCAGTCAGAACTGAGTTTCCCACACTCACTGACCTATATTGCACTCCTTTCACAAGGTCTTACAGCATCTTCTGGAGTAAATAAAGGTGGATGCTTCTCACCTAGCATTAACAGCTTACAGCCTTCCACAGTTAAGAAAAAACTCCAGAGCAATCCAGATTCAGTCAAAATTGTAAACAGAAACGGGGTGCCTGGCCTGTTATTCAGTACAGTCTAAATTTAACGTTTTTGATCTCTCTTGGGTGACTAAAGCGTGTTTGTCATAAAGCAGCCACTGTAGCTAGGATTATACACTTGAACTTGGAGGGATAAGAAAACAGAACTCAACTGACTGCAATCTACTGACATCTAGTGGTGAAAACCTTTGCACACTCAACAAGTCAAACCTAAAAATGTTAGATCCCGAAAAATAAAATCCTACACATTTTCAAAAAAGCCAGTCCCAAATTCTTATGTCCATGTCTTTCAGTCAACTAACAAACAACTAACAAACGAATGCATCAATGCAAACAATGCATCGGTGCATCATAGGTCTTGTCTAGTATTGTCTTGTGTATCTATTATCCAGACATATGATTAAAAAGCAGCAAGCTTGAAGTCTGGTGCAGATATTCAACAAGACCATCTGAATTACATTATTTGGAGATGTTTATTGAAAATTCCTAATCGAAATTGAATACAAGAAAACTACAAATGACTACACATATAAAATTACTTTACATGAGAAAGACCTTTTTATTTTGTAATGTCCAGGAAACACTACAAAATATTCTTATTATTTGAATTGTGATAACTGTCTCCAAGCTGGGTTAAAAAACGAATCATGTTATACTGGTCGATGTTAACTCGGGTGATTAGCACAGGTTTGGAATCAAGGAACTGAAACTGCAGTCTTAAGAATGCATTTTCAGTTTGCTCACTGAAAAATGTGATGGGAGATAATCTCATCCTTGGATATAATGAGCTGATTCTTACTGAAAAATGGTATCTGCTTGAAGGATTCCACCTGTTTTAAAAGCTTTTGCTTATTTTCAAATTAGTTTCAATGTAAATGATATTATATTGACATTAATAATATTTGGTGTCTTAGATTAGATTTTTAAAAGTCAAAATACAGGCAAAGCTCAATCAGAAATATGCCACAGTATCCCCATACAAAGCCTGTTCTGATAAAACAGCAAGCTATCTTGCAGCACAGAACAAATGACTACTGAAAGACATTTTTTCCGGTCTGCTGAGTTCATTGAATTTCAGTCACAAATCCACTCCCATAAGTATCTCTTCGATCACAGTCTGTGTTCTACTGATACAGGAAAAGAAACTTTACTGCTGAAGCTATTCCACATTTCTTTGGATGGTTGTTCTGATCAGTTAAGGATAACTTACAATATTGCAAATATGGAAATCTGTATTTGTTTTTTTGTTGTTGTTTTTGTATTTTTTTTTATTGCAGACACATTCCTCGCTATATGTCTTAACATTTGTATTAAACATTTGGAGGAGACATTATCTTTTATTATTATCTAATGAGGTATAATTATGTCAGAATGATGGTGGTGTGTTTAATCCAGTAGTCAAATATGTTGTAAATAAGTTGAATTGCTTCCAACTTTGCTTTGATATTTTTGTATTCATAGCGTCCATGTGCATGTTTGTGTTTAAAGCTCTCTACCATCAGTGAAAGCTGCTGTAAACAGCTGTGCATTTGGTCTCAGGTGGACTGAGTAGTGGTTGCCAGGCTCTCCATCTATCCCCAGGGAGCCCCATTTCTTTATAATGTGGAAAGTGGGTTGGAGAATGAGTGTGTGCTTTCTATACATGTTTGCTTTTCTGTATAGTTCTCACAGTGGTTCTGATTGTTTACACAGTTTTTTTGCTTTATTTATTTATTTATTGGGGGTTTTTTTCAGCACGGTCAGGGTTCACGGGGTGGCTAATTGGGCTTCTGTTCATAAGCAGCAAGCGTTGAACATGGCTGGAAGGTAACAATGGTCTGGGTTTTCAAAAAGAAAGAAGGGAAAAAAATTCTCTCAGCATGCTATGAATGTACCAGTCCACATAGATTACTAGCTGGAGGAGTGTATTGTCATAGTAGAGGAAATTTGAAGGCAGTTGCAATGTAAGGTGCAGTCATAAGAATCTGGATTCAGTAGATAAGGCTTATACTGTTAAACATGAAATAGTTTTTGTGAAATGTAACAGTCTCCTCAACTTGACAATCCCATAAAAGAAAATGCAAAAAAAAAAAAGTAATTCTCTTACCTTTGCCACCGTTTATCTGTAACAAAATTCTGAAGTAGTAATTTTCATACCTTTTTCAGCTTGTATCGGTAATTAAAATGTTTCTACTCAACTTTTAATCAAGCAAATTGAAGCATGCCATGTATTTTAGGAAACAAGTATACATGACTCTGGAAAAAAAATGATAATGAGGTGCAAAGTTTGATGATTAGATTTTAAAGGTTCAAACTAGTTTCATTTTTGCAAATAATTACGTGTTTTGGTTTTGGCCCTGAATAGCACCTTGAGACAAAAGGTTCAGGAGACAGAGGCCAAGACTGCTCAGAGTGCAAGAGGTTCAAAAGGTTGGAGTCATTCAAATAGTGAAAGGGAACTTTGTGAAGCAGCAGCCTGTGGGCTGAACATACAACAGGGCAGGAAATGTGCAACCGCCTTTGCTGCAGTGTTTGGAGAGTGGAGTCAGACAAGAGAGATAATAGGCAGACATTAATAATTTAATAAATGGGGAGACATGAGTAAGGGATGATGAATCCGTTTTTTTATGGGACCAAGCTCAAAGAGGCTAAACAGCAAAAAAGGGTAAAAACCAAACAAAAATATGGATAAAAAAGGTACTGGACAAAAGGGACACAAGTGTTTATTCCTGATTACCCGAAGAGGAGCAGTTAGAAATAGTCACAGCAGTTTTGCAAGTAACTACAGGAAAAAAATGGGTATAGTTCTTACAGACTCTGACTGAAACCTTGAAATATTTTTGAGGAACATTTTCCATGTGATTTGCTGAACTTAAAAATATATAGAAAATTGTAAAATGTATTTTTAAATGCTTTTATCCTTGTTTTATTTTTCTCCAATGCCAAAGGCGAGTGTTGACTTTAGGCAACAACACACACACTTACTTGAGACAATATTTACAAGCACCAGAATAAAAATCAAATGCACTTCAAAGTCATATCACTTCACACAGGCTAGTACAGAATATTTTGGAAAAATCTGAATGAGAGTTGTAGATTCTGAACAAGTTGCATTCCAGCTGAATGTTGACAAAATGTGTTATCATTTACTTTATGCAATGTTTAAACAGTTTAGTGTTGTTTTACTATCTGTTGATTTTTCTCACTCTTACCTCTTTTTTCTGTATTTTCCTCTGAGAAAGACAAGTAAACAACATCTAGAGTTGTGGCAGTAGTAACTGTTGTAATGGTGAGAGAAGATGAGGTACATCACCACAAGAGGGCACCACCATCATATACTATGTAACTAGGCAGTTACAGAACTGAAGTTGGTTACTCCAAGTGAAATGACATAGATGCAATTTGGATATTAATGATTCAAAGGTGAGAAAGGTTAAGTCAAGGAAAGATGAAAAATGAAAACAGCAAAACTAGGGGCTGAAAGGCAAAGTTAGAGAACAGTAAGTGGATTCATTAACCTGATTCTCACTTAAACCCTAAAATTTCTTAAACTTAACAAAACAAAAGGACCTAATAAATCAAAGTTGTCTTTGTTGTGCAAAGTACCACCACTTTCAAAAATATTATCCTTCGAAGAATAAATCACTTATGTCATTGCTGTACAGAAAATTCAACTTGGCAGAGAAGATCATTTCTTAAAATGTCCCCATTTAGCCAGATTTGCTTATTCTTCCTCTAAACTTGTGCTCACCTGAACAAATGTATTCACTTTTTGAAAAATCCAACCACGTTGAAACATTGTCTTTTATTTCCTCAAATGTCCCCGCTTTATGAAATCCTTACACTTGAATAGTGAATAATGAAACTTAAATTGGTTCTCATAGAGCTGGAAGGACTTGGAGAGTGCATACAGAATCTGAATTGGGCACTGTAATGAATTCAAATGTGCCCAGTGCACTGAAAATGAATGAAATAGAAATAAATGGTCAGACAATAAAATTAGCAGCATACTGAACTTTTTTGCATGGTTGTACATATGTGTGACGTGACAGAGTCTATAACATTTCCTTTTGCTTGATTTTGCCATCTCTCTTCATGTGTGTCTCTCTTTATCTTCCACTCTCTACTTAGACCTCAAAAAAAGAAATTCATCATATTTTCATTACACCATTCTTGAAGCTTCTCTACCTGCCAAGTTCCATTATTATTTTTTCACCTGTTTTTGTTATTCTCTGTTTTTCCCCGTGTAACCAGAACAAGTCCATTGGGTGTTTTGTGTATTCATACAAAGACACCATATTCCATCACCTGTCACTGTTGGCTGGTACCCCAATGGATTTTGAGGTACATTTGCAACTAAATTCTGTCTAACACAATATTTAACTATGCTTCCTGTGCAAGGTTTTTTGGGTTTGCAGCACAAGGTCAAAGGGTGCTGAACCATATGCACAATTTTGAAATTTTCTTTTTGTTCCACTGTTAACCAAAATTCATGCAGATAATTTTTAGGCCAAGCCTGTGGTAAAATTAAGGTATAGAATCCTCAGTTTTACATTTGAAGCTTTTGAATTCAACAGTCAAAATTTGGTACATGGAGCCCCATGTTAACAAAACACATAAAAATTCCCAAAATTGACCACAAGAGTGTGCTGCCATAAAAAGAAAGTAAAGTGCTTAAATGATCCTTTTCGGTCATATACTTATCAAACAAAGTTGTGGTATGACAGGAAAAGAAGACTGTGATAACATACCTTCTCATACCAAAGTTTGGGAATTAAAAGATCCATTTATGTGTGGGACTCTGGTAAATAACACAGGTCAAGAGTGTGCATTATAAGAATATATATCATTCTTACACAGATAAATGTTCTGTCATGTTGTTTCAGAGCAGAGCGTATATCGTTAGAAGCAGTATGGAGGAACAAAGGGTCCTGCCTGAAGACTCATTCATAGTTTGCATTAAACACACGCACGCACGCACGCACGCACGCACACACACACACAAACATATCCTGGACATAATTCAATAAGATTTTTTTTTCTCCACTCTAAATTTGATGGTGTTCCAAAAAATTCCTGACCAGAGGAAATCTGGATGCCGTCCCACTTGATGCCGAGCAATCACCACACGGCAGGAGTTCAATTCAAGTGAAAGAACAAGGCTGTAGTTAAATGACAAAAACTCACAGTCACAATGGTGAGGCTGAATGGAAGGTGCTAAAGTGATAATCTATATTTTTGTGAGCGTATGATTGCATGTGAATAAAAGTAGTTGAGTTTTCAAGGGGGCGGGTGAAGTGAGCCAAGACCTGGTGTGTGATCATCATCACCACGGGACAGCAAAAAGAGTACACAGCTTATTAATGGGATCCCCACAGGAGGGAGAGTTGATCACAGTGCCAGCTGGAGGTTCCTCAAAGCAGTTATGAGTGGAGAGAGTGAATGAGAGACGTGGAAAGAAATACTGTAAGATAAAGAGGGAAAAACAAGTGCTGGCAATGAGCCCTGAAAGGGGAAAAGAAATCAATAACAATTGTAAAATTGTGCATATGTCCAAATGGAAATCAGCAATTTCTGAGATATATTTGTCCAAGATGTCTAATCAGGTGTCATGTAGATATCAGAGTATATGATATTACCTTAAAAATGACCTAATCTTATACAAATACATTCTGTATGCTGCTTCTCAAAGACAGTTTGTTATCACTTCACATATATCTTACCGAACACAGTGACCATGTGTACTATGACAAAAATGATACTGGCCCTTCTTGAGAAATGCTAATTTTTCCCCCATGTTAAAAATTAATGATGGTAAATATTTTGAATATTCAGCATCCTATTCAATTTAGTACTAATTCAATAATAAAGGTAAAATTGAATCGAATTCTTTGGTTTTATAGGATATACTGTAGGGGGAAATACTTGATCCCCTGCTAAATTTGTAAGGTTGCTCACTTTCATAGCAATGAACAGTTTCAAATTTTTATTGTAGTGTCATTTTAGTCAGGAGAGACAAAATATCAACCGAAAATGAAGAAAAATAAATTACATAAAGGTTAAAAATTAATTTGTATGTCATTTGATCCCCTACAACCCAACTAGAATTCTGGCTCTCACAGGTTGGATGTGCGGCTCCGTGGCACACAAATTGTAATTAATCAATCAATTACAGATACTCCTCAGCCTACCTCATTAAGTGTATAAAGCACACCTGACCAATGAGTCCATTTCTTCCATTCCAATCTCTCCACCACTGTGGACAAGACCATAAAGCTTTCAAAGGATGCCACGGAGAAGATTGTATCACAAGGCTGGAATGGGCTACAAGACCATCAGTAAAAAGCTGGGTGAGAAGGTGACAACTGTTGGTGTCATTTTTTTGGAAATGGAAGAAATATAGAATGACCATCAATCGTTCCATGAAAGACCTTGTCTCATGGGAGAAGGATGTTTTTCCAGTGAACATAAATAATTCCGAGATTTAGGAGAAAGTGCTGTGGTCAGCTGAAACCAAAATCAAGTTCTTTGGCATCAACTAAACCAGCCATGCTTGGACCAAGAAAAGTGCTAAGTATGAACAAAAGAACACCATTCCCAAATTCAGGTGCAGAGGTGGAAACATTATGCTTTCACGCTGTTTTCTTGCTGAGGGTACAGGAAGGCCTCATCGCATCGAAGGACTAATTAACAGTTCCTTGTACCATTAAAATCCCAGAGAACCTCCTTCCCTCAGCCAGAACACTGAAGATAGGTCTACCAGCATAGCAGTGACCCAAAATATACCACCAAAGCAACAAAGGAGTGGCTAAATAAGGAGGACAAGGATGTCATGGAGTGACCCGGCGAGTCTCCAGAAATCAGTCCTGTAGAAAGTCTCTGGAGGGAGCTGAGCTTTGGATTTGCCAAGCAGCAGCCAAGGAACCTGAAGGGTTTAGAGAGTTGCTGTGAAGAGGAGGGGGACATTATCTCTCCGAGATGTGTGCATACTTGGTAACCAACTACAAAATTACTTTATCAAATACATATTTCATATGCAAATCATCTTTTATATACATGTGCTGTAATATGACAATAAAGGGCTATTTTTTCATGATATTCTGTAAATAAACTACCATAAAAGTTACAGACTGTTCATTTCTTTTTTTAATTGGCAAACTTAAAAATTCAGCAGGGGAGAAAATAGTTATTTCCCCCAAAGTAAGCAGTTGACTGGCCTCACACCAAGAACACACAACAAAAAGTCATGCTCCTGTGTAAGAGACACACACAGGCGCACACTTACACACTAAAAGTCCTTAGGTCGTTGTGTTAAGTAATTAGCCTGTACAACAACGCAGCACAGAGTTAATTGGAAAGCCTGTTACCTCCTGCAAGCTTTGCAGATATTGTTCTCTCTCTCTTTCTCTCTCTCTCTCTCTCTCTCTCTCTGTCTGTCTCTCTGTCTCTCTGTCTGTCTCTCTCTCTCTCTCTCTCTCTCTCTCTCTCTCTCTCACACACACACACAGACACACACACACACACATAGATGTTTTCATTCTGCTCACTCTTAAGGAAAAAATAAACTTGTAAACCTGGTGCAGTAAAATTAAACAAACCAAAAAAGGAAAAATTCAATTTGAATTTCCCAGTGAATTGGAAAAAGAATTACTTGGTTTTTGGTTTTAAATTTGCATTTTATAGAGGCATTAGCCATTGCTGCAATCATTCATTCCTAATCTCATAAGGTAAGGTGGATATTCGGTTTGGAAAAGCCTGAAGTTAGAGGCTGCCTTTGTATTTTCCAAACAAAAATCTACAATTAACTTTTTGTATGACAACAACTTCAAGTCTTTTCAAACTTTCAGTCAATCAGGCTTCAGCCTTAGGCTTCCCAAACAGTTCAAAGCTGCTTTTCTATGATGTTTTTCTTTTGTGAGTTTGGAAAGTTCCCGAGTCATTCTGTATTAGGTTACAAATATGTAACCTCAAAACCTCAAACCAGTTAGATGGAATGCGGTTGTATAAGTTTTCGTTAAAAAATATTTTTAATTGTTTGCTTTAAACTTTTAATGGAATCACAAGTAATTTTTCCCTAAATCAAGTTAAAATTAAACTAGCATTAAATGGTTCATTTTGGTACTATTTCACACTCAAGTCTCCTGAGGCGCCTCCACAGTACAAACACAGTCATGAATCACACATGCACTTACAAAAATCCTGATGTTTTGCACTTTTTCATGATCACACTAAAATTAAAATGAGAAGTCATTCTTGGCCTGTAGGATTTTAGTCAAACAACAAATTTTCATCGCAGGCTCGATGTGTCTGGTGTGAATAGAGTCAAAATCGTGTTTCACTTTTGTCAAATTGACCTAGCTTTATTACTCATCTTTAAAATAATAATAATAAAAAAATCAAACAAATTACAATATAAATCATAAGATTTAGGTTTCCAACTACAGCCCAAAGGCTTGGATATTATGTTAATATGTGATTCTAAATTCTTATTTTACGTGGAAGTGGGAGTGTTTTACAGGCAAAAGCCCCCTGAAAAATTTCCAAAGTTGAGCCACCCTGAAATGAATGGATTAAAATATTCATGTTATTTTATAGTCATTAAGACATGGTATATTAAGAGACATGATATAATTATAGTTGGATATAATTTCTTTTTGTCAGTTGTGGTTTACTCTTCAGTACTGCACATTATTATTGTACAGTCAGTGATTAAGCCTACTTGCTATTCATATGTTTTCACAGTATAAATTAGAATACCTTATGTATGTAATTATGTAATAATGTAATAAGTCCTCAAGCCAACACAACTATATATTAGACATTATTACTTACAGTAAAAATGTTCTTGAAATGACAATAATACCTTAGGACCAATTATGTCTTGCTAAAATACATATTTGGTATATGGTATTTGATGCAGTACAAAATTAAAATGTGTATTAAATTTATAAAAATGGTTAATCGCAAAAGATTACTCTTTATATGTATTTGCTGCAAGTGTTAGAAAAGACACAAAGAGAGGGAACATAGAGAAAAAAGTTGGCCTGAAAATCCTATTTTAGTCCGGCAAGAAATAACATTGTAATGCTTTGGGTAGCCCAGACTTGATGAGTTTGGCAGTGAAACACTATGAAACTGGCAAGCAGTACAGCCCCTTTAATAACTTTAGTGTGTTATCATCAGGTTGGAAGCATACCAACAACAAGCATAATAAATATATGAAATTCAATTTTACATGTGTAGATCTTTACATTAATTGTTTCATTGTCATTATATACAGTGAGGAACATAAATATTTGAACACTCTGCGATTTTGGTTAAGTTCTCTTTCAGTTCTCTGAAAGTAACATTGTAGGTGCATTCCCTCTGTGAAAGACAGCATTTAAAAACAATTCAGGAAATTACACTGTATGATTTTTAAAGAATTTATTTGTATTGCACTGATGTACGTAAGTATTTGAACACCTGAGAAAATCGGTGTTAATATTTGGTACAGAAGCCTTTGTTTGCAATCACAGAGATTCAAACATTTCCTGTAGTTTTTGACCAGGTTTGCACACACTGCAACAGGGATTTTAGCCCACTCTTCCACGCAGATATCCTCTAGACCTGTCAGCTTTTGGGGCTGTAGCTGAGGAACACGGAGTTTCATCTCCCTCCAAAGATTTTCTGTTGGATTTAGGTCTGGCGACTGGCTAGGCCACTCCAGAACCTTGATATGCTTCTTATGGAGCCACTCCTTGGTTATCCTGGCTGTGTGCTTTGGGTCATTGTCATGTTGGAAGACCAGCCATGACCCATCTTCCATGCTCTGACTGAGGGAAGGATGTTGTTGCTCACAATGAATGACCCCATTCATCCTGTCCTTCATACAGTGCAGTCATCCTGTCATCTTCACAGAAAAGCACCCCCAAAGCATGATGTTTCCACCCCCATGCTTCACAGCAGGGATGGTTTTTCTTGGGATGCAACTCATCCTTCTTTTTCCTCCAAACAGGGCAAGTGAAGTTTAGTCCAAAAAGTTCTATTTTGGTCTCATCTCACCACATGATTTTCTCCCACACCTCCTCTGGATCATCCAGATGGTCACTGGCAAACTTCAGACGGGCCTGGACATGTGATGACTTGAGCAGGGGAACCCTCCGTGCAATGCATAATTTGAGACCATGGTAAATGGTAAATGGCCTGTATTTGTATAGCGCTTTACTAGTCCCTAAGGACCCCAAAGCGCTTTACACATCCAGTCATCCACCTATTCACACACACATTCGCACACTGGTGATGGCTAGCTACATTGTAGCCACAGCCACCATGACAGCATAGTGCTCTACTGACAGTGACCTTTAAAACTGTGGTCCCAGTTCTCGTCATGTCATAGACCAGCTCCTCCCATGTAGTTTTGGGCTGATTCCTCACCTTTCTTATCATCAGTGATACCCCATGAGGTGAGATCTTGCATGGAGCCCCAGTCCGAGGGAGACTGCCTCCCATTCTCCTTTAAGAAATACCACAAGCAAGCATGCTCGTCTTTAGCCCCTTCCATTTTCTAACAATTGCTCCAACAGCTGATCTATTTTCACCAAGCTGCTTGGCAATTGCCCCGTAGTCCTTTCCTGCCTTGTGGAGGTCCACATTTTTGTCTCTTATGTATTTTGACAGCTCTGTGGTCTTGCCCTTGGTAGTAGTTGGAGTCTGACTGACTGTGGGGTGGACAGGTGTCTTGAAAGAGCTCAGACAGGTGCTACTAATTTAGATAAAAGTAGAGGCGAACTTTTTAAAAGGCATAGTAACAGGTCTTTGAGAGCCAGAATTCTTGCTGGTTGACAGGTGTTCAAATACTTATGTGCAGCAGTGCATACAAATAAATTATTTAAAAATCATACATTGTGATTTCCTGATTTGTTTTTTAAATGCTGTATCTCATACTATCTCTCACTTCTGAGTAAGAGATAGATAGCTTAGTTTACATTTGACCTCCCTGGATAAAGGTCAGGTTTGAGTATGTCCTGTCACAGCATGTCTTTATGACTCTCTGTCAAATTTTAACTAACGAGTCGTTTTATTTTGTCGTTGGTGAATAAGAGCTTATTGGACTGGCCATTAACAATACAAAGGTATACTTACATACATACACACACACAGTATACTGTAGGTATACAAAACTATACACAGAACAGGACATGGACATGCCCATGAAATTGAGATGAGCTACAGATTCCAGTGAAATTGGAGGCAAGCAGAATTAATCCTGCCTCCAGAGACAATAGAAGATAGACGAAGAAGAATCCTTTAAATGTCCCACAAGGGAAAATTTGGTTATAGCAAACTGCATCCACTAGTAACAGTAATGTAAAAGATGGATGCAAACCATAGACAGTATAAAACATTACCCACTGATTTCTAAGCTCATGTTTTGAAGCCCGGAGAGGGGCGTTTCTGCTGTCACCATCTGACTGTGAAGTGAAGGGTGAAGTCTGACCTTTAGATCACTTGCTGATTGCCAAGTGACTTGTGATTGGCAAGCCAATAGCCCGTGAGCAAGCAGAAATTAACATGACTAATCCTCATTTTTGAAACAAGGCATGGTACTAAGACTTACAAAATAGATATTTTTTTATTCAGTATGACACAAAATGAATGTCTATAACACCTAAGCAAAGACTTAGGTGATCCCGTACGTGTCAGGAGTATCTAAACACTGCATCTCTGTGTCTTTTAAACCCCAAAACATGCTGCACCAAAAATTGGTCCACCCCAAGGATTGGGTCCCCCGACACAAACAGATTAACACAGTGTACGCTGTTAAGTGCCAGGAGGATTGCCAGGACTTCGGGGAAACCAAACAACCTCTGGCGAAGTGAATGGCACAACACAGAAGAGCTACCTCATCAGGCCAGGACTCTGCAGTCTATTTACACCTACAGGGCATGGGACATTCTTTCAATGATGAAGATTTACACATCCTGGACAGGGAGGAGCGCTGGTCTGAGCGGGTAGTCAAGGAGGCCATTTATGTGAAAAGGGAAAGACCATCTCTGAATCGAGGAGGGGGTCTAAGGGTATACCTTTGACCATCTTACAATGCTGTGATTACAGCCATTCCCCAACTCTCTGTGAATGGTACTCATGGCTATAGATCAGTGGTCTTTGATCAATAATCAGTGGTTGTTGACCAATGGTCAATCAAGGAACTCACCTCACAGTTCATTCAGTGGGCTGGTTTCAGTTATTGTACAAATGTACTGTTTATAAGATTTGGGGAAACCTGCAGTCAGCTGAGACTGAAGAAGTCACTTGGATCAGTGACAAAACATTTCTCCCACTGAAAATGCTACATCCAGATGAACAGAATCAGCCTTTTGGGAATGCCTATAACAATGAACTCAGCAGCAATGTGTTTACAGAGGTCAAGAAAGACAGTCTTTTCTCTTGACTTATATGGGACTAGAAATGTTTTTTGCAGCTGTATGGTGTCTTTCATATAGAATACAGGCCTTAAAGTTTCTGGCACAACATATGGTTTCCTTCATTGTTCTGCTACAGCTTGTTGTTGTCACATCAGATTTGGATATGGGAGTTAATGTTGCCTGGGTCAGTTCCTTGGTTCTTTGTGTTCCTTGAGACATTCCTGTGCTGCTTTTGCAATATGATGGTTTAGTATGTTATAATAAATACTCTCTCTCTCTCTCATACACACACGTAGACACATACATATATAGATATATACACATGCAGCAATATGTTGCTTGTGCACTGCATGCCATTCACAAGACTGAGCTATCCATTCAGTAGAATTAATCCACCCATTTGCATTTCTTGACTATATGACTCACCCTTTGGGTATTCAGTGAGTGTGTGCATGTATATGTGTGTGTGCCTGTATGTGTGCGTGTATGTGCACAAGAGTTCTCCGGTATGTGACAGGCAACTTAACATTATCTGTGCTGCACACACCACTCTGCTCATTTTGTGACCCATTTTATACTAGTTACACACTCCTGTTACCCATGACAACGCATGGCTCAAAAACGTGTCACACAAAGAGTTAGTGTGTACACCTTCAGTAAAGTAAAATAAAGTGTTTTGAGAGGCATTTGCATGCTTATTTAATATGGTTTATTTAGGATGTTCCCAGATGAGCATTGAAATATCTGTTCCTGAATGAGATGTTTGAATGAGCAAGAAAGGAAAATTTATATGTATTCACTGAAGTTTGTTAGCTTGTTTTTGAATCAAGGATAAGCTCAAAAATGTGTAAAATATTTATCTGTCTTCCAACATGTGCAGCAGAACAACAGAAACCCACAAGATCCAACATGCATACAGATGAGTCACATATAGAAGATATTCACTAGAATTCACGGCCATGATTCACTAGTTATAAAATATGACTATTCAAGAGTGTTCTCCTACATTGCCCTCAAATTTTAAGGGTTAACTTAACCCCACTAACTGCATTTCTTTGGACTGTGGGAGGAAGCTGGAGTACCCACACCAACACAGGGAGAACATGCAAACTCCACACAGAAAGACCCTGGCCTGGTGGTGGAGAGAACTGACAGGGCTAGAAGGACAGACCATATTTCTCTTGTATTCGTTTCTTTTCACTCGCTACCTGTTACAGAATTCAACTTGTTGTCTGTACCGTTACATTCAAGGTCTTGAATAATCAAGCCACATCATATCATAAAGATAGTACCGCATTGTTCCAGGAGAGTTCTTCGCTCTCAGACTGCATGCTTGCTTGTGGTATTTCTTAAAGGAGAATGGGAGGCAGAGCTTGGGCTTTGAGCTGATTGCTGCCCCTCCCTGAGCCTGGTTCTGGCAGACTTTCCTTCCTGTTAAAAGGGAGTTTTTCCTTCCTATTGTCATCACGTGAAACTCATAGACAGTCATCGGATTGTTAGAATTTTCTCTTGTAGGGTCTTTGCTCTACAATATAAAGTGTGTTGAGGTGACAGTTTTGGTGATTTGATGTGATACAAAATGAAATTGAATTTAATTAAATGTAAATGACACAGTAAGCAATTGTAATCATGTCAACCTCTTTGTGTAAAAGGCTTAACTTCTTTGAGTTTTAATATTAGAAGGAAGCCCTATTATTGATTAAATGTAATAGGTGGCTTCGATCTACACTTTACAAGTGTTCTCAAAGTTTTGATGACTGAGTGCCAGTTTACAGAGCCAGCAGATCAGTGAGGGCCTCACACATATAATACACACATCAGACACATTTTAATATGTTTTTTTATGTGTCTGTTCAGAGAATATCCATTTCCGGGTGGCAATTTTCGTTTTTGTACTGGTCCATAATTGGAAGGAGGAAGTAGTTCTCTTTACACCGGCTGTATTTATTAATGTTTAAAAAGTTTTTGTGATGTGAAAAGAAGGGCAAAAACTTAATGGAAACGTTCCCTTGGTCTCACACAATAACATAGTGTGACATAAATTGTGCATTCAATAGTGCATTCTTTTCTTTACTTTGAGGCAGCAGAAATTATAACCTCAGGCCAATGACAGCCTGAAAGTTGTTCTTTGAGAACTCTGGCTTTGGAGACTTGTTCAAGTAAAGCAACCTGCTGCCATGATTCACTAGTTATAAATATGACTGTGGCTGAAGTTTCCAGTAGAACATTGCTTTGTAAGCAGCACTTTCAAAGTTAGAAACATGACATCTGAAGAATGTGAAAGTGTCAGAAGTCAAATTGGTATTCTAAGCAAAGAGGGACTCTCAGCATCAAATTATAGCTAGAGTGAAGGTCTAAACTCAAGGTCTAAGTGGGTAGTGCATGACTCTTGAAACACTTTAAAATGCTACTTTGAGCAAGTGAAGGAGAAGGAGAACCCATTCTTGTGATACCGTCTGGTTTGTATTTTAATGGAGCAATGTTGCAGTAGGACAGTGACTTTACTGGTACAGTTGGTTTAATGGGAATGACAATCATGTCTTTTTTATTAGACCGAGTAAGAAGCTGGTTGTCTATTTAGTTATGAAAGATACCACAATGTGGCAACTGATAGCTGGATAATATATTGACAAAACAACCAATGAAAAAACCTCAGTAATATCAGTAAATAATATAGCTATACATGTTTGAAATTGCTATAAAATTGTGGCAATAACTATGACCACTAAGGTCTCATTAAGAGGATGATAAGAATGTTAGGTTATTTTTCAAAGTTGCAAACTTTATTAGTCTGGGTAAGGCTACAAAATGAAAATTAAAAACTTTAACAGAAACTAGATTGACAGACTTTAACATGAAATTAGATTAGGATGATCAAGTCCTGGTCTTGTTAAGGTGCATGCTTGTTCTCTGTCGCAACACACTAAAACTTTTCTCATGAAGCACATAGCAGGATATGGTCTCCTTCAGACATGTTTGTACAGCTTTTTCATATTGCTTCAATACAGTACCAATGGGTGTCTGCATGCCATATTAAAACTGTATACGAAAATGTATTACCCCGACCTTCTCCTCATCATCTATTTTTCAACTTTGTTTCTTAAAATCTGTTTTCCATCTTCTTCTTTTTTAAAAAAAAAAATAATAATAATCTAATCCCTCAAAAAGAGGTTTGTCAGTCAAACTGAAAACAGGAGCAAACATTTCTGGAACATGGCCTTGTTTGTACGTTCTCAATGTTTTACAGTCTCTGTGTGTGTGAACTTGTGTGTGTGTGCTTGTGTTTGTGAGTATGTTCATTTTCTTGTATGTTACAGAAGGAGACAGAAGATCTTCTAAAAATTTCCAAGGAAATATTCCCCATGCTGTATGAGTTTGTGTATGCAAACCCAGAAGACTTAAATGTGCAGTGGAGAGAAAGTGTTTGCACTGCAGTTCTCAATAATTTGTTCTCCTTCCCTGTTTTTCCCTCCCTCGTTCTACCTTCTTTACTTTCCTATTCCTCTTCCAACTCATTTTAAATTCCCACCATCTCTCTCTTTGACTCAGTTCATCTCTTTGTGAAAAAATACCTGTAGTGAAATGTGTGGTCATGTGTATCTGTGACTAATCGTGATGCAGTGCAGAGGTAGACTCTTGCACAAGTCACCTCAGCTCTGACTTGACTTATCAGTGCTGCAAATGCTATAAAACAGACACGTGTAGAATTACAACTCTATGTATTTGTCAAGAGTCTCAGAAGTTTTACTTCAGTCTATAGTGTAGATTTGATATAAAACAATTTATGGCATATTCAACCAATAACTTCCTTTCTTACCAAAGACAACTGAGACAAAAGCAAAATATTTTGCTCAGAGAAAATGCACAAGTGTCACAGCAGATCAGAAAGTTTCCATGACAAATACGTAGATATATTAAGTTCATCACTAAGGAAATTTTGAGCAACTGAGATTATTAATAAAATTGAACTAACATTTTCAATCTTAAAAAATATATAAAAAAATTAAAAGAATATTTAAGTTTAAATCTCCACAATTTTATTCCACAAACTTGCAGTTATACCCTTTCCTATTGAAGAAAAGCATACATTAAGGTCAGGCAATAACATTGGTTTCCTTCACTTGGGATAAACAAAGTCTGCCTAGCTTTGTAAATTTATGCCACCATCCAAGTACTGTTTGACAAAGAAAGAACTAGAAAGAACTCAAGCTAACAGTTCTATTCACAAAGCCAATGTCAAAATAATCACAGAAAATAAGATGTTTGACATTAATTAGTTCCACAGACTTTCCTTTTTGTATCATGCATAAATCTGCCTCAGGAAATGTCATGCACATTTGTCCAAGGTGTCAAGAAACATGTTAGTCTGTCACTCCATCTTTTAAATCCATTTGAAGTAGATTATAATTAAGCACCTTCGCTCGATCCTACTTGTTAGGCTCACAATATTGTTTGACAATGTGGCAGGAAAGCACAAGTCATGGAAAGGAGGGGGAGAGACTGATAGACAAGAGACAGTAATTTGGATACAATGAACCTTAATGAGACAAAAGTAAGCCTTTTGTTGGCACTTATGTAGTGATGTCTTTTTAAGAAAGGAAACAGCTGAAGATGTTTTACATAATAATATTACCTAACTACCTCTCTCTCTATATATGTATGTATATATATGTATGTATGTATGTATGTATGTATATATATATATATATATATATATATATATATATATATATATATATATATATATATACATATATATCTCCTTCATCCCAGCTTACCAGTAGTCCCATAAATGGCACTGAGATGGCAGTTTCTCTGCCCTTCATCCTTTTCCAGCTCTTTTTGTCAAACATCCCTCGCACTACCATCCCAGCTTCTCTGCCCTCTATTCCCCCTTTCATTTTTCTGCTTCAAATTTTCCTGGCATGGGGTGTCACGTTCTCTGTCCTCTGTCCTCTGTCCCCCTTTATTGGCATTCCTCCTCTAACATTCCTGGCAGCAGGATGTGCACTACCTTTCCTCATTCCAGCTTTCACACATTTTAAACACCAACTACCAGATGCTTCCAGGATCTCTCAGAATTCCTTCTCATTGTTTTACTTTTTTTCTTCAGCAAGCTTCAGTTGCTGCTGGGCCCTCCAGCTCACAGCATTTCTCCTCCTGCTCCTATCGGCAGCACCGGGTTGCACCGAGTTGTAAATGCCACTAACTCAAACCCTTTTTCTCCATCTTTCATGGCAGCTTCCAGCAATGCACGGCCACAACTAACAGCTCAGGCCCTCATTCTCTCTGTCATCAAACCCACTCTTCAATCAAACTCTGCTGAATTCTCCCAACCTACAACAATTCCATCACCTAGTGCGCTATTTTCAAAAACATCTCCAGCCTCAGCACAACCCCAGAAACAAATAATGACTAGTAAATATACACACTTGGCAAATCTTATTCTCCCCCTCCTAAGTAGCCTGTGCCACCTGGAGAGACTAACACCCAAAAAGGTGTTATCCTCAGATATACCTCAGTCTTAGGAGCTTACTCCACTGGAATTTGGTTACACTTCTTCTCTCTACATAAATGTCTTCTGCTCTTCTTTCCCCTCCCGAAGGGAAGAATAAATCATTACAGCCCAAATCACATCACAACCCAAAGGGCATACATCAGCTCTACCCACATATGCTCCAGCTGTTCCTCTAAAATTCAAATGTCTGAATCCACATTGTCTTATACTAGCATGCCCTTGCCTCTGGCACTGACATAAAGGGTAGATTAGTTATGGACCAATGGGCCACACTATTTGTAACAACATCATTGATTTTGGTTGTAACATGTCTGTGTTACTGCCTCCACACCTGCTCCTTCTGTGACAATGGATTCCTGCCCTGCTTACGGATGTATTTATTTAATTTATTTTTCTTTGTTTTAAAGGTGTTTCAGAAGGCTACCACTCAGGGATTGTCAAATAGCCATCAGTATTATTTACACCCATATACTGTTGACATGCTATTTGATATCCTCATGTTGGTGATGTTCCTGGATCAACGTATTAATGTTTGTCCAGGACCAACATTGCATCTGACCAGTCACATTGTTACGATGTCATAACTTTGTGAGTCGGGAAAAACCCGCTGATGTTCATTCAAGAAAAAAGCAGCAAAAAGGGGGAGTCAGGGTTAGAGTTACGGTTTCGAGTGTGGTGTGTTTCCACCTTACAAAACTATGCCATCTCTACAATGTCATTGGTCACTTGCAGTGTTGATTCTGGACCAACATTAGTTTTATTGATCCAGGAACAAACACCAACACGATGATATCTGATTAAGCTACTGTTGACAGTCCGCTTGAGAGAATTTAAGGAGAGGTTTATGATTGGCTTCTTTGTCCATTTCACACATCAGCTCAGTAGGCAGCCAGGAAACATTCATGGAAAAAAACACATCAACATATATCAGCCCCACATGGAGGCCATATCCCCAGCGTCAATTACTTAATTCTCGATGATTCTCAGCCAAAGCTGAAAACATTCACGTCAGTCATAATGCAGTTGGTGACTCCTTATCTCATCTCTCTCTCTCAGAGACAAAGACATTACCATCAAAAAAAGAACAATTACATCACACTGACTATTGTGGTTACTTGAATTAGAAAAGTGTATTAAGCAATAAGCATTACACTAAACTTACTGTAACTTAATAGATATATAAGCTATCTTATATATTATGGTATTAGTGGGGAAGTTGTTTGCTCCATTGGTACTGAAAATACTTTGTAACATTTTGATGACTGGTTTTGTTATATTTCTCAGGATTAACTAAAATTTACTCCTCAGCATATTTATGAGTGTGGAATCCTTTTAAATTTCACTTCATTTGAGCTGTGCCTCAGTTACTTCTGCTTAGCTGCTTAAACATGAAGAAACTGCTGGCTATTAGTTGTCCTAATTTATCTCTTTATACCCCCAAATGCTTGCATATGAGATATCTGAGTTGCTACAATTGTTTGAAGTTACTTTTTCTGACCTAATTCAACTTTTGGAGGACTGACTCTTGCATTTTTTGAGTGTCCTTATGTTGTGAGACAAGTAGGCAAGACCAATTGGCATTGTTCTCACCTGGCCAAATAGCCTGTCAGTGTTTAATCATCCAGTCAGTCAATCCACCATCCAAGGAAAAGACTGAAAAAGTTTTAGTGAATTTAGAGCAGAGTTGAACTAGAAAATGGGTCATGAGCTTTTTTCTGGTTTGCCAACATGACACAAGGCTGTTCTGATGACTTGTTCCCTTGGTGTCACACCCAAGTGCACTGCACCAAATGCAAAGTGAATATGCCATCGAAAATATGAAATGTTCAGAATCACAGTTAATCAGGTGTCCCATCAGAAATCATTACACTTGTGAATATTTTTTTTCAAGTTTTTTAAGTTACAGATGCTATGAATTCCTAATACATAAAAAAGTGACTGCACTAGTTAGAACAGAAGCTTTACATTATCCTCAAAATGTGAGCTGACTTTTTCAGAGATGAGTCCAAGAGATGTGTCTGAACACTCTGTAACCGTCAAACATCATCTCCAGGGATTTGGCTGAATTTTTGGTGATCCTGAAATCAGATTTTCTCTTTATTTTTTTGTGTATCACATTTTGTGTTGCTTTCTTTTCTTTCTTTCTTTCTTTTTTATTAGTGTATGCATCATTACTTTTATTCATGAATGTGATCATAGAACTAAACTGGTAATTTTAGTTTGCAAGTTTTTTTTTATTAATACCACCAGCTAGTATCTGTACACCATTAGGTATTTGTGTACATTGTGTAGATAAAGTGTACATTATGGGCTGTATGACCATGTATATGTATGTGTGTGTGCAAAGTGTAAGTCACTGCAAGCTGAAGTGATTAATTCACACCCCCACATGATGAGATAGTTTCATAACCAGTTCATGTGGAGTACCAATGACGGTACATTACCACACCCACACAACCCCACAACCTCTCGTACACACACATACTCACAAACTGCATATGCTTTGTTATGAAACTTCAAACACTCTCCTAGCACAAGAAAAGCATCCCTTTAAACCACTCTCAGCAAATTCACAAGACAAAGTTTGTATAGCCCGTGAGTGTTTGTATGTGAGCGCTGAGGATGTCTTTTTGTGGTCCTCTCCTCCTCTTGTGAGGACCAACTGAAAGAGATGAGCAGGAAAATCCATTATACCTGCATTGTTCTGTCAATTTAGTTAATGTTTCATACGGTGTGTCGTTTTAAAGGTCACAGACTTTGATAAGTTTCTGCATGAAAAATCAGTTAAATCATAATTATTTTTTTATTCATTAGCCCTTTATTTAAAGTGCAGAGAGAATTTTTTCAATTTACTAATCTAAAATCATTTGGATGGGTGTAGAACTTAAGAATCTTTGCATGAAATGAACCTACTGCAGTCCAATGAAGATGCTGTACCCGAGGTTAAGCTGTATGTTAATATTTTCCAGTGACAAACAGCTTGATTTGACTCATTAAAATAAGTGGGATTTGGCAGGTGGTGGAACCCTATGATCCAGCATGGTGTTGCAGCCTGGAAAAATGACTCAATTCAAAATCCCTCCAAAAATAGTTTTGTACTATGAGCTCTGATGGTCTTGTTTTCTTTATGGATCAGCTAAGAGATCAGCTGGTCTGTGCTGCTGCTGTGGTTCTGAGATTTTCTGCACTTAGCTAGCTGCATTCTACAATATATCTGTAGATCGTACATTGGTTTTTGAAGTTTAAGTGTATGAAATCATTCAGTGGGTTACTTATGAAGGAAAATACTTAACACAAAGCTGGAAAAAAATGTCTGGAGTTCAGTGGACAGGTATGGTTAATATGGTCAGTTGTGTTAAAAAAATAAACAAATAAGTAATGCACAGCTACTGTTGATATAATTGATTAAAACTGTAGGCATCTGAATGATATTTAAAATTATTTTAAATGCATTGTGCAGTACTGTTTCACATTTAATGTTTAATGTTTACTGCCAATGAAACATATTATTCTCAAAAAGAAGAAACACAACAAAACAATGAATAACACGTGGAATCCCCCACTGACATCCAAAGTGCTTCATTTCCACCTTAATTTTCTCCTAATGTACTGCAGTAGTCAAAATGAATCAACTTTTAGGTCCTGGAACCTGGTGAGAAAGCCAAATACTGAATTGAGGCTATTCCTGTCTCCTGTAGAGTCTATAATACTTTAAAAGTTGTTAATGTGAGCTCTGAAGTCAGTCCTTTCACTGCACAGAATGGCTGCCAGTCTGCAAATGACCTCCTTTTTCAGACTCTGCTGGACTTCAGCTCTCCTTCAGTTTATTTTAAGAACTTAAAACATATTAAAGCTGTTTTTTTGATAAGAGACTGGACTTCAAGGAAGAGCTGACTGATACCAGCTGAAGTCAATAAAATGAACCATAGCTAAGACTAACCATACAGTAAATTTATTCTCAACATTCAGTGATTTGTTTCCATCTATCCTATTCAAATTACATGTCACGTAATGAGATAATCTGAATATAAATTTAATCAAAATAATGCAACATTGTTTATCAAAATGTGTATGTATTTTCATAGATCACACTGGGGATTGTATCTTTACCACCTGTTTCTATAACGTTACTGTGATATGGGCAAAATGTTGACTAGATCATCACTGGTGATGAGAACTAGTTGCCGTATGGACAGCAGTAAATGATCTATTCTGAGACTTGAAATAATAAACTCAGCACTTAGACAAGGGTTAAAGGCTTAGTCACATCCAAGTCTTGTCTCAAAGCTCATCATATATCATCCTCTCTGACACAGTTGTAACACTGTATATGACAATAGGTCAATGGTGCTTAGCATTTTAGGTATCTACCCTTAATTATGAGGCTCATGTCTAAGATCAATAAGCAAGAGTTGTAATCACTCAGCTGCTTTCCTGGGTATTCAGCTGCAAGTCTACATCTCTTCCATTTCCTCATGCTGTCAAACTCAATGTTGAGATCATTGCTCTACTCCAGTCATTTTCTTGCCTGCCTCATTTGATCCAATTAGCCTTGGTTTTGCATGCTTTAAATCTGAGTGCTTCTGTCATTCTGCCTTTCAGAATCTCTTTTCTGATTTTGCTTAGTCAATCGCATGCTGGCACTCTACCGACCATTCAAAGGGTACCTTTGGTACATACATAGCCTGGTTACAGGAGAAGTTTTACAGAAACACCCTTAATATCCGGTCATACGTAGGAACCGCTTCAGTTCCCGCCTGGTGGTTGGAATTGGATAGTTTAGGATTGCAGCAATTTTTGCCTCCATCGGGTGGACCTGTCCAAAACCAACCTGCTTACATAGGTACGTGACTGTAGCAAGATTGAGGCCTCATCCCCATCCAAGCCTCCATCTTCATCTTCATGCTAATTCATATCACTGCTGGGATTCTGTTCTGCTATGATTGGTCATCGGAGTATAATCATTAAATATCTTAACTGAATTCTCTATCTCAATAAATCATCTTCAATTCTTCCAAATGATCCTTACCTAATGAGTTTGTTCACACGCTGTCACTCTGTTTACACCACAGAAACATCCTATTATAGAGAGTTTGTGGTACTTTTCACAGTACAATCCTCGGGCTGTAAAATCAAATATTCCTTTAAGAGGGTTTCAATAAATCCAAAAAGAATAAACAGAGTTTACACTATCTCTCGCAGGTCTTGTCTACAATTAAATCCCCTAGTTCCAAATATGAGATTGGGATTCCCCAGGAAGTTATGGCATTAATCTAGCAGGTCAACAGATGACTACAGTTGACATAGGATAACAGAAAAAAAATATGGCTTCTTATAAACTACCATTAAAGTTACTCTATCAATAACCTCCTGATTGATTTTCTTCAATTAACTGTAAAACTCCACTGATGAAAGTGTACTCTGAAGTGGTGCTCTTGCAGAAGCAGCTGGTTTGTGACATTCAGAACCCTGAATAATCTTCACTGAGTGACTTTTTAATTTCCTGGAAACAATCAATTTCATCAGGTGTCACATTTTTCAAAGAGTGCAAACTTTACTGCAGGATCAAACCGCATGTACAGATGGTCTTGGGCTTGTGATCAAAAAGCATGTCTAAAACCCCTGGAGTGAGTTTTCATTAAAGCTACGTGGAGTTCACTCTCTGACCCAATATGTCTGTGTGTGTGAGAGTGAGTGACTCCAAGGCTGAATGTGTATAGTATAGGCTATATACTTTTTTGTGTGTGGCCATGGGTAATTTTGTGTATTCAGCAGCTAAGCAGAAGCGTCCACAATGTTTTCCTGCCTAATAAAACAATTGTACCAGAGTGTGCATACTGTATGTGCGTTTGACCTCTTCTCCAGAGGAGATAATGAGCTTATTATGGAAGGACACGAAACAGAGATTAAAGAGTAGATGAGAAGAGGCAGAGGGACAGAGGGACAGAAGGGGGAAAAAAGAAGTGGCTGGGTGATGACAGAGAGAAAGACAAGAATAGTTAGAGACACTAAGAGGGTCAGATTAGATGTAGAGAGGGAAATGAGAGGAAAAAGTGTTGTCAAGGAGGCTGGTGGAGTGGGAGGTATGGATGGATAGGAGGATATGAAAGACAGAATCAAAGATGGAGGTGCAGATAACACCATACAGGGATAAACCAAAAAAGGAAGGATGGGGTAAATGTATAAGAGAGGAGAAGGAAGAAAATCATGCGGCAGAGACATCATTTGATTGAAGAAGTTACCAATAATTCCTGTGTTTGTGTGTGTGATTGTGTATGTGCTTACTGACAGAATGAAAAAGTGGGTGCGAGAGAAAGAGAGAAAGAGAGAGCACGCGAGGGAGAGAGAGAGACATAAAACTGCAGAAAGACAAAAAACTAGCAACATGCTGGGTCTTTTTCATGTTGCTTTTTTCCCCCTTTTGGGAAAAGATAGGCAAAGCAAAGCACCAGCTAAGAGTTTTGGAGGTTGGATGTGGGGGTGGTGCGGTAGGGAGGTGGGCTGGGGTGGATATAGATGGAGAGTGAGTGTATAAGAAAGCAGGGTGGGGGTACAGCCTCTCCCTTTCTCCCTCTACTCTCTTTTCCCTCAGTGTCTCACTTCTCTCGCCGTTTCGTGCAGATTTTCCGTGAGCTGAACAAGGGGGAAGAAAGAACAGGAAAAAGGAAGAGAAGGGCAAGAAAGACAAGGAAAACAGGATGGCTGAGGTGTTTCTAAAACTAAACCTGGGCAATTAGGTGCTACGCTGGAAAGGGACGAAAAAAATTGAGGTTGGTAGAAGAGGGCGGAAGAAGAGGAGGTAATTTCAGAAAAGCAAAGGAGTAACAGTGTTGTAGAGAGGCAAGGGAGGGAAGAAAGAAGAAACTAGTACACAGAGTGCTGAAACTTGGATATCTGGATAAATAGTTACAAAGAAGTTAAAAAAAAAAGAAGCAAAAACAGAGACAAGGGAAGATTGCATCCGGACCTGACAGGTGAAACTCGGCTATCCAGGATGGACAAAGTAGAGCGAGTGATGAAGATGGTGAAGAGGATGTCACCAAGGAAGAAGAGGAGGGAAGGAGGGGGAGGAAGGGCAGGAGGACCAGGAGAGCTGGAGAGCCCAGATACCCTGTGTGATGAACTCTGTCGTTTCAGCCTCTGCATTAGCGGTGAGAAGCTGCATCTCAAAGTTGTGTGTGTATATGTGTGTGTGTGTGTGCACATACGCGCAAACTTTGATGTTGTTGAAGAGTGATGTGAGTGATATAATGCTAGTGTGTTTCACAGAAATGTCTGCATTGTTTCTCTCTGTACTAGTGGCTTTGTTTACAAGGTATGGGTTGGCTGCCTCTCTTATTAGATAACGGCAGAGCATATTTGTGAGCTCTCTGGCTGGCATGTCAGAATATATATAATATCAAGTGTTTCCTCGATGCAGCTGCTGTGGCTGGCAGATTGCAACACTGATGTGAAACATAGTGATTTGCAGACACCAGTGTGTGTATCTGTGTGTTGGTCTGAGGTGTTTGGTAAAGGAGAGATGTTTTCATTTCTGAGTAAAAAATGAAAAGCAGCGTCTGTACTAGAAGGAAAAAAATGGTCAGATTACCTTAATTGGTTTCTGCACTCGTCTGAATAATTACTGTAACGGTGTATTTTAGTGATGCAGAGGTTTGTTGGACTTAGTTGTAATACTACATTTAGTCATGGTAAGCAAAAACCATTTCAGCAGTAAAAGGATATGTTTTAAAGGCAAACAATTTTCCTTTCACAAGTTTGACCTGTGCATTGCATTTGAACAGTAAACTTGTTTTTGTATCCGCGGTTGGAAACCCTTTCTTCTAATATAGTGTTGGATCAGTAGTTCCTCTATAACTGAAAGGAAGTGCTGAAATGTTTGAGTTATTTTTCTTCTCCAGAGATGTTGGACTCTGCGTCTTGTTTTTGTGACTCTGTTTTCCAGTGTTGTCTGCTACTCCATTCAGTTAATGAGTTACTGCTACTGTTTAATTAGCTTTGAGCTGGCTAGTGGTGATGCTACAGCTTGTTGTCTACCTCATGTTCTTCAAAGACTTTGTAGAGAGTTTCACAGAGGGTTCTCTTTTTAAAGCAATTTTGGGAAGTGTTTTTTTTTCTTGCTTTTATTATAAACAAACATTAACAAGAGGGAAAATGAGTGCGGTAGGCAAAAGTCAATATAGAGAAAAAGCCTAAGCGGTTTAAGATGTGTGAGAGAGGAAAATATGAGTGTGCATATTTTCTTCTTGAGCCTCACATATCCCTTCTCAAAACAATCTGTCTAATCACTCAGCAGATACTACAGCAGCCTGACTTCAAACGCCATCAAACGACCATCAGAGAACCAAACATTACACTGCAGGCTGAGAAAGGTCACTTTCAAAACAAGAGAGAACTCGGGAATATCAAGGCAAACATCCCCCTCTGTTCTAGCGCAGTAGATTATGTTTTCTTCTTCTTTCAGACAGCATACTCCATTTGCTGAATACTTTCATCACATCTTACAGCAACAGGAGAACAATGAAATGTTTAGTATGCCTAGTATGAATTGCAAACAAGTGGGTTTGATCAAGGGATTGCTTCACCAATAATAATGATGTATAACAGAAATTTCCGTCCTCCAACGAGAAATTGGTATGTGCCCTTTTTTGCATTTAAATTCCCTTGTGTGCTTTCAATCCCACTGAGTGTTCTTCAATCCCTGTTGTACCCGTCCTCAGCCAGCAAACCAAAAAATTGTCCAGCTGTTTATTACTGCTTGTAAACCACACTGGCTGGTTGCCAACTACTAAAAAAAAAAAACCTGATAAAATGCGAACAAAAAGATTGGTTAAAAGGTCCATTAAAGCTTTACACACAATCTGTTCAAATAAGCTCGATAAGCTGGTCTATATCGTGACTCAAAGATAGACAATTAACAAAGTTAAAGTGCCACAGGCATTATAATGGGAGAAAATGTATGTATACAACAGTAATACAAAAACAACAAAGAAAAAAAAAACTAAGCAAAAATAAGACTGATAAATAAGAGAGTAGTGCACGTTGCATTAATAAATTATATACACACTATTAATCCAAGAAGAATCAGCATCATGAAGGTATATTAGAGAAATACGTGTAAATATGCCTGACGTGTGTTCAACTGTAACAGAATGAGTAGTTATTATACTGATTTACACAGCTTTATAGAGTAAAGCAGCAAAAGACACAAATGTGATACAAAGCTGTTCC
Organism: Neolamprologus multifasciatus; assembly: GCF_963576455.1. Taxonomy (NCBI): domain Eukaryota; kingdom Metazoa; phylum Chordata; class Actinopteri; order Cichliformes; family Cichlidae; genus Neolamprologus; species Neolamprologus multifasciatus. Next base: position 12,820,077 of record NC_140443.1, read on the forward strand.
TATCAACCTTTTAAATTTGAGGTAAACTTGCTGTTGTTGATATTTAAAAAGGGATCTTTAACAAAATACAGGTTGTTATACAGTCTTCAAATACATTTGAAGTCAAGTATTTAGAAAGAGTTTTTAATTAAAAATAGTCCAACTTATGTTAGTTAGGGTTAAGCACATAGATAAATATATAGTTAGGCATAACATGGGGGTTTGGATACTGTAGATATGATCATGAAAGTTAACCTTAAGAATCTTCAACTATTAGTACGTATTTTGTGGGATTTTGTTTTTAAAAAAAGTAAATAAAGCATAATCAAAGTCTTTGTTTCAGAACCAGAACAGTTTGCTAAAACTAGATCTTACTGGGATATTTAAAAGAATCAGATGTGTTAAATTGAGATAGTGTGAAACTGTAATCCATCCTCCCACCTACTTTTATTCTAAAACTCTTTCACAATTGGTTCGTGCATGTGTGTGTTCTGGAACCTAAATATACTCCCAAGCTGCTGAGCCTCTGTATTATTTTCATGCGAGGACATTTTCATCTCTAATCTGCATATTATAATTGTGCTTGATGCAGTGAAATTATCAGTTCCACAGTGAAACTCTCGCTGAACTCCTGCAGCTGTGGACAAATATACTGCAAACTAGATGTGTTACTGCGGTGGGAAATTGCCATTAGCTTGCAGACATATCCCACTCGAACTCAAACCGATCATCTATCAAACCATCAGGTTTGCTGGATATATAGATAAAATAATCCTCCTGCACATTTCGGAGCGCAGGCATGTTCGCACACTACCAGAACACATTTTAGCGTGACTCTGTGACCATTTCAATTTGCTAAAAAGAGACTGAAGGAGCATAAAATGTCCCTGCATTAACAAAATCCCAAATTCAGACTACAGTGGAGTGTTATATCCTTCTACACAACAAATACTTTTCTTTTTTTCAAAAAGCCATCTCAGAGCTGGTTGGACTAAGTAGTATACAAACCATATCTTGCTTTATTGTTTCTTTGTAAAGCATGTTATTACCTCTAGAGTACTACTATGATCAAGTTGTTTGGGGATAAAAAAGAAAGCAAAGTACTTTGGTAAAATTTGTTAGGCTTGGTGAAAACACAAGCCTCACAATGGCCAGAAAATTGTGAAATCAACTGAATTCAGTCCAATACATGAATAAATCAACTCATTATATTTATACTGTACATTAGGATTTGAAAACAGTTTGGAAGTGCACATCAGTGTAACCAGTGTTAAGAAAGCTGTTGGTGATTTCTAGCGTGGGGTGTACTTTTTTGTATGTGTAGAAGGTAGAGCTGTTACATGTCAAAGTGTCCTTGGGATTTCTGAAGCCAAAATTGCCTTCGAGGCATCCATCACTGGGAAGCTTTAAGTGCGTAGAATAAATCTCTCTATAATTTTGTGTGACTGTGTGAATTTTAATTATATTGTGAAGTGCTGGATTTGTAATGTAAAATATATACTACAAAAGCATTTTATCCATTCCAGTTTAACTTAAACTGTGAAGGTTTTTGACAAAGAAAAAAAAAGTCACTTTTAGGCTATTTTACTAGATAAATTAATGCTGTCCTGCATTAAGAGTCAAGTTGGCAGCAAACAACTGTCACTTTAGAAGGCTCCTTTTCATTCTTACCATCATATTTCTGTTACAAAATAATGAATCTGGCAGGTGAATGTGGGGATAAAGTTGTGATCAGATATTGGATCCCTAGGTCATTTACAATTACTCATGTGACTGAAAGGTCTGTTAACTAGGGAAAAAGTAAGACTGAATGCACATCAAAAGGAATGCAGATGGAGAGGGAAATCAGTCTGACCCGAACTCTTCCATGGCATGCATTTTTAATTTCTTTTTGATATTTGGGCATATTGGGACCCGATGAATGTAAAAACAAAGAATTACCAGATGTTTTTTTTACCTGATTTTTGTTTCTAAGAAAAATGAGGGCCACATATGAGGATATTTGTTTAAAATTTCGATAGAACGGTAGCAGTATAATGTCCTCATAAGTGGATATCAGGCCCTTGTAGACCAAAATTTATTATTTTGCTCTAAATAACCCAAAATGTGATGTCCATATATGTGGATACCAGGTCCTAGGAGGTTAAAACTGATCTCAAAAGAAGAACAGGTTAAATAGCATGAAGAATGGGCTATGTTAACCTTTAAAGAGAGGGGTTATAATCTAATGTGCCTGTAGAGAAATAACAGATCACAGCAAACACAGGATTTATCTAACAGTGCAGTTGATGATACCTGACATAAAAACCTTCTCCTATATGAAATCATACTGATAACATTGCACCACCTTAGTCAAACAGAAATACATTTCCAATCTACTTTTAATGATGACATATGAATCCTGCTTTCGGGTCCAAACTACTCTGCGTTTATTAAGGCTGTTGTCTTTTTAACATGTTTTAATGCTTTGTATCTTGCTCTGTTTAATCTGAACAAGCCCCTAAAAACAGTCAGTGATTACTGTCTTGTGATATTTGATCGGGTCAGAAAAGAATCACTCTGAGGCTAACAAACATTTGAAATGGGTACATGAAGCTAAAAATCAGAGATTGCAATGCATAACATGCAGCAGTATATAAATGATCGTGGATGTGGATAGATAATCTCAGTTGTTCTGCTGACTAAAGTTTGGTCCATTTACAGCATCTTTGTCATGCGATTGCATTTGTCTCTAATTATCAGGAACCCTCATGTTAACTTTTATCGAGGGGAAAAAGGTTAGCGTTCATCCTCCAGCTTCACTGTGCTCATGTTTTCATATTATCCTAACCATAGCTCTGTAGCTAGCCAACACGTAGCACACCATTATATGCCAGCTAGCCCAACTTTAGTAATCTTACAAACATCGCTGCTTTTTAGTTTTCTGTCTTCATTTATGTCTGAAGTGATAGCAGAGCTGTATCTTTATTTTGTATTTTTCAGAAATGCCTCAGTCAGGACATGGTGTCAACAGCTAATGACATTTTATTATAAAGTAGAACTTAAAAAAAAAAGCTAGAGCTGTTTTAAGTATGTGTAAAATGTGATTTGGCTTTTGTAGGAGTTTATATTTAAACATCCTAATTATTTTTTTACATAGTACAGAAATCTCTTTTTAAACCAACAGTAAGGAATTATAATGTTTCTATGTTGTTTTATCAAAAAATAAATGACTGATATGACTTTGTTCATATTTTATTTCTTTTAGAACTCATTTCTTTCACAGTCAGTTTAAGGACCTGTTTGATATAAACAAACTAAAATAGCTGGACTAAAATATATTTTTGAAATGTATTGATTTTGTTATGGTGCTACTATTGTAATTTCTGTTGTAATTATTATGCTAGCTTTGGTATTTGTTAATTAAATAACAGACATGTGAAAAGAAAGTTTTCACAGGACTTTATGTAGTCCTGTAAAAGCTGCACTCTTACTCTTTCCCTTACCCTTACTGAGGGTAAGTAGCAGAAAAGTGCTGCTAGTCAAATACACTGGATTAACTGATCATTAGCCAATTCAACAATGTCTATAAAAGCAGAAGTTTGCGCTGTTTGCTTCTTTGTATTGCTTCCTCAGAATTCAGGTGAACAATGACACACTTCAAAGAAATGGAGGTCGAGGCATATTTACCACTAGGTCAGACCCTGCAATGCTCAGAGAAATTGCAAAAAACCCAAAGTCAGACTCCAAAGGCTTCAGTTAGCATGATAAGGGTTTATGACAATAAAATTAGACTAATAGGACTAAAACATGCATGGCTTATTTGGACGGGGGGCCAAGAGAAAGTCTCCTCTCACCAAAAATACAGCATATAATGGCTTATGTTTGTAAAGTGGCTTCTGAACAAACCATAAGACATCTAGAACAATGTCCTTTGGATAGATGTGGAGATCTCTGGCAATAGTGCACAGTGCCACGTTTAAAAAAACCAATCGCAGCACATCAGCATCAATATTTCATGCTAATTGTCGAGCACTGTGGTGTGGGGGTGAGGAATTGAACTTGTTTTACAGTCATTTACACTGAGCATGGACTCCTCTGTATAACAAAGATTCAAATCTGAGCCCATATGTCTGGCATCTAAAGCTTGGCTGAAACTGGTAACATGTTCAGCAAGGCAACAGGATCTAAAGTACACAGCAAATCTACAACTGATTGGCTAAAAAGCAATTCAGTGCAATATCTGGACCAGATCTCAACCCAATTGAAAGGCTGTAGCAGACCTTAAGAGATACATAAATGGATGTCCTCAATCCTCGGTAAACTGAGGTAAAATTTCTCCACAACAGAGACTAATAAAGTTGTACAGCAACTTATTGCTTCAGGTTATTGTTGCTAAAGGTGATCCTACACCCTCTCCCGCTCTCACAGGACTCCATATAGCCCTGGGAAAATGTTTTTTTTTTCAGACATATGCTCTTCTCCATGCACCGTGCAAGTAGGTGAAGTTGTGCCAGAAAGTTACTTTTCCCCCCATATTTCCCTATTTAATTAATTATTGACAAATTCAGCCACTTATTGTCTGACATCAGTCAAGGTTTTTGTTAACTTTTTTACTGTTACCTTCATTTATAAACATCCTAACAGCCAGAACAATAAGTCTTCAACTGGATATCGATTATCTGCTATTCTGATATTGCTGTCTACATCAGAAGACTCACCAAGAATTGGCACTCGCCACCAGAGACGTAAAATGGCTTGTCTACATTGTTAATGCTATAATCAGTAAGTTTTTTAAGTTGGATTTACAGTGTAGAAGTGAAAAAAAAAATCTCTAAAAATCAATGCAAATTATCATTAAAAAGAATCCAGGGTGCAGCTTTCTTAAACATGCCATTGCATTTATTTTGAGGGGCTATATTTGCAGCTGAAGTGACCCACTTTTGCCTAAGGGATCAACAAGGCTCATCATACCATCTTACTTATCTCTTTGGCTGCAGCAAGACTGATAGCAGTGTTATCATATCATCTTACCAGAGAGAAAACAGCACAGTTTAACGTGAGAGTGCTTACCAAGTGATGTGACAGTGATTATAAAGGTGCATCCAAAATGGTTATCCCTGAAAAATAAACAATTTAACATCAACCTTTTATCTGATGTGACTAATAGCTGCTGGACTTATTGGGACATGTCATCTTATTTAAACTTTAAAATGTAAAATTATAGACATAATGCTGTCAGTTTTTATGTGATATACTAAATGATTTAAATTGTCTTATGTGCAAATGTTGGTTTCTAGTATTTTAAAACATGTTAATACAATTCTATTAAATACTCTACCCAAATTGAATTGAAAAAAAAAAGTTTTTATTGCCTGAAAACAAACAATCAAACAAACAAAAGAATCCAAAATTAACACAAAAAAATGGAACACATTGGTAGCAATAACAAGCAAAACAGACACCTAGACAAAGGAAAAGACAAGACTATAATGAGGGCAGTGCACAGAATCACAAATCATGCGAAGGAACCAGAGCAATACAGATGAGTAGACTAGCAAAGGTAAAATAAGAAATAACAGACAATTACCAAAGAGCAGTTAACAAGTTGACAGAGACAGGGGAACAAAGACGAACAAAGGCACTAACAAAAAGACAAGGCTGAGCGATGCAAACATGAAAACACTGAGCACTAGAAAGAGAGGAGTGAATAATAACATTAATTCAATTCAGTTTTATTTATCTATCTCTGGTTACAGAGATAGCACCAAATCACAACAGCAGTCACCTAAATACATTTTATATTGTAAGGAATACAGAGAAAAGCCCAACAATTAAACAAGTCCCTATTAGCAAGCACTGTTTTGGTTGGCTTTTTGGTCCATTTTCTGTTTTCTAGAACTTATCCAGATTCAGGTTGTAATGTTCCAGACAGAAGACTGTTTTAGAACTTCAGTTTCTGTGTGGTAAGTTTGGAGAGGTTTTTTTTATTTTGATATCTTTGTTTTTGGACCAGTTTATAGAAGGAAGACACTTGCAGTCTTGGTTAGTTTTCTTTTTGCTCAATCTAAATTGCCCAGCTGGCTAACCAGGAAGAATAAGCTGAGAGTTGGGTGTCCTGTTGGATGTTGTTTAAGGAATGGAGTATGCACAGTTTAGGAATGTGTGAGTTTAGGAATAATGTGGCGGCCTATTGGACGTGTACTTTGGAGCAATTTATACTATAATTGCTGACGGTCTTAGAATGTTTGTTTGTTTGGGGTTTTTTGGTGGGTTTATATTGATAATGTGTGCGCGTCATCTCTTTCTTAGTTTCTTTCCTTTTTCTTTTATTTATTCACTGCCAGCAATAAATATATACTACTGGAAGCAATATTTTAAATAAAAGAATCCCTGCGTTATTCCACCCATGATATCAGATATTGTGACTGCCATGTCTTTGGCTGAACTCACAAGATATATTTAGCAGCTAAACTTAGGTGTTAAATCTCTATTTTCTTTTTTCTCTCCCATCTCTCTACCCTCAGCACTCCTTTTTCTCATTCCTTTGGTTTTCTCTCATCACTTGTTTCCTGTTTCATATACTTTGCCCTAAATCTCCCTTTCTGTTTCAGTCACTGATACTACAGCCATGTTTGGGTGGATATTTAATTCCTTCCTCTCTCTTCCCCCAGATCTTTCTAACCTTATATCACTGACTGGATATCCATGTGTAATTTTTTCTGCTTATTTCTGCTGCTTTGTTTTGCTTTAATTTTAAAACTGATTATGAAACCATGTGTTTTATGAAAAGTATGAACATTGTGATTTCAAGATAAAAGTAAGACCTGTTTATGCATGGCTTGGAAATAGTGGTGCTGGTTAAAAAAGGAGGCAGAACTGGAAGTGGCACAGTGGAAGATGCTGAGTTTTTCACTGGGAGTGACTGGAAGGACAAGATTAGAAATTAGTATAGTTTGCATGGTTTGGAGACAAAGTTAAAGATGTTTTGAGTGGGTGTAGTGAAGAAGGTTATACCGAGGAGCGGTGTGACTATGATGGGGCAAGATGGATGCAGGTGATTCAGTGTGCTGACCTCTAAATGGAGCAGCCAAAAGAAAAAGTGAACATTATGTGATAATGTAATAATGATAACATAATTAATGTACTATTTTTAATCTATGTTTGTGTATGAATACATAGATTAAAATAATGTAATTAGGCCACTATCAGTTAGCTTCAGTTATATGTGGTGTTCCTAAAAGCATCCCTTTCTGGAAAAAGGCCTGAAATTGGTTATTTTTGATTTGTTAGAGTTAACTAGTCACAATGTAAGTATTTTTCCTATTTAAAGTCTGATTCGCGTCTATTATATTCCAAATGAATGAAATATGTTGGCCCAGTTTTTGTGGACGTTCTGGGAGTAGACGTATAGTTATTTAGGTTTGTCAAAAATCCCAATATTCAGTGTTACTGCATTATCTACTATTACCTAGTAATGCATATAATTCTCATCTTCAAGAAATTAAAGTAGCATTGGAATTCCAAAATGACTCTATATAATACCAGTGAATGTTGTTTCTGCTTCTTTTAAACCCTCTCCATAACGTCTAGCTGACTACAGAAAAGGCCACTTGCCAGGATAGTTACTTGAGAAGGCTGATCCGAACAGGGCAGCTCACAAGAAAAGAGAAATAGGGGACAAAAGAGGTGCTTTTTTTATACATATATATAACGCAGCCACTTGACTCAGCACACTCTGAAAACAAAATTGGTAATTTGCTTCCACTCTGAATTCTCTGGGTCGGGAGGTTGATTGGCTGGTAGACACCCATGACAGAATTGGGAAAAACGTTCCAAGCATCACTAACCAATGACCTGCCCCCAGATGGAATAACCATCTGGAAACATTCAGGACTGGGTCTAATGCCTGTGATTAAACGTAACTGTTTTAATACCACATTTTGGGCATTCATAACATTTTACTACTGAAATTTTATTAGGTAGATTGAAGATCTGTACTCCCATTTCTTAAAAAACAAAAAACAATAAAAAAAAAAAAAAGTTCCCATTTGATTTGAAGAAAATAAATGCCTGTTTGCTTTCTGTTTGAAGCGTCAGACTGGAGAGGCCAGTTTAATGTAATCTCTGTGCAGGAATTAAGAATAATAATATTAAATAAAGGGAAGATTTCAACCAAAGATACAGTCTGTATTGATTTCCATTGTAGGGTACTAAAGAAACAGACCTTGGGGCTAAAGTGGCCTGATTCCCATGTAGACCAGTTATCCACTGAAAATGTTAGGCATATCATAAAATTAAACACTAAAATCCTATATTCCATTATTTTATAATTTCAGAATGTACATTATTTCTAGCCAGACCACAAGAGGACCTGCACCCTCTGGTAATGACAATCTATGTAAAAAGTCATTTACAGGAAAAATGTTGGATGATTTAAAATGTGAAAGGAACAACATTGTACATGAAAAAAAAAAACCCTGAAATGAAACCAGCATTTAACACAGTTCCTCTGCTATTAGTTTAAAGTGCTATTTGATATTGGAATTAGTACCTTGCCTGTTTGTCAGTCATCCTGGTGCTGTTTAGCTACTTCTAGTGTATTTCTATAGCATCCTTTCAGTAAGTGATCTTAAACTTTTTGTAGATCTTTTCATGTTAAATTCCTATCCTCACTGTATCTGGGCTTGCTCACAAGCTGTTAGTCGTGAATTCTCCAGCCTAGGTTTGAGCTTCATGACAACTGAAAAGATTGGACAAGACAAATCATTTAAGGACCTGGAGGATTTTGACATGAACATAAAGCATAAATACCATTCTAAATATCTATTTATGTATTTGCTTACATGTCAAAAATAAGGTTGTAATGCTATTTCAAAATGACGTTTTAGGTTGTCATTAGATTAAGGTTCTTGATATGCCAAGCAGTGCACAGACAGCATTTAGACACAGTGCTGCTATGTAATGTGCACTACAGAAGTATAAATATTTCACTTTAAACCTGAAGGAGAGCAAGTTGTTTAGAGGACAAAGGGGCAAGGTAGAATGAAATTCTGCATCAGCAGTATCTTATTATATCCTCCTAAACCCTCCAGTTCAATCTCTATCTTCCTCTTCCAGAAGTACATATAAGCTACAGTTACACACACATGCCCACAAGTTTTAGAGCCAAGGCCTACAGTACATGCCACCCTGTCCACCTTTAAATTTAGCTGACTATTAAAAACATGACAGCTAGATTCACTTACAACTATGTAACTGACATTGACTTGCAGTGTTTTAATGCACAACACACAACACAAGCACAGGAAGCCATCCAAATGTACAGAGTCAGAGAGAGATCAGCAGCATAGCAGAAGAAAAGGGAACTGTCTCTTTTCTGTTCCAACTTTGATCTACCGCGGGGGAAGAACAGCATTCAAGAGTTTTCTGCCATTGCTGCGAGGAGAAAAAAAAGTCCCCCTCTCCTTCTAACTGTCTTTCTGCTTGATGCTATTTGGAGCATGAGGAACATCATGTGTTCTGTTAGAGCTTTCACATCTGCACATACTGTCATTGACAAGAAACTTGTGCTGTCTGATTTACTTTTAACTTCCTCGAATGGATTGGAATCCATAATTTATTATTTTATTTTATTTTTATTTTTATTTTAGCATCTATTTATTTTTTTGTTGTAAAAGTTGCAACATTTTGAGGTTTTTTGCAGCTTTTGTGAAAGTTAAGCCTTGCTCTCAGTGTCAGTCTTCATAAATAAGTTAGCAAACTTATCATTGCCTGTTAGATTCACAAATTCATGATCTTTACATGCAACCTATATAAGAACTGAAAGAAGATAATGCACAAGGTGCTTTTCCAAGTGGGTATATAATTTTTAAAACTTAGTGTCAGGCTGGAACATTTTGATTTTTTATGAGCTAAAAAATCAATGCAGGAATCCCTAAAAAGTAGTGGAATGACAAAAAAACTGAAACCATGCAGTTTAGAAAAGTCTTACCTTTTATTGAAAAAATAAAAATAAATAAATTATTTTAATATGTCATCTCTTTTATTCTAATTCATAATCTTGTTTATGAGGTAGTATAGGTGGGTGGTCTTGATATCCATTTATGTATGGTAGTGCTAAAAAAACCAACAACAACAACAACAACAATAATAATAATAATGATAACAATAATATTATTAATGTCTCAGTAAACTACTAAATGTAAGTATCTGTTTTGTCAGCACTGTAATCAATGTTTAATGTCTCATACATAGGGCTGAAAGTTAGGGACACTGCTCATGAGTAATATATTATGTTGTGACATTTTTTGCAAGGATTGAGAAAAGTGCTCTAAAGAGTGCTGCATATTATGTGACTGGAAGATGCAAGTAAACTCTGTCACTCGGTGATCAAGGTGAGGAATATGAGCAAGCACTGCTCAAGGAATTTATAATCAGAAGTCAGAATTAGACATTTCAAGAACCGCACTAAATATTACACTAAAGATTTGGGTAAAGCGACCATAGAGTGTTTTAACTCATTCTTTAGACACTGTGAGTCTTGTTTAAATAAACCCCAGCAGTTTAAAGAGGTTATGGTGGTTCTTCCTATCATGTAATTATAGAATCTGATCTTGTTTTTGTCCCAGTTTCCATTCATTTCTTATCATTTCCATAAATAAACTGCACCATGTGCCCTCAACCACATTAGCCCTCAATCAATTCTGAACAGCAAGCATTTGATATTCACTGATAAAATCATAATAAATCAGGTCCTGACTTTTTTTGAAATAACATTTTTTTTTTATTTTAGAAGGATGTCTATGAAGGGGCAGCACAGTGGCATTTAGCACTGTTGCCTCACAGCAAGAAGGTCCCCATCAGGCTGGGGCCTTTCTATGTGGAGAACATGCACAACCTCATAGGATAAGTGGATTTAGGTTTCACTATCTAGCTGTTCCTTTGTAGTAAAATAAGTAGAGACTTACTATTTGAATAATGCTGATCATTCCCTAACAATGATTAATATAAGTCTAAGGGAAGAGTCGATGTGTGACAGCACACAAGTCAGTGTGCTGAATGATGGAAAAATGTAAAGTGATTAAAGGAATAGGCCAGAGGTGCTCCAAAATGCAAATATCTGTAGGAATTTTCATGGTCAGCAGTTCTTTGAAAACCGAACAAAAACCTTCACAAGAGGGTTTAATATCCGTAACAAGGGGTGTTAACAAGAAATGTGCTCTAACGTGTCTAAATCAAATTTGCTTATTTTTAGATGAACCATATGCTGATTTATTGGTTTGTTAATTTTAAATGATTTAAAAAATATTATTGAAGTTTAATTACCACCTGACCCTTTGGGTTAGGGTTGGGGTTTTATCTCTGAGCATCAACTGACTACTTTTTTGGGATTTTTCAGAATTAATTTCCAACTCATGCAATATACTAAGAGAAAATCAAAGAACAGTGACATAAGATTGAATTGATTTCGCTACTGTTTGTCCATAAGATGTAAACTAGATATTTTGTTTATAAATGACAAAAATATAAGAAAAAAGAGCAGTAAGTGTGAAATAGATGAGAAGAAAGTGGTCAGAACAATAATGAATAATTTCTACATTTGAAAATCAGTTGAAGGGGCAGAAATGCAAAAAAGAAAATTACTAATGATCTGAATGCAAAAAAGGTGGTAGAAATAGCACAGATTGTCACATGTATTTATTTTCCCACTGTTGGTTGGCTAGCTCACCAAGTGTACCATCAAACAGGGGAATTACCCTGTGGCGGTTCCTTTTATGTGGAAGCCTGCTGTTACAGACTGGGCGTCCACTGGGAGTCTCTCTTTCACATCCTTGATCTGATTTGATTTCATTCCTTTCAGTAGAAAAGACACATTGTTACAGTAAATGTTGTTCATTGGTGTAGAGGTTGAGTTAAGGTTGATTTTCATTTGATTTTCAGCTATAAAAAAATGGTCAAACTTTAACTGTGTAATACTGTGCCACTTTAATAAACAGCACAGTACGGCAATATGACAAATCAAACATTCCTGTCTATCTCATATAAAATACAACTTTTTGTATGACAAGTGTGCTTTTATCTAGTAAGGAGTTCAGTTCCCATGTTCATAACAATACCGCATACTGTACATGAACTCACATCTATTTTACAGATACAGAAATTTATGTTATACAGCTCAAGAGCTTAAAGTGATGACACAAAACGGTGATGATTTGTGTTTGATTTCCCACTTGATGATTCCAGACAGCTGTTGATTTCACTTGGTTTCATTTCAATATTGCGAAGCTTACAGCAACCCTGCTGCCACAGAAACAGTTGCAGAAACATTTTTTTTTTGTATTTATCATTTCATTAGATGAGATCAGTTGATGTTTTAAGAAAAGGCTTAATTCTATACCACATTCTTCCCTTTTGGAAGTCTATATCGACCCTCCTCTCTTCTAGTGTCAACAGGAGCCAGCTGGAAAAATAATGGACAAGTAGTTGGAGGGATCTTTTTGGGCAAATATTTTTTTGGGCTACAGTACTTTGTGTATATTCATCCATCCATTCACTTCTCCTTTTCAGGGCGCGGGGGGTGCTGGAGTCTATCCCAGCTGTCATAGGGCGAGAGGCAGGGTAGACCCTTGACAGGTCGCCAGTCTGTCGCAGGGCTAACACACAGAGACAGACAACCATTTGCGCTCACATTCACACCTATGGGCAATTTGGATTAATCAATTAACCTATCCCCACTAGTTTAAGATAGGCTGTGATGTGGTACTTTGCATTCTTCTCCAAGTGCTAATAGTTTTGCATTCTTTTGTGTTTTTCTCTGTACAGATGAAGTTGTGCTTTTTCATACCTGAAACACTGTGTGTTTTAGAATACAAACTTTGATCATTTAACCTGTAAACCTTAAGCATATGTTAAACAATCATTTCAAATTAAACTAGCATCAGAATATTGATAATATGCCATCTTTCACTAACTCAAACAAAAAAACAAAAAAACATAATTTTAAGTTAAAAATTTTAAATGTCAGTTTAAAGCATTTGATACTATTAGAGTCAAATATGTTAGCATTATTTAGCCAATTTTTCATATTTAGCTGGACATTAGAAAAAAATGACTGCAGCTTCCCAGGTGAACTCGTTTTATGCAGATTTATGCTTGGAGAAAAACATGTTCAGACTCATCAGGATAGTTAAATCAGATATTATGCAATCGTTATGCACGTACCACTGAGGGAACAGCACAGCAGCTGCCTTCCTCTTTGCATGACATTGGATGTCGAGGGAGTATGGTTTGTTGTTGCATTGTAGGATTGAAGCAGCAGTGGGTGCTGTTGCTTTCTGTTGCATCAGATCCTTAAACAGCTAAGACATGTTTGGAGAATAGAGGAGAAAACACTTAGGTGTAGGCGGGAAAGGAAGAAAAATGGGTAAAAATATTTAGAGGGGAGAAACTTTTGGAAAAAAGGGATGAAGAAGCACAGAAGCATTTCAACATGGCATATGTCATTTGGCTAGTTTAGATAAAATGACAGGAAAATGATGTCAGGTAAATTACTCAAAGGAAAAACTGGGAAACTATAAGGGAAAAGAGACAAAAGGGAAAAGGAGAGACTGAGAAAAGAAAGTCTTAGAAAGAAAAAGGAGAACATTCATAACGAGACAATGAGGAGGAGGGACAAGGGGGAGAAAGAAGGAGGTGAAGAAATGTCTGGCATTTAGATGACAGATGAGATGCACAGAAGCAACAGGAGGAAACAATTGATTGAAGGAGAGGAAGATAATGGAGGACAAAGAGAAAGAAATCAATTTTCTGTCTAGAAGAAGATGAAGGAAGACATTTGATTTAAATGACTTGAGGAAATTTTCTCAATACTATCTATCAATCTATCCATCTATCTACCTTGCTGTTGTTTTTATATAATTTTGCATATTTAATTACATCTTTTATAGCTAATATCTGCTTGCAAGTATATCTATCTCTTTGTCACTTTGTCTAATTTTTTGTGTACTAGTATAGCACAAATATGAGTTTGTGCAAGGTTTTTCCTTCTGTATTTGTCTTTGTTTTGTTTTTTTCTGCCTGTATGATATGAGCAGTTTTGAGAGATTCTTAGCACATTTACATCTTTTATTTGCATGTTGGAAGGTTGATTAGAACTTTCAAATTCCATTTAACAGTGCTGTCCAAATGTGTCTGTTCATCATAAATGTAACCAAAGCCACACATTTGTGACACATTTGTAACCAGAAGAGTAACTAGACAATGTGTGAAAGTTGGGGAGATACAAACCACTATTTCCAGCCAGAACGTTCAGTAGAAAATCATAGTTAAAAAAACCCCCCAAACAACCAAAAATAAAATGCTCTAGAATTTTTTGTGTTGGACCTTTAGACTAAAGTTGAAACACCTGATGTCCCAGCAGCTTAGGAAAAAAACATGTTTTGAAAAGTGTAAGGCAAGAATTGCCTCAAACCACCAAAATATGGAAAACAACATTTAATAGTAACTCACCTCTGCCACAGAGAGTTTCTCATACAGTAGGCAGATAAATTTTCCCCTTCCAGATTCTCATAACGTTTGTGCTCTGAAGAGCCCAGACATTCACAAGGAGTATGCTTTTCCTATATCAAGTTCATCCATCCATTTCCTCTGCTTATCCAATTCAAGGTATGAAGTCCATGATGTAGTTTGCGTCACTATTTTGCATATGCAAAGTTGAGCTATTTTCATTCCATACAATCTCATTTTTTATCATTTTGGTTGAAATGTTGTGATCCGCTCCATCATCAATGTGTTTGCTCACAGTCACCAGTAAAGTTTAACATATTTATGTGCAGAGTACCTCCTTATGTAATCACAGCCAATTAGGCTAACAAGTAGGTGGGATGTGCTACTATATTGTTTTTGATACACACTATTGGAGGGTGTGAAAGACAGAAACAGATATCATTTTTTATTTCCTATCTAGTTCACTCTTTCAGCTAAGGACAGAGCTTAAAAACCTTGAAAGCTTTGGAATTCCCTTATTGCCATATTACCAACCCAGACACCTGCCAAACTATCCATCCATTCACACTGTCCACACAGGGCGGGATGGAGTATATCCCAACTACCATAGGGCGAGATGCACTATTAATACTCAAATGCAATTCATTTTTAACCCTGTGCATAATCTATTGTATGGAATCACCAGATGGTTGAAATGGATAGTTATCATTTCATTAATCAAGTTAAATGAATAAACACAACTATGCCTTTTTGCCAGTGCTACACATTTGTTTTTGTAATTCTGAGTTTTGGTACATTTAGGGTTAAAGCTCATTCTTGTGTCTCCATTACTGTTTTGCACTTAATATACGAGCCTCCAGCTTTGGCTTAGGGAGAAATCCTTAATGCGAAGACAGGGATATGTCAGTAAGCGAGCATGACACAGCATCAACATTAAACTTCTCAGCAGGATTAAACTATGACTAGCAACAATTTTTAAGTCATGCTTTTTACTTTAAATGAGTAATGGCAGATGCTTGCACCTCTGGAAAAGCATCATCTGGAAAAGCAAGAATGTGCATTTAATGTTAACTCAATGTTTATACTATTGAGGGACAAAAATAGTGGGTGCAAGCCTTTTCCTTCACATTTTTTTCTGTTCACATGAGTCAGTGAACTTTATTCTCTGTATGCTCCAAATTCAATTTCAGAATTTCAGTGCGGCTGTGATGTTTGAGTGAAGGTTCATGTTGGGCTTATTTCATCACTGTTCCCTATTGGCTGTTCAACTGCTTTAAGATTCCAAATATGCAACACTAATGTGGAGCTAGTGTTAAGATTTGAAGATGTGACCTAGTTTCAACACACACACACACACACACACACACCTACACACACACACACACACACACACACACACACACACACACACACACACACACACACAATTACACATAAATTCACAATTATAGAGCATACTTGCATGTACATAACCACAGATGAACACCCCCCAAAAATCTGACAGCCGAAATAAAGTACAAAAATGTGCATGATACAAGACACAGATACCCAAACCCAAAACAAAGATAATGACAGCTACGCACTTACAATGGTGACTGCACACATACACATACAAAATAAAGTCATAGGTAAAATGTGTAGACAAGGTGTGTGGAAACATACATCTTTTCTGCATGCATTATGTTTGTGCCTAGGAACAGACAACACAGGCCTCTCTGAGATTAGCATGGGTTTCTGTGAATTCGTGCTCTGAGATTAGCACTGATTTGCATTTCTGCCAAAACTAAAAAGGAAGCAGCTGAGGAAGAAAAGCTGCAACAAATAGAGATGATGTAAACGACCACATATAAGAGTTATGATATAGCAGAAATAAATGCACATTAGCTGAAAAAGTCAAGGTGGCCTGTACTGCACAGCAAAGCCAATTCTGAGCAGCAACACTGGATAACCTAAAAATATGGTAAAGAAAACTATCACTCAATATACTTGAGTTTGTATATGAATAATGATCCCATCTTCCCATCTTTCTATTGTGTGGCTCAAACACATGGAAATATGCGTGTCTTTTTGTGTGCCTCTGGAGATAGACACACAAAAATACATCCAGGATGCTGCTTACACTATGAAGATGCTGCATCCCTATATCCATGTATGTGTGAGTGTTTCATGTAGAAGATTAAGCTAATGAGAGCAGAGCAGAGTTAATCCTGCTGCAGCATTCATCCCCCGATGCTTTATGCAGACCTCACACAATGGTTTGTGTGTGTGTTTGCTGGGTATGAAATGGAACGTGCAGTGGTACCCGATGACTGAGAGAAAGGAAAAAAAGAGCACCCTCTCTGAACAGTTTTGTAACAAACATACATACACACAATAACCCATAACAACACAACATACTTTAAAAATGTAAAATGTGTGACAACATATTGTTACACACTCATTTTCATAGTGTTTTATTACCATTACTGAAGTTTCACACTTTTCAATATTTTTTTCTGTGGTCATTAACAGATGTTAGGAAGTGGAAAAAACACCTATTAACACATTTTTTAAAAACATATTTCTTACTGTCCTGCTGGCATTTGGACTTCAAAAGCATGCTGTTTTATTTACACTTTCAGCCAAAATTTCCATCCACCGGGTATTTGATTTTGAAAATTCACAAGCTGCAAACGTTTTTGATTTTTACGTTAAGTATAGAACAGGAACCCTCAGTGTTTAGCTGCCAGAATGCTGCTTACACAGTTTAACTATCAGAATTATCCATTTGGTTGCTTGTAGGAGGACATTTTTAAACCTGCAAAAATCAATACATTTTTTTCATTCTGTTGCATAAAACATGCTGTGGACTTGAGGCCACACTAGATTAGATCAAGAACGTTTTCCCTGCTCTATGCTTCTTTGAGAGAATTAACAGAATAACCCCAAACTCAATTATAGAAGCATGAGAAAGTTTGTTAACTACCTTGCTTTTTGTTGCTATAAACAGAAAAAAGAGTACAGAAGAGGAATATACAAATTGTAATACAAATGCATTATTTCGACCATTGAACCACAGGTCATTTGTCACTTAGAAGGGGCATAATTTCCAGGGGGGTTATGACCCCCCCAATAATCAGACCCAACCAATATATCCCCCCCCCCCCCCCCCCAAAATAACATTATGAATTATCTTGCATAAATAAGCAGTTGATTTTCTTTAGTCGTTTCAGGTATTACCAGCAAAATAGTTGCATGTTTAATCATCTGGGATTTCACTCAGATTTATTTATTTATTTTGACAGAGATCTTGACCCCCCCCCCCCCCCCCCATGCACAAAGTTACGCCGATGCCACTTAGTACTTGAAGTGTACTGTAATTATCCTTAATCGTTGTGTTAGCTTGAATTTAAACTGGCATCCTTGCACATATCAATACTTTTTGCACTGAAACCATTTATGGGCTGCACTGAGAAGCTACATTGGCTCTTTGGTTTACTCTGAGGACTGTGCTGTTGTAATGATTTATTAAACTAGCTTCAGACTGTTAGTTCCTGCTTTTTTCATTGGATTGTGTACCCCAAGTCAAACTGTTCTTGAGTTCTCAAAGATTAGAGGTTTGATCTCACTGAGTCACTATTTAAAGATAAAATTGCATTTACTTTACCTTTGCATTTTTGATAAGAAAAGGTAAAGCCATATTTAGCTGATGTGTGAAACATTTTTTTTTTTCAGTATGGTCCAATTAATTGAACAAGTGTGTTGTTACAGTATCTTGCTGTTTGCACATCTGCACTCCAAGTCTGCTGAGAGGTGATAAAGTGCACTAGCTATGCAGCAGTGCTGTGATTAATAACTCTGCTGAACACACACAAACAGAAGAGACTTTAATAAGAACCAAGAAATGTTGGATTTTGTTTTTATGCCTTTATGCAGTATGTTTTTCTTATGTAAACACATCCATTGCTGTTACCAGTTATCTATGTTGCACTAACACTTTTGTGCAAATTTAAACCAATTCTTTGAAATATTGTGGGGAACTTAGATATGGAGATTGTTGAATTGGTTATTTGGCTAACTGCTTGACGTTATTAGTTAGACATAAGGTGGTTTACTGTATACTAATATCACAGACAATATAAAACAGCTTTAGGGTAAAGAAAATAAAGGCAATATCTAAAAACAAATGGCAAAGAATTAGCATTTTATGTGGAAGACACCAGATTGCTGTAGGTTGCAAGATAACATCTGGTCCTATAGAAGCCTATGTGAAAACAGCATTCTGACTTGATCTCCCTTGATTCTTCCTGCTGATTTCCTGAGTCACTTGTTTTTAGTTATACTGAACAAAACATTGAGTCTGTTTGGTAAACCCTTGTTATTTTCATGGTCAGACCCACCTTTCCTCGTCATCCAGGTTTTTTCAACAAAGATGTCAATGGCGGGAACACTTATTTTGAGGCTTCAAAATGGGACTTTGAAAACCACCGATACGTGCACGGTAATTATGTCCTTTTTTTTTTACAGTTTGTAACTGACATACCTATCTGTTAGAATCTGACAGACAAGCAATTTATGATGATATTCTTTATATATTAAAAATGATAGTTAAATGTTAATATGTACTAAGATTTATATTGAATTATGATACTCAGTATCAATACACACAGTGCCATGTTGGAGTGCCAACGCATAACTTCACACAGCTCTGCTGCAGGCAGGCAGGCACCTAGCTTCTCACTGAAAGTAATTAATGTTCATAAGGCTGAACAATACTTTAGGAGGAATTTAAAGAGGTCAGTAAAGCTCCTGTTTCAACAACACTGAAGTATTAAAGTGTTTACATTAATGTTAACCTGGCAGGTGCACACGGTGTACGTTAGCCACGTAACTATTAGCAGTTATGCAATAACCACATTAGCCTGCTACTATTTTTTATGTAGCTGCTAACGGATTAAGCTGTGGCAGAGCTGATTACAATGAGTGAATCCAGAATATGGAGAAGTAATCTGAGCAATTAAACAATGAAACCTGGAGCAGCAGAATAAGATGGGTTTCAGGCCTGAATTTCAGAGCTAAGGATTGAAGACCAGCAGTGTGAATCATGGATGAGAGAGATGCTGCAGGCAGATGTGAACAAGATTGTAAACTTTTACAAATATTTTATTAAAATGTTTCTTATTTTGTTGTAACCAGCTGTGAGGTCAGTTTTAAAATGCTGGCAGTGACCACTTCAACAACAGTGAGCGCTCTGTTTTATAATTGCCTTTATTTTAGCATAAGCAATGCCACACTTTATCCAGAGTTCAACATTGTCATAAAGCTCTTATTCTACAATATTTAAGAGATTTAGATGTATTTGGAATTGTACTCTTGTGCTGTTAAGAAAGTTCTAAAATATATTGTCTTCTGTAATGACATTATGTAATCTAATAATTTATAACATGAAAAAAACTCTAAATTAATGCTAATGTCCTTTTTGCTAAATGCAACTTACAATTGTGAAAATAAGTTGAAAATTTGCAGCTTCTTCAAGAAATTACTCGTGACTTCTGTTTTTGCAGATTGGGGTCAAAATCTTATCTGTGGTAACGGAAATGGTATAATGTAAAATGGGGTCTGTGCTTATGCCTGTTTCAGCAGTATTTCACAAAGTACTCCAGAAACAAACCTAAATGTGATTTGTATTCTCCTACATGATCAGCAAACAGCATCGAGCGGTTTACAGAAAATATCAAGAAAAATAAATATTGGAACATACAAGGCATGAAAGACATTAAAATATCAATGGGTATGTTTGGACTATCTGGAATAGTCCCAAAAAATCTGGTCAAATCTGGTTATTTGGGGATTAAAAGCACTGACTGGATTTTAGATGCCATAACATTGTAGACTCATTGTAGAGACCACAGATTTTTATTCATTATTTATCCTCCTGACTACCAGGAAAAAAAATGTTGTCCAATCAAAAAAAAAATAAAAATTAAATCCCCCAATGTTTGTAGGGTAATCAGAAGACTGAACAAATTTTTTTAGAAAAAAAAGTTTTTATTTTTTAGATATCACTGCAGAGGACATTGGAAGGCCAAACATGTAAAACGGAACTTTGATGGCAAACAGTTGCTTCACCCCAAAAAAGAGGTAAACCTAAGAACAAGTTAACATCCACAGACCAGCATCACTTTTGATTAATTCTGTTGTGTTTATTTGGAGTGATACTTCAAAAAGCAATTCCCCTTCTTGGAAACACAGAGGAATACCTTGCACTTTGTGCACATCACGTATGTTTTGCTCTTGCAGTTGGATCTGCGACATCTTGATGCATGTGTTTCATCCACCATCTCTATGGATGGCACCATAGTGTCTCAGAGCTTCATTTGGCTGAGGTTTCCACTTTTGAAGTGGGGGAGTATAGTCATCTACACTGTCATTTGCGCTTCCTCCTTGAGCCTGAGTAATCAACTCTTCACCGAGGAGCAGCTTGAAGTCAAGGAGCTTCAGTGTTTTTTTTCCCCCAAAACTGCAAGTCACTCCTATACTGAAGCCACGAGTTGGTGATTGCCAGATCAAAAAAGTGGAGAACTGCACGTACCGTCCATTTCCGAGTGCGAGAGGCCATCAGGAGGATATTTTGTAATTTATTTGTTTATTGCATGATCTTTCTACGACACGCAACTATCACTTTTAGTTACCTGAAAAAGTATAACCTACTGCAACTATAAATAGGGAATAAATTATTTACTTATTCATTTATTATTTATTAAAAATAAATAAACTGAATGAAGTTTGTCTGTTCTGTTTCCTTGTATCTCCTACTCGTCAAATCTTTTTCTTTTCTTTTTTGTGTGTTTAGCCAATATAATATTCAGTGTGTTCACATTATGTAGGCAGATGTGTGGGTGTCTTCTTTGCCTGCAATTTTCCAAAGATGTGCATACAACTGGTAGATACTTTTTGTTTGTGTCTCTGACAAATAATAAGTAGAGACAATCAAAAATAGTATGCTCTTTATTTTAATGATTTTTCTATCTGTTTATGTGTTTGTGTAAAGGCATATACACTGCATATACAAATGTGTGAAAAAATGAAGAAAGGATAATGTCACTGAAATGTGAAAAGGATGGACAATCGTGAATAATGGTTTTCTCTACCTATGATTGATTACTTCCACCGAAGAGGTTATGTTTTTCTTTGTAGCATTTACATGCATGCGTATCATCCCGATACCTCGAAAAGTTTGTTAATGAATTCTGATAAAACTTTGTAGAGGTGTAGTTTGGGGTCATGTTAACAACTTTATGATTTATTATGGAAATTAACAAAATCTTTTATGCTATATAGAGCTATTTAAAACTGTTTCCTTTTTTCAAAATGATGTCATTAATATTGAAATTGATTTCAGTGGGGCAAATAAAAAGTCTGCACATTGCGCGTGTTTTAACTACAAAGTACCTAAATTATTTCTAAAAAGAACAAAGAAATCAAAATGACTATATCCAAATACAATACTATTCTTTTAAAAGTCAATACTGTTGAGACAGTGAACTGCTATGGTGGAGCTCTCCGCTTGCTTCTTGTTAAAAGGTAACGCACTCAACTTTATGTCAGGGTATAGGAGGGATGTCCTGCAGGTCCCATTTTTGATGTTTTCTGTTCTATGTGTGTTTGCTATGTAAATTGATAAAATGTCTTATCATTCATGTTTGATGTTTAGTCTGTTATTTGACATGTTTTGTCTTGTTTTTCTGTCACCAGACTTATGATGCAGTTTATGAATATAGCAATATAATTCCATCGCCTACATCCATTACTGTTTTTATGCCTTTCTAGGAAGCTGATCACCATAGCAATGAGCAATGACACAATCATTTTTTACAAGGTTGTCTCTAAGGAATTGTGGTCATATAGCACTCATTTGTAAAAGCATTTTGAAGGAAACATTGGGGTTTTCAACATATTAATGAAATGTTACCAATATTTGGTGACATGCTGCTGATACTGTGACACTAAATATTTTCTAAAAGCATACAAGCAATACAGTATGAACCTAATTAAACTTGTTATTGCTATACT
Source organism: Neolamprologus multifasciatus (assembly GCF_963576455.1). Lineage (NCBI taxonomy): Eukaryota > Metazoa > Chordata > Actinopteri > Cichliformes > Cichlidae > Neolamprologus > Neolamprologus multifasciatus. The sequence continues at coordinate 12,842,595 of NC_140443.1, forward strand.
CAAACAGTCACAGCATTTAATTAAGGTAATTAAAGGCTACACATTTAGTCCACAGTGATATGATACACTGTTTATGCTGTTTATTAATATGAAACCAAATGCAATATTCTTTCCCTAACCTTGATCCAAGTGTTTTTCAATGCATTATATAGTCCCAGATATAGTTCACCATGAGAACAGAGGTCAGAGCCTTTTTACACTAACCACCCTGCATATCCTGCAGTACATGCAGTATTCCATTTATTCAAAAAGATGATGCCTCTGAACAGGAACATCTTGTACCCAGCTTTTGAGATGGCACAGTTTACTTGTAGAATATATCGGTGTCTATTCATAGTGTTAATACAGTTTAATATTATTCCTACTTTCATAAAGATTGCAGTCTTCAGTTTTGGTGCCATTATATTGTAATTATTTACTGTTGCCTATAATAACAACATTAAATAAACAAGATAGGGGTCAGAGAAATACAGTTATTCATCCTTAAAAAATAGAAGAAAATATCATGAACACTTTTTTTCTTCCCGCTAAATCAACAATCCTGGCTCTGGTTAGTCAGGATTTATAGATGATTACAAAATAAAATCTATGGAACAAATAAAAAAAAAAACAGTTCTATTGATCCTATCGAGTATTTGAAATAAAAACAAAAAGTCTACAGTCTGAAAGCATTAACTCTAATTAAAAAGGCTTCAACTACAAAGGCAAAGTAAGAAGGGACACTGAAATAGAAACTTCTTGTTTTGTAGCTATCTATATATAAAATATCCAGACCAGAAAATCAACATAGTGTACCTAAAATAGACTGTTGCTATGTGATTGTAGATCCTCTCAATATATCACTGCGAGAGTGAGCTGAATCCTTCAGATTGCAGCTTTTAGACTATAAACCCAAACTCTGCTTCCTCCCTTCAAAACTTCATCAGAAATGAGAAAATGCCTGAGCAGCCAGCCAGTCCTTATTTGCAGACTGTAATGAAAGTATAGGTTAACAAACACCCCTCTCCTTCCACTTCTTTCTTCCCCCTTGCCCACTCATCCTCTTCACTCATTTGTTAGACATTACCTGTCACATCTTCTGTATCACCTCTCTGTAAGCCACCTCTCATGTCTCCCCTTTTCATCCTCCTCTTTTCTGTGGGCTGTAATCACTGTCTCCTCTTGCATGACACTGCAACTAAACTGCTTTACTCTCTGCTCACTTTCCTTCTCTCTTTATGCCATCTGCTTTTCTCTCCATTCCTCTTTCATCATCTGTTCATCTGTTCACATTTTTCTTTGTTTTCTCTACTTCCTGCCTTGCCACTTCTCCCGTGTTCACTTCCTTGACCTCCCTTTTCCTCCTTATGCCTCAACTGTGCCCTCAGTTTCAGCCTCTTGCCATCATCCTTTGGCTTCGCTTCTCTTCTAATACCTCATCCACCTTCTCATCCTCCTCCATCCTGTCTTTTTCTCTCTATTCTTTTCTTCCTCTGCTGATCCCAGGCATTTGCAGCTTTGATCTCGCCATGATTTCTGCCCCCCCCCCTTCTTGCCATGACAGAAAAAGATAGAGAATTGTTTATGTAGTGCAGAAGGTAATGAGAGAGGAAGAGACAGAGGAGCCAGAAGAGCCCCACACATGATGATTTACAGCAATAAATGTTAAACAAAGAAAATGCAATTGAGAACATTATTTGCGTTAACAGAAAGAACGAGACTGAGTAAAATGTCAGTGATTTAAAGAGAAATGTTGATTTTACTGATTTAATTTCAGTTAAATCAACCTGAACAATCTAAAACTGAAATATAAAACTACTTTCAGCTGCTCTCTTATTCACAAGGGGTCAGCAGGTAGCTCCACATGTTTGATTTGCCAGATTTCTTTATGCTGGATGCCCTTTTGGATTCAACCAAAAGGGATAGATTAGGGATCTATTCATCTATCCAACTAGCTAGATCAATAGATGGTGGTACTGTAATACCTTGTCATGTTAAATTAGAGTAAAGTGCATTTTCACAAATATATAACAGCATTGTTGCGGTTTCTCTGCTCCTTCTTCAGTTACAGGAATGTTGCAGTATTCAACATTTTTAATAATTTCAAATAGAAAGCCAGAAGAAAAGACTCAAAACACAAAAGACAGAGATCAGATAGCATGGAAAGGAAAAGAGAGGAAGGAGAGAAGGAAAGAAGTAACATGGGCTGCACCGAGTTTAAATATGAGGGTGATTGAGAGAGGGAGGAGAAAGGCAAGGAGGCAGCTTAATTTCACACTACTTCCCCCACAGAAAGAGAGAGAGAGAGACAGAATAGGAGAGTGAGAGACAGAGGTAAACGACTGGGGGACTCGCTACTCCCTCTCTCTATCCTCTCTTTGCCATGTGACCGGCCGGAGCTCCGATACTGCTCTCTCTCCACTCAGTTACTCTCTCTCTCTCTTTCCATCCTTTGCTCGGCTCACACTATGTCTGACTGAGGAGGAAGAGGAAGAGGAGGAGGGAATAGAGGAAGAAGGCAGGAAGAAGGAAAACAAAAAAGAGAGAGAGAGGATGTTCTCTGTATCGCTTAAGTGCCGCTTAGGGGTCATCAGACGCCGAACAAAGGGTACGGTGTGTGTGTGTGTCTGTGTGTGTGTGTGGTAAAGAGTAGACTTCTGCCAAACATGTTACCACTGTGTGTGCCAGCTGTACGCTGCTCTCTGTGTGTAAGTGGTTTTGATGCTTGTTTGATCACATCTTTGATCTGTGTCATCTTTAATGGATTCATTTGCAAGTATGTGCAGTTGATATGTGGTGATGTGGGACTGGACTCTCATTTTTCTTCTGTGTGTTTAACTGTTGTTTGTGTTTGAGTCCTTGCAGGTGGATGCATGTGTGAGTCTAGTAAATTTGCATGTCAGGACATGTATCTGTGTGTTTCTTAAAAGGAAAGTATGACGCTTCCCTCCTGCTGATTTGTGTTATTTTTCTATCTGTCCTCCTTTCCTTCTTTTTCTTTTTCTTCTTCTTCTTCTTCTCTTTTTGCAACTTCACTTTTTAGCCTCCATTTTTTTGCTTCTGGACTTTGCTTTAAATGCTGTTTGCAGGAAAGCACTGAAATTCTGAATAAGCTTTTTATTTAAACTGACTTAAGTTCTAACTGTGCTAATTTTCTTTGCTGGTGCTACGAATAATTCAACCAGTTTTCTTCCTTACACCAAGTTGTGCTAACCAGCTTTTCAACAGGTTGCTTTTCTGTGTTTGGACTAATTGACAGGGGTGTGAGCTCCATGTAGCTGTCTTTAGCACAGAAATAGTACATTAGGTATTTGGGAGCATCTCATGCTGGGAATAATGTTTCTTTGTTCGAGAAGTCTGCTTAAATTGACCAGGATTAGCTTGTTTGGTGTTTGATTTCAGTTTAAAAGTGAATACAAGTTCACTTTTATTATTTAGATTTGCTCAAACTAATTATGTAAAAGATAGCAGATCATTATCGAAACTAGCTGTTGTTAACATTTCAGCATATTGGTGTATTTCTGTTTGCGATAAATTCATATGCTGTGCTTGTGCTTCTTGCCTTTAGAGCGTTATTGGTGTAGTATCAACTGTTACCAAACACATCTCGCATACATAGGCATGTTCTACAGTGTACGATGGAAAATGAGAGACATAATGGTTACAGCATGTGAGTGGGAGAGAAAGAGAGAGAAAAGAGAGTGAGACTGCTGGATGAATGCCAGGTCATAAACTTTTATGACTGAACTATATGAAGATCATGAGTCTTGTTTAAATTCAACCAACTCCCTCAGTTTAGAGTTTTTATTATTTATCACAATTTCCCCAATAATGTGGGAACTGAATGAGCGAGTATGTAGGTTTGTCTGTTTGCGGGATGGATGTGGGGGTGTGCGGTCATTAGATTGTGTGTGTGCATATGTTGATTTTTCCTCTACCACTGGCACATCCTGGATATGCCTTTTACTATAATTTCTATCTGCCTGGTGTCTGAAGATGAAAATTTGTTGGTATCTGAATCTCATACACTGTATCTCTCCTTCTATGAGACTGTTTTTTGTGCATTATGCAGGACTAAACCATTAAACTAAAAAGGCACATCAAATTGTATAATTTACTACTCCAAATGAAAATGTGCACAGAAGCATGAAAGACAGCTACATCAAGTAATCTGCGCTCAAAATTTCTATTTGCATTTGCGTAAACACTTCCTGCATAGAGTTTCCCATTTTTAGGTTTCGAACCAGCAGCCTTCCAGTCTCAGTGCAGCCAGTCAACATTTAAATTAGCTATCTGTACACCACTACACCACATGTTATTATTTGAGCACTACAGCTGACTAAACCAAGTCAAACCAAATATTCTTCCACTGCTGCTGAGAGTCAGAACATGTAATACTACACTTTGTAGTGCTAAAAGATTCTTCTCAAGGTGACATGACACTGACCCTCCTCCAGCTTTTTCTGGCTGACTCCAGGTCTTGTTGCTCAGATCTCTCTCACACCTCTCACCGTTTCTTAATGTTGTCTTACTGATATCTTTGCCATTTCACTGTACTATAAATAGTGACTTATATAACTTGTGTTTACTGTTTACCGGAGGGGAAAAGTTGATATTGCTGAGCTGTAGGTTTTGTAACTAATTTGTTTCTATATCTGAGTTAATTTTGATTGATGGGTTTGTAATGCACCAAATATAGTTGTCTTACAACATGTAATTACTACAGCAGGAATACCTGTGTGAGTGTGCTGTTGGATGTTTCATGTATGCCATATATTAGAAATGAATGTTGTCCTGTTTTATGCCCATGAGCTCCTGTGTGTGAGAGAGAAAGACACACATGGTTTAGTTGCTGTTGAAGCTTGGGGCCAGTTTGTTTTGTGTGGTGAAGATTGATCTCCAAATTTCTGTGAGCTACTGGGACCACTAAAGTCTCTCTATCCCTTTCCCTCGTTCTCTCTCTTTCTCTCTGTCTGTGCTTGCTGACTTTCATTATAAATGAGGCCACTGCTCCCAGTATGAGGTATATTTGTGTGGATCGAGCACATAAAGTGAGATCTTTAGTCTGTGTAAACAATGTGCATATAGTGTATATATATATATATTATTTGTGTGTGTGTGTGTGTGTGTGTGTGTGTGTGTGTGTGTGTGTGTGTAGACATATGTGTGTGTGAGGCATGTATCATGAAACACTCTCTGTCTGAGTGCTTTTGTGTGTTTTGATGAGTGATGTTTATTCTAAATGGAGAGAAAAGTGTGCAACAGAGGATGCACCCTAATACAGCTCATTAGTCATCTCACTATTGACTGTTCAGCATTTCACGGAACCGCTACTACTTAGCATTTTTCCTCAAATCCAATTACAAAAGCTAACGGACAAATTACGGTTACTGAAATGACTGCTCCAAATATTAACTTGCATTTTACCAGTGTTTTCTTTGAAATTAGGAAAAGATGAGCATTTTTTCAAAATTAAGTATATTTGCAAATAAGGGTGGAAAAGACTAAAATTAATGCTGAGCAGAGCCAAAAGCTAACTTAGCTTTTCACAAAGACTCGTTCCTCTCTTTATAAGAATCGAATTCTCGGCTGCAATACTTGCTATTATTGTTTTTTGTTTTTTCCTTCTTCATTCTTTGAGAATTTCAACTTTGTGCCGGTACATTCTTTTCAGTTATTGCCGTTTCACTGTTAACGTTCAGCCTAATTGTTCCCATGTAATCTATTATTTTAAGCACTTGTATAAGGTTGCACTAATGTTCCATTTTCTTCTGAAAATGTTATTGTAAAATGTGCAAGAGAGTTTAGCATAGCAGCATATTGACTGGTGTGCTTTAAAAAGCGTTGCTTTCCTCTCAGGGCCAAGTATGTGTGAATCTAAAGGAGGTCACTGAAGAATAGTGTACTCAGCAAACTCTTTTTTTCTGGGTAAAGCAGACTGGGGGCACAATTTAAAGTTTAGTACTTGCAATTCGAGGTGGGGTGTGGATGGGGCTGAGAGTGTCTAAAGAGGCCAAAACACAATATTGTTGTATGGAAAAAAGCTTTATTGTCAGAGCAACATCTTCCAGCTCCAGGCTGATATGACTTGTGTGGAAAAACTCCCATATAAAAGATTCATCACTTAGTAGTAGGTGCAAAAATCAATAGAGCAGAGGAGTCCCTGGTTGTGTTAGATAAGTGGTTTGGACAGTTCAGAGAAATCAAGCTCCCTACTGTATCTAAATGAGAATCCTAATCAGCTTATTACTTCTTCCCACTTCTGTGTCATCTATGATCAGTTCACATTCACAGGAATCTTTGATTTTATATTATTTGCAGAGAGCTGCTTGTGTTAGCTGCTAGTTTTATTTGGAACACCACACCTTAAATATACTGTACAGAAAGAGCAGCCAAGCAATAACTATTTATAAAGTGCTTTTCACAGACAGGAGTCACACAGTGCTTTAGAGAAAATATTCTCTGAGATGCTACAAAATTGTAAAAAGGCAGATAAAGGTCACAAAGAACGTGTTTAGAAGCAGTACAAGAATCAAAGACAAAAGTACACTGTACACAGTGGTATAAAAGATGCTACTGAAATGCTCAGGTAAATAGATTTGTCTGTAGGTGAATTTTAAAAGATTCCTCTGAATCAGCAAACCTTAGAGAGAGGGAGAACAATCATCACGTCCACCAGGAGACATATATTAAACTGTAAACTGTAAGACATATATTTAAACTTCAAAAGACATCATTAAATATAAATTTTGGATTTGATGTTGGCTGGTAGTGGCTTGAGTGGGTATTAGATGTCTTTAGCACCGTTGTCATAAACGTATTGCTCAGCTGTTTCTGTTTGGATGAAACAATTTATTGGATTCTTAAGTGATTCGTCACTCTGTGAAGGTGGAGGTTTCCCACCGGTGATCACAATCGAAACTGCAAGATCAGTATCACCATCTGTTGTATTGTTGGAGTTCAGCCTAATCAGATGGTGGATTCCCTCACAAAATGTGGTTATTATACAGATTAAACCTGTAACTGTGAATATTCACACTCTTCTCAGAGATCAGGAGTCATTCATTCTATTTGCATAATGAGCAATAAGCTTAAACCTGTAACTGTGAATATTCACACTCTTCTCAGAGACCAGGAGTCATTCATTCTATTTGCACAATGAGCCATAAGCTGAAGACATTAGAAGAAATCTTTAGTATTTGATATCCAGCATATTATATGTTCTTATCAAACCTGTTTGTTTGATTGTTTTTAAGCTACTGGCCACACTAGGTTCTTTGAAACACGCCAGAAATGCCAGTGTAGATGACAGTCAAACATACAGCTATAATATAATAATATATTGCACATACTCCACTTCTCCACTTGCCCGATTTCAGATAAAATGTTCAAATTGTTCCATTTTCCATCTTCCATCTTCCATCATCCATCTTCACTTGGGAGTAAAGTGCTTGCCTGAATCTAACTTCATTTTATGTCCACGCTGATGTGTAGCCATGCCAACGTACAGGATTTGCTGGCAGAGTGCAGTCCAGTGAAGTAAAAACATTTCAATATATCCGTGCTTCTGTAGTTCTTTAGTCATGCCTTGAGGGTGCTGGAAGAAAAAAGCAAGCCTGGTAAGAAACGATGAAGCATGGCTAATCGTTAGTGCTAGATGACTCAGTCAACTCGGTGGAGTGGAGGGATTCAAAGGTTTGGATCCAAGCAACCTGTCCACCAGGTTTCATGAAAATCCCCTTGGTAGATTTTGAATAATCTCACAGAAAGACCAACACCTTCCATCTTAACTTGGCAGAGCAGTGACATTAAAATTGATGTAAATACAGATCTGAATTTTCTGAGTACCAAACAGAAAGAGTATACCAATAGATGACTGTACAGCATAAATGGCATGCATTCGAAGAGTAAGATTCTGCACTGCAATGCTACTGGATGTTTTCACAGTTAATTATGAGATGTCTAATCAAGTCGAGGATAATTTTAGGGTTTTCTAGAAATTTTAGTTGAAATGAATGTATCAACATTTGAAAGTTCAGAATATGATTGTGCTTAAATCCTGCTGAATTAAAAAGAAAAGGTTAGTCCCAGACTCATCTGCTGTTTAACTGTAATTCCCTCTCTAAACAGAGGCTTCCTCTGTAAGCATGGCTGGATAAAAAAAAAAAAAAAGTTTTACTGCTGATTACTGAGTGGTCAGTTTTGTCTCCAGGTCCTTAATGCAATAGGCTGGTGCACCTGAACTGGAAAATAGATTTTCTGTCACACTTGACTTAGTCTTCTGCCTATGGTGCCTTGTGCTGCTCTCCGGCCTCCAGATGCTCTCCATGGTGCTGAACTTGTTATTTTACATGTACATTTTGTTAATACATTCTCTAGTGGTCTGAAACTGTAACCTTACTAATTTCAGGATGTGTTTTCACAGAGATTTATTCATAATAGCATGTATTAATAGTATCTGACATTTATTTTCATATCTAAAAATGTGAAACAAAATTATTATTTATATTCTTATTCTTGCCTTTCTAGCTTAATTGAGAGTATAGAAAGAAATAGAAAGGTCACAAGGGTCCTCTGTTTATCAAGTGTGAACTCCTCCGTGCTTTCTGGTGAATGAGGGATATGCATTCACAACCCAACAGCCCTGCTTCATAGTTGCTAGGTAACTTGCAATTTGTAGTCAGTTTCTTTGTTTTTAAATACTTCGGCTATGACGAAGTTTGTGAGATTCAACAAAACAACAAGCACATCATAAGACAAGATATCAGAATTGTTCTTTCATTCTAGTAAAGCCTGGCTGTGGGTATGTTTATACCTTACTGTAAAGATAATGTGATCCCTTATGGATCCTTCTAGGCAAGTGATTTTTTATTTACCCATCAAGGAAAGTTAGAACAGAGAATATGACATGGAGCATCGTTTATGCAGCTAGAATGAACTGCACATCAGCTTCACCCCGATGGTCTTCAGCAGAATTCAAGATAATTGTAAACCAAATTATATTTAGTTCTTAGAGTCATCAACAAATAGATGTATTTCTTAACAAAGAAGTAGTAGACAACTAGGTACACAACACTAGTTGTTTAAATACACAGTGATGCATTATTTTCTGACCTTCATCCCACAGCAAAAATCAGAGCCAATCTGAAAGAAAACAGCTGCTGTAGTTGGACTAAAATAACCCATACTCTTGGGTGCTAACTCACTGCGTTTGTTACGCAACACCATTTGTTATAGTTGACACTGTGTGTATAAACAGAAGTGGCAACAGATTGGCCTCTAAATTCAACTGACCAAAACAACGGCTGACAAAATGTCCTCAGGCATGACAGTGTATCCCCTGCCAGCTCACACATCGTAGTGTCCTTTTGTGTGAGAGCTGTGAAATGTAGCAGAGGGAGCATCAAAGGTTTCAGATGATTTTGTCAAATCGCCATACATGTAATCCACCACCGTCTATTCCTAGCTGTATCAGAGGGTTTAACAACAGGTATAAGAGGTGATGGCAGAGGAACCATCAAAGGCTTAAGAACCTGGTAAAGAACCAAGTAGGAGTGCTTCTTTTCCTAAAAGGGGCATCCACAGATTTTTCCATGTGCCTGGCTTACTCTCACCATCAAAGTCATGCATAAATGTATATATGCATATATGACACGCATAAAGCTCACACTAGTCCAAAGCACTGTAGTTCGACTAGGATTGAAAGTGCAGCAAATAAAGGATAAAAATGTTCAATTAAAGCCATTTACAGATAGTTAGCTCTTAAATGTTTTATAATACAATATAACCTATATTTAAATTTCAAAGTTTTCACATGGAAATTTATAGAGTGTTAACACTGAATGAGAATTGCTGTGCAATCTAACTTTCACCACATCTGTGGGGGGGGCAGTTAGAGAAAACCAATCAATAAAAATACACAGCTGGATATCATGTGGCACATTGTGTCCAGGTCTTTTAATTGCCAACCTATCTGTGATGATCTACGAGTGTTTCTGGTGCTGTTCTTGTTTTATTTTTATGATTGCCTTATCTCTTTATTTTTGTACTAAGGTATATCTAAAAAGCTCTGGCAGTTTCATTCTATAGGCTGTACTAAAGGCTACATTAAACTTTGCTTTTAGATGTACTTTCCTAAGAAACACGGTATTTTTCTAACTTGTTTGATTAAAAGCAAAAAACACCTCCAATAGGCTTTCACATGCTGAGGGAGTTTTAAATACCGGTTTATTTTTGAATGAACATTTCACTTTAGGTCAGTTTAATGAACTGGAACAACTGGCATCACTGAAGCCTGTTTAGTCATCAAGAGCGACTCGTGTAGTTTGATGGAGGAAGACCTGCTGAGAGGAGCTTTTCCAGTTCAACTGTGCAAACTGGCCTGATTGGACAGATTTCAGTCATTCTGCTGATTAATGAACCCCAGGAACAGCTGTGCTGGAATAAGTCCAGCTGGATTCAGTCTGGAGTCTGAAAATGCTACAAAAAGTAGGTTACTTTTCAAAACTGAAAAAACCAACAAACTTTAACTTGTCAAAGTAATGTTTTTTTGTATTTTAACTTTTGTTTTTATTTTTGAATCTCACAACTAATTTGACTTATCTACATATATAAAAAAGATAAATATAAACTAGTTTGTCCTATTAAAGAACTTGACCTATATTTTCAGGTGTTTCATCAATTTAGCCAAAGGGAAGTCACTAAAACATTTGATACACTAGACCACCATATTCAGTGCAGTTGCATTCACCTTAGCCAGGATGTCATGTAAAAAACAGAAAAAAAGCAAATAATTCAGTATATATTAATAACTACAATAAGATGTTGATGCCTACGAAATGACTATAACATGTCCTATTAAAAAATATAGGAAATAATTGACAATGACGCCGGTTTGTAAATTTACACTTATATTTATACTGTATCTATTGCTCTGCAAGGTTATTTGTTATGCTTTCACATCATTTCTGTGAGAAACATTTGCTGTACATTTGCTTAGCTTTTGCTGGCTAAACAGTCAAAATAGAACTGACTGCATTTCTAATACAGAACTGTGCATAGCTCATTTTTAATGTATATTTTATTCGCTATTTATATTTAATGAAGGTAAAATATCCAAAGAAGACTTCTGTATACCCAATTGTCCCCTAAACTAAACTAATAATTAAAATATTTAATTTTATACCAAACAATGATCTCATCTACTTTATCTGGAAAAGCCCCTAACTTAACATAAATAACATTTCAAGCAAACAGAGTCAGTTGACAGATAAAGGGCTTCACAATGTCCTGAAACTTACTGGAAAAACATGTTTGAGTTTCTTTCACAGCATCCTTTGGCACTTACTTTGTGCCTGGAGAACATGTGAGCCTGAAAAAGAGAGTGTGTTTGCATGCCTAATATGCCCCACTTCTAACAGAAGTGCTTCACAATGCAGTGCTTTCTGGTTTAGCAGAAAAAAGCTGCCGTGACATCTGTGTATTGTTGAAGGGGCAGAAAAGACTCATGAATATTCCTTTTTTTTCTTGAATATATCTGTTTTTTTCTTCCAAGATGTATCTGACTCATACTGACGTTGGTATCTTCATTGTTGCCTCAGTTCTGTGTTCCAAGTGCATTCCAATCTAAGGTGCACATAATGCACTTCTTAAATTCTGCCATTCGTTAGCACCCCTCGGCAAGCCGTGAGGCTCCAAAAGAGCTACTTAATGGAGAAAAGGCATTAGATACACAAGCCCCAGTCTCTCACTTGAACAGACTGTACAAGTGACATCCTGATGCATCACTGCCGTCTGCTCCCTTTGGAGCACATTAGCAAGAGGTTAAATGAGGTGAGAGTGAACAAGAAAATGGGTGTGATGCACTGAAAATGCACACTGTGGTGGTAATTTGCATGAGAGTGCTTGCACTCAGTGTAAGTTTCCAACCTTGACTTCTGAACTAATTAAAAACAAATGGTATTCTTCATATTTAAAACACAGAGGAGAGGAAAGATCGCACATTTTTGTGCTCACCTGTAAAGGAAACAACCTCTATTGAAGAGTATCCTGATGCCAAACCCCTTAATGAGTTCTTTAGTGAAAGCCTTTGGGAGCACAAAACCCCCTTTTCTCCTCTTTCAGAGTGTGCCTCACTCATTATATACTGATTATCACTGAGATAATCAGTTAGTGCTGAAGGAGCTGTAACCTTAAAGAAAAATACTCTGCTATTGCTTTATTTTCTGTGCTGCTGTCTCTCACACTACTGTCACCCATGGACCAGTTTTTAAGAATAGATGTTATAGCATTTAATGCAAGATTTCTACAGACTGAAACTATGTATATCAGTAGTAGATGATCAATTACTTATGCTGCTGGTGTTTCAAAGTAGTACTGGCATTAGATATCGTCTAAAGTGTTGGTGATTGGTAGCCATGAGCAGGATTTGAAGTAGCAAAGAAAGATGGGCCAAAGAAAGAAAAAGAGTAGAAGGAACAATTCTGAATGAAGTGGATATTTAATACAATGTCAATTGAAGAAGATTTGGTAGTTCTAATGAATATTTGCTTAGAGCAGGGTGGGTATGACAGATCCTTTCAAACATTTTTATAATTGAGGTAAAAAAAAAATAGACGATAAATAAAAGAGACATATTGTTGCTTAAGGGGAGTGAACTACTCTTGTCACTCCCACAAAGAACACATTTAGAACATGCGTGACACATCTACAGAATATGTCTTATTTATTGTTAATAGAAAGAAATCGGTTTTATTTAACATTAGTGTGGGTGCATTTGTCCTCAGCCTTTGTTTATCTCAGCTACCTCTAAAGACAGCTCAACCCCTAACCCTTTCAGTGTTAGCCCTTTGTTCCACCCACTGAGGTGCACAGGAACCACAGAGTCATGCTCTGTGAAGCAGAGCCCAGAGGGTATCTTGTGTAGTTGCTCTGCAGGATTACCGTTGCGACTCTAATAAAGCTGCTTCAACATTATATTTTCTGTCTGCTTGCTTGCTCTGATTTGAGAGAATTTTATCAGTAAGCTGCAACTCATCTCTGTGTCTTTGGAAAAGCTCTGTAGAATTTCATAGCATGCATTTCTTTTGAGACTTCTGGCTCAGACTTACCTGTTTATGATGCAAAATCAGTATATAGTGAAATAAAGGTTTGGGGAGAGATCAGTAAGCTCGTTATTTGCCGCTGGGTACATATTCAGTGTGTTCAGCTATTCATCTTATTGCTCTCTTTCAGTTTAACAAGTCTCTGTAGATTAACAATTATTTGATTAGAGAAAAGAAGTTTCAGGTCTCTTTTTTAATTTAGCTTTAATGGGGAAGAAATCAAAGTTAGTTTAGTGGGATTGAAGTTGGATCACTCGCTCTTCACTCCAGCTCTGACTAAACCATATTGTAATAGTATATAGTTGCTGTAGTGCACTGAGACTGATGATGACAACTCCAATGGGTTTAGTACTCTGAATTTTCTTGTCTGACTTTTAAAAATTCTAAATTTATATGCAATTTATTTTCTGTATATTATACTTTCTCTGTGTTAATTTGAATTTTGATTAATTTCGTGTCTCTGGGTTTGCCTAAAGGACGCTGTATTGCTTTCTCTTACTCGGCTCATTTAATTTGTCATGGCTCATTTTGGTTCCATCCTCAAGCCTATTCAGATGTCACAACATGAAGCCTCTGGAGCATTCAGTTTTTTACTTCTGATTCCACAAGTATCATATTAGTGCATATAAAAAGGGTTAAAAGTCTTTCTACTGAGAATAATTTTCTATCTTTGATGAACCTGTAAAGACCCTACTGTGTATGCAAAAAAAAATAAATCTTTTTTTTTTATCTTTGATCAAAACTTTGATCTTTTTAAAATATAGCTGTGGCATTGTGCAGTTTGCACAGGTTTAGGAGAAACATGAGCAGATGAGCAGAAATAAACCATGATAGTGCTGAGTGGAACAGATAATAATGTAACTTAATGACTAAATGTTGCTAAATGTCTAGCCCAGTGACTATAGAAATAGATGATGCAGTCACATGTCTAGCCTCAACTGTGTGACAAAGAGAGATAGCAAGAGAGCAACACTTGAATAAAATAACTTCCACTAGCATTACATTATTTATTTTGATTATTTTCCGATTTAATGTGAGTTTTGTGACGTGACTCAGTTAAGTGTACAGGTTTTTTGTTTATTTGTTTTTTCGGTGTCATATTATTTATAACTTATAGGTGAGTGAGGGGCTTTGGTTAAAGGGCCTCCCGGTAAAATCTTGCCGAGGGCCCCCGGATGACCTTATATTCAGCACTCACTGTGTGCAGGGAATTGTTCACTTGTAATAAACTATTGTATTATGTTTGTATATTAGAGAACAGTAACACTAATAGATTAACAGGGACCTTTCAGGTACTTTACATAATATTCAATGAACTGACACAACGCGGCAATGTCAGGGTTGGTTGAAGTAGGACTCATACGCAGGACTTTCAGAATGAAGAAGCATTTATAATGAAAAAACCATAAAACAGTGCCAACAATCCACAATGTGTAAGTCCTCTGTGCGCTCGTTTCCAATTCCCATGCTGTGATTAGCCTCCATGATTCGTGGTAAGTGTTGTGTCCTCCTCAGTCCTATGTACGTCAGTGTTCTGCTTCCTCCACACATTTCCACAGTCCTCCGTGTTCCTAGTTTAATGATCCCACACTGAAATCCGCTACTCTCTTAAGTAGGGTTTGAGAGAGTCAGACTGATCGGTAACAGGTGAGTGATTACTCCCAGGTGTGACTGGTTCAAAGAAGGGAAGACTCTCCAGGCCTGGTGTGGTAGCAAAACTCACACACCACAGCACACACACACACAAATGTGTACACAGGGAAACGAGGTACCAGGAGCAGATCATACCAACAAACAACAACAAACAATCCAGATAGTCAAATAGAACTTATAATATTCATTAAGCCCAAGAATAATGCATGAGTCCTGGGTCCTCAGACCCAGGCCCATGACAGGCAAGCCATATTACTGTATATACAAACTCCACTATTTTAGTCTGTAAAAATATATGTGAATTGCATACAATAACAAATGGTATGTTCCACAAATAGTCAAAATGCTCATTATCATCATTAGTTTGACTTTTGTTTTGTCCTATCTCCCTTCCCTCAACCTAAGCTCTCCCTGAGCCAGGTTTCTTGGTGTTAAAAGGGAGTTTTTCCTTTCCACTGTTGCCATGTGCTGGCACCTAGGAGGTCGTCTGATTGGTGGGGTTTTCTCTGTATTATTGTACAGTATAAAGTGCCTTAAGCTAACTGGTGTGATTTTAAACTATGTAAATAACATAGATTGAATGATTATTATTATTATTATTAGTAGTAGTAGTAGAAGAACAAGAAGTAGTAAATCTACTACTGAATGGAGGGGGGGGGGGGTCTTTTACTGCAAAATATAATACAGCTAAGCAGTTCATCATCTGAAATATATCAAATGACTTTAATCTGTAGTATGTTTTACTAGTGGCCTAATTTTCAAATAGCAGATAAATAATTTTGAAACGAAACTCTAAAATATTAAAGAAAAATTCCAATGCACAACTGTCTGTAAGATCACTTAAGCTGCAGCTGACATCTGGGTCATTTATAATATATGTGCTCACTTTCAATATCATCACGATTTCATGTCTATATATTTTCTATCTCTTCCCACTACTGCAGAAATTCAGATGCACTGTATTCAATAAGAAACTGAATAGAGTGCATCTGAAATAAGGTCAATGTGGTCAGATCTTTAGAATCAACACTAGCAAAACCTTCAAATTTAAATTGCATTATTACCAATTGCTCCAAGTCATCTCGTTACTTAAAAAGTTACTTTTTAATCCTACTTTGGTTCTTGTAATTACTCCAAAAAAATTACATTTCAGAAATGTCCTTCTGTACATATTGCCACTTGATTACGTACACCAGTACCAAATCACTTGATTAGGCAAACCTGTACCTAATCAAGTGGCTCCCTGTTACCTCAAATGTCTACTCAGCCAATTAGGTAGCTGTGGCTCTGGATGTATGATCTCTGGCTGCTCCAGTCTGCATGTCAAAATGCCCTTAGGAAGATGCTGAACCCTGAGGTGTTCATCGGAGTGGGAATGTTAGATACTAGGGGTGCAACGATACGCAAATGGAATGGAATCATGGATTGGATCAATTGGTCCCTAAATGCAATTGACACCCCTTTCTCAACGAGAAGTTTGGGCTTGGGTGAGCCTGAGTGCTGAAGATATCTACCTATTCGGAACCATGGTAACAGGGTTCTGGCTGATCAGAGCTGGCTTTGCCCGGACTTATCGAAGAATTAAGAAAGCGGAACCGGCTGTTCAAACCCCCACAAGGCTGCCCGCTGGGATTGGAGCGATGGGAGAGGCGTGAGTTTCTCAAAATGGGTTCATTGAGTCAGCACGGATAAGATCTTGGAGAGGCTACGGCTGCTGTGAATACTCAGAATAAGATCTCTGACTGCAGACTGGATACATCTCAGAAGGGCTAGCCCGGAATAACATCTCTGGGCGCAAATTGGATGACATCTCGGGGAGGCACACTGCCGTGAGTTCTCAGAAATTGTCTCCTTGAGCACAAGAAATGACAACATCACAGAACGCGAAGTATGGCGAAGCTCGCGGCTCTCTAACGGGAGATTGAGAGACCAGTGTTGGACTGTAAAACTGCTTTGAAATTCATATGAGCTGTTCGCACTAAAGTAAAAAATACCATCACTTATGCGGATGCCCCTTTGGTGCCAGCTGCAAGGCCGGAGCTGAACAAAACACCCTGATAACGACTGTGTTTAGTCTGTTCCTTCCCATTCCATGCAAGGCCACCTGGGTTGGCTGGAAGACTGTTTATTTAGCCTGGCAGAGCGAAGGACACTGTCTCAGCTGAACTATGGACATGCACACACATACATATACTGATAAGCACTCACTGACGCATCACCCTCCCTACCCCGGATCCAACGCCACCTCCAACGCTTACCTCCCCTCTGATGTGGACATCGGGTCAGCTGGAGGCGCAGTCGAAAGATTGCAGCGGTCCCAGATCAGATGTACACACTGGAACTCTTTCCCATGTTGCTGTCTGTGTTTATTGTGTTATGGTGTGTTGATATCTGTGCATTCCTGTATTATCCTTCTGTGTTACACATTTCGATGTTTTTTTTTCCTCGCTACCTAGCCTGACCTGTCTCCCCAATGTGATGTTTGTGTATTGTATGGTCTGTCATCTCGGTTGTGGGCAAAATACCTGCCTCAATAAAGGCTATCTCATCTCTCATCATCTCAAAATTCACGGTTCGGTTCGATATTTTTTTTCGATTAATTTGTCTTTTATTAAAATTATAAATATATATTTTAACTCAAAAGTACAGTTTTTAAATGTAATGTTGCTGAAACAACAAAGTAATAAAAAAAATAAATCTATCTGATCGAGAAATCACTCATCTTTGGAAAAAGAGAGTTTATTACAGAGAAATGGCTCTTTCCAAAATATACACTTCTTCTAGGCTATATTCTCAGCAGCATATTAAACATATCAGGTCCCCATAAGGAGAATCATGTGCTAACGGCTGTCTAAATGACTCGGGTAAAGTTTGTAGCATGCGTGCTTGCTGTTTTTGTCTGCTTCCACTTTGCACTAGGATGATGTCGATAAATGTGCAGTCATATTCGTTGTGTTCCCACTAGTGCTGTCAGCGTTAATCTCGTTGAAATGACGTTAACGCCACAACACGGCAAATCTCCGTTAACGAGCTACCGCGGATCGCCCCGTGTGTGGGGCTGGACAGCGTCAACACATTAACGAGCAAACTGCGCTAACACACTAGTTCCCACCAATGTAATTGAGCATTGCATGGCACATCTGACATACTGTTTTACTTTTGTCCATGACGCGCTTACCTTCAGGGTCATACGTCACATGAAAACCAAAATAGTTCCAAACGCCACATCTGAATGAGGGTGGGGAAGGTTCAATTTGCCATGTTGCAACGAGCTTAACTTCTGTCTCGCTAGCTTATGCTGTGCTCAGTGGATCTGCGCTCGACAGTGCAGCCTAGGCGGATAAGTTGAACGCAGATGCACTGAGCGCTCAGCACAGACAGCATTGTCAGAAGAAAAGTTGATCAAATAAATTAAGAATTTAGTATTGTTCGATACATATGCGTACCGAACCGAAAGCACTGTATCGAACGGTTCAATATCAATACGAGTATTGTGGCACCCCTATTAGATACATTTAAAAAGTGCTTCCATGAATGACTGGGAATGAGACATGTTGTATAAAGTGCTTTGAGTGCTAATGTAACATAGTTGAATAGAGTCAAAGTTAAATCCCGCTAAATGGGACATTGGCGCCACCTACTGTTGTAAAAGTCACCCTGCAACATTCACAAAGAGCAAGGGATTCTGGGTAATCCTCAGAATAATGGAGGATTCCTATGCACGAATGTCGTGGGGAGGAATAAGTAATAGAGTAATAGAGTCTGACCCGATTATTTTTGTTGTTTATACACCATTTGCTGCGGGTCATTTCTCCAGTCTTTATGTTGAATTGAGTGCATGTTTAGGTGAGATTTCTTTATTGGGAAGAGAGGAAACAAAATGGGAGCATAGTTAGCTAACTCTGTTGTTGCTTTCCCATTTAGATCTTGTGCTGATTGCCCACGACATTAAAAGAGAGCATTCTAACCATTGCCTTTTTGTTGTGAATGCAGACCAGAGAAGACACTACACAGAGGTCACACTAAGGTAGAGTAGAAAAG
The DNA here is from genome assembly GCF_963576455.1 of Neolamprologus multifasciatus. Lineage (NCBI taxonomy): Eukaryota > Metazoa > Chordata > Actinopteri > Cichliformes > Cichlidae > Neolamprologus > Neolamprologus multifasciatus. The sequence continues at coordinate 12,861,371 of NC_140443.1, forward strand.
TGCTATATTAGAACTAGTCCATTTACCATTTACCACATGGCAGCAACTCAAACCACAGTGCCAGACAAGCTGGTCTGAATTTTTCAGAAACTGCTGATCTGCTGGGAGCTTCCAGCACAGCTATCCCTAGGGTTTACAGAGATTATTCCCAGAAGATAAAATATTCAGTGAGTGACAGCTCCCGGGGCAAAAATGCCTTGTAGATGTCAGAGATCAAAGGAGAACAGTCAGACTTCTTCGAGCTGATTGGAAGATAACAGTAACTCAAATAACCATGTGTTACAACCAAGTCGATTCATTTATGAGCCCAGTGTACCCAACTTCTAATCAGATCATCTTAAAGTAGTTTCCTAAACATGACAGTTCACTGTTCTCAAATGAGGTCCAAAGTCATCAAATCTCAATCCAATACAGCACCTTTGGGATGGGAGATTTACAACATGGATACACAGCTGACAAATCTGCTGCAACTCCATGATGCTATCATGTCAATATCAAAAGCAGCATATATTTTAAACTGATGCTGTAAAAATGAGAAAGTCAGGAATGAAGTTTTAAAAACTGAGGGATATTGTCAAATCTCAATCCAAGGATTTATGTGTCACTGTCTGCAGACACTTATGACTCTTCATATTTCATATGACTTCTATCTAGACTCTTGTTTTCTGTAACTTTTGGCAACTCCTCCAGACTTCTTCCATTACCATTAGGTTGGAATTTAAGGTTTTTGGGTGAAGTGAAATTTCTCATCACGACTTGGATGGATTGAAATTGACTGCAGATATTCATTTTCAGTACAACGGGAACTTCGATGACTCCCTGGGTTTCCTTTTGGTAAAATCTCTTAGTCAGTATTATTCTTATTAATTCTTCAGTTTCACCATCAGTTTACTGGACTTGATATTTAGGCCCATAACTTTGTTAACCTAATTTGGCTTTTGTTAATCAATTCTCTCCATTAGAACCCCGCTTTACGCTTACAATCTAATAATTTAGTCTCACATGAAGACCTTGTTGTATAATGTGGCATGGTGGAATAATTGAGACAATCTCCCACTGAACATTGGGCTGGCATTATTTGTGTTTTCATTTCAATTATTGCATCCTTTTGTGTTTTCTGTGAGATATAGGCCACACCCATGTGGGAGTGGAGATTTCGCAGGTTAAGTGCAGGGAGTAGTTGATTGGTGGTGATTTGAGCCCTTCTTTATAAAGGGGAGAGAAAGTGGGAAGGAAGGGGGTTTATTTTGTAGGACACAGCTAGTAGGGGAAGCTGGTTGAAATTGGAAACTCCGGTGAGACAAGAGGACATTTCAAAGGAAAAATAGTTTTAACTTGGCTTGGATGGTTTTGTTTTTTAACATACTTAAATAACACCAGAAGGAGGATTCATGTTAATTAGGATTTGTGTGGATTTGATGTGATAAAAGACTGGATTGGAAACAGCTGGTCCACTGGACCTGTGTATAATAATAATAATAATAATAATAATACATTTTATTTAGTCTTACACCTTACATTCACCTTACATTAGTACAACAAAATAAAGACATAAGGTAAACAAATAAATAACAACTATAAAAACTGCAGGAGTTCAAGGAGGAAAAGCCTCATCTGTAATTAGGAGGTAACCGACAAGAAGAAATTGCTCAATACCTGGAGAGGAAGAGCTTGAGAGTTGAATTTCCAGGATCTGGTGTGTAAACCTACTCCCTATCATTGCAAGACCTATCAAGGTGGGCAAAAAGCCTTTCTCAGGAAGATGCAAGATTGATATATACTGGTTTCCTAATCTTCTGAGTGACCACTTTTTCCTATTTCTAACCAGGCTAATAATTCTGACCGTGGTGGCTTTGCCCCTTGGATTGCAGGACAGAACTAAGTCTTCAGCCACTAGCCAGAATGTGTTTTACAGTGTATTCTGTTTTTTGGCATTGGATTTCTTCTGTTAAAGTTAGGAACTTTTTAAGTCTGTAAAGACATTTATAAAAGCCTCTTCAATAGATTAGTTGTGGGGAAAATGTTTCCAGACCATCAATTTTTTGAGAGAAATAATGACATGTAAATTCGGTATAGAATTAGATTATTTTTGACCAGGGGAAAGTCTTATCAGCTTTAAATGAACTCGAGTGAAGGTTGCAGTATTTGCACTGCCGTAGTCACGAAACAGAAAAAGCCTCCTGACAGAGCCTCACAGCGCAGCTTCTTCACTCTGACAAAAAGGAAAGTGGCCCTGAGCTTTTCTCACATCTGTCTTTTTCTTTCTCACTCACAATTATTACCTGACACTTGGGAAACATGCTAAACTTCAGAACTGCTGACACCATCGTGCATACATTGTGGTACTAATGTCAGCAGAAAAGTAGAGGGGCCATATTTCGATTTTTCTCCACAATTCACCTGAAGTTTCTGTCTTTGTAAGTGTTGTCCTCATTTGACGTTTGTTTCTTAATGATTATTTTTCAATTTTTAGGCTAATTATCACATGTGTGATTTCTCACACATCTTGATCTAACTTCAACAAGTAAGACAGTTTGTTCCTGAAGGTGTTTTAATGATATAACACTGAATGGTGTCAATCTGTCCTGTGGGTTGTGCTGGCTGAGCATTTTGGTGCTAAAAGGAGGTATGGTCGACCTTTTCTGATCCTCAAGAATCTGATCGTAGATGATGTTGGACTGCAGAACAACGGCCTCCTATTTGCCAAGCTTAACAGGAATGTCTGGAAGGACATGGTGTCACCAAGGAGAATTGGATAATGATGATGATGTTATTTGGTTTTGAAGGGTCAGAGTATGAAATCGGTTGCATTTGTTTTTTTTTTATCGATCTATTTGTTTGCAGTCCCGTTTTTATATACATTATTTTCAAATTGTTTGTGATGATAAATAGCAATATCAGCTCAAGCTGATTTAATTTTGGTGAGAATTGAATCAAGATTAAAGTCACACTAAATGTGTAGTCAGTAAAAAAAATTATATTACACACAATTTGAAACTTTATAACAATGTACTAGACCTTGGTGGACATGACCTTGACCTTTACTGTTTGCGTCCAAGGTAAACGTTGACCTTGGAAAAAAAAGAATTCCAAGAAACAAAATCAAGTAAATAGCATATGCAATGGCATCCAGAGAGCTGTACAACACACTTTTTAAAATGTTACTACTACCTAAGATATCATAATGATGGCATAAAAAGCTGACATCAGCATGTTGTAATAAAAATAAAACATGACATTTTTTGTGAAATTTTAGTTTTAGTGCTTGTCCTTCAGGAGGAGTTGTGCTCTCTGACTGGTTTTGTTGTAGTTCTGGTGTTTTTGTATTTCATTTCTTATATGTGTATTTTTGCATGTTTAATGTATTTTGACAATCACAGACAAGTGAAAAGGTGAGCGCTACCACAACGATACGAGCCCCATCCTCTGAATTAGCATCTATCTTATTCACATTCACATCCTTATTCTCATTCATATTCTTGTTCACATTTTGATTTTTTAAAATGAAAACAAAAGCAGATTAAAGCAGGTAGACAGGAACGATGATTATTAGGACAATTTTAGACTGGTTTTAGTTTTGGTGAGTAGATGAGATTTCAGCATGAAATGGAAGACTGAGGGTACGATTGTCTTTAAGATCTGACTGTGCTTTTTGTTTTAATATGGAGGTGGTAGCCCACACAATGTCAGCAAAGCTCATCCTTATTAAACAGTGAGAACATAATGTATTAAGTCTGCTCTTGAGACTTCTCACTGTTGCTACTTCTGCTCAGCAAGATCCTAACATCAGCAGCTGGCGCACACACCCACACACATATACATACATACACACACACACTCACATACATGAGCGCATGTGTGTGTGTGGGTGTTTGCACATACACATACACAAAAACACACACACACCCTGAGCAATTCACAAGATATATTATTCATAATGTCACTGCAGTGTGAAAGTCCTATCGTATATTATTCATAGTATTATGACATCTGGCTCTCTCTCTGTCTCACACACACACAAACACACACACACCACACACACACACACACACACACACACACACACACACACTGATTTAGAATGTCGTTATAATATGTGATAAATGCACATGCATTGATGATCAGGCCATATCCAGTGTGACAGACATTAGGGCAAATATGCCTGAATGGCACAGCTAACAGGGTCCATTCATAGCAGATATATTTAGAGAGGTGTCTGCAACAGTGGCTATGCTTTCTGTGTCTCAGATGCAAGTGTCAAATGTTCATCAGTTGGAAGAATCCAGCATACCTAGTATGTCCTGTCAGGTGAAATTTGGCTGCTCTGTCCTTTCAATTGTGACTGTAGCCATGAGAGAGTGTCACAGTCACTGTTAAAGGCTCTAACACTGACTACATGCAGTTTGAGTAGGATGTCTGTCCTGTGGGTTATGCTGACTGAGCATTATGATGAAGAGGGAATGATAACACATCTGTCATATCTGCCAGAAAACATCTGGTTAAGTGTCTGGCTTTATACTGCTCTCTCATCTAATGCTAATAGGAGGAGTAAAGAGTACCCGCACACAACCACTGCAGCCAAAGCACCATAGAAATAGCAACAACTGTTACTGTAGAGCCAGAAATAGGCATATCCACATAGCCAGACAAAGCAGTTACAGCTGCTCACACTTTGGATGGAGCCCCAAACCACTGTCAGAGCTTTGCTTTTCTGAAGGAATAATGCGCAATAAACAATAAATGCATGGGAACAGTGTCAGCTCTCGTCTGGGCGCCTGTGACTTCAAGGTGCCGTGGAAACAAAACTTTATTCTGTGATACCCCCCAATCTGTCTGTATCTTTTAGATCTGTTAAAGATAAATGTATCCTTATTCATCTAAAATATTTACAAAAACAATTTTTAAATATCCTAAATACTGTTTGTTAAAATAAAAGCATATAGTTAGGTGAGCCTGAAACCTCCCCTATTTATGCTGCATTAGGCTGTCGCTGCTCTGAGCTTCCCGTGATTCACCGAGTGTTTCTTCTTCACACAAAGTTTTTTTCTCACCTGGTTGTGGCAGATAGACATAGACATAGACTTTATTTAATCCCACACAGGGGAAATCCCCTTGTCACAGCAGCACAAAGGACAGGAAGAAAAGGTGAATTTGAGATATATTGGAAAAATCAAAATAGAAAAAAACACTTTCACTGAAATGCTTGCTCATAGGGGGTCATCTGCTTGGTGGTGTTTTCTCTGTTTTCTCTGGAATTATTATAGGGTCTTTATTTAGGGTATCTTAAATAAACTGTTGTTGTAATTTGGCACCATATGAATAAAACTGAATTGAAGTAAAATCAGTCTTTACTCACTAGCATTTCTCTTTCCTGTCACAGTCACAAATGAAGCATGTTCGCTATAACATGTGTTTTGGTAGTTCTCATATGGATTATGTATGTGTTCAATAGGGATTTATAACTTACATATCTGACAAAAGTGTGTGTGTGTGTGTGTGTGGGGGGGGGGGGGGTGATAACTTCTGCCTTTAACCTCAAGGAAAGTCAACCTAAAGATACGCTGACTGTAAAAAAAAACAACAACAATCTGCATGTACACCTCAAGACAACATGTTAATTAATTTGTGTTCTCAGATTAGCTAATTGTTGTTGTGCAACATATCCAAGCTTAATTTTATTTTGTAGGAGGTATATGGTGTACACTCAGCTTTGATCAACAAATTAACAGTTTCTATTTTTAACTTGCATTGTTTGTAATATAAAAACAACATTTTACTCTGTGCCATTCATACAGACATTTTAAACATCATATTTGTATATTTCACATTATGATGAGATATTATTTCTATGTATAGCTTTTATTTGACTGTTGAGAGTCAGAGATAGTTAATTTTACTTGGTCATTATGTGACTTGATTGGAGCATTAGACAGACAGTGAAACGAGTGAAAGAAGCTATCTTCATATTGTGTCTGTGTATGTTTGCATAATCACCATTTATAATTTTTATTGTAAATGTTTTATTTACTCACTCGAGGTGGGGGTGGGCGGGGGGTGTGATATCACTGTGAACTGAGGAGAGCAATGAGCAATTTCTCCCTGGTGTTTTTTTTTTTTACATAATTACACAGTTAATCTGTTTGCTTTTCTAAGGGTAAAAATAGCTTTGGAGGGTCACTATTTATTTTTTTTTTTGTCGTCTTTTTTTTTATATTTTAAGCAATTTGGTGGATCTTATACCACTTGCAGGCTTGACTGCTGAGTAAAGAATAGCAGCTGTCAGCCTGAATTCGTTTCAGTTATACTAGAGGTAAAGCGTTTTCACAGTGGACAGAGTCCTTGATGATTTCCCTGTGATTCAGATGTTCACACAGACATTCACAGTCCTACTGGCAGCTACATTTTCATTTGACAACAGGGGTTAATTTTATGTCCAGCATCTTGAGTGGTCAGTGGTCACTTTGACATGTTGAATGGAGAAGCAGAGAATCATAATATGTCCAAGTTAAAACTGACCTAATATTGTTTTCCTTTTTTTCTGTTAATATACTGGATGCTCATGCATGCTTACAATTAACCCCTATGAATTTAAAGCTCAGTTTTCAGATGCTATGCCATTTATTTAGAGGTGAACTATTTGACACGGTCTTCTCGAGCACACAGCGTTATCTGTGTGAAAACACATCATCCCCTACCACCTACTGTTCACACCTTATGTTTGCAGTGGGGAGCCAATTAGGTTGTCTTAAACAGAGCATGTCTTCAAAGGGAGAGCAACTAAAGCAGTTTGTTTCTGACAGTGAATGAACTGTGGCTGCACCGAATCACAGTGCAGGATAAATGATGGTTATTTTGAACTGTAAATCATACGTAATGTTGCAGAATGACATTTTCCATCAGCTCTACTATAATAGTTGAGCAATATGTGGAGGAAGTGCCTACAAAGTAGTTCAGTCAACTCAAGCCTGACTGTTTCATATGCATGTATAATTGCCCCCACCCTCCTCAGTCTGGTAATCTATTAAATACTGCAAAACCTTTCACCTTTCTTTCCACCATGCCATCCCATCATAGCAATGGCAGTAAATGATGTGTGTCCCTACTGAACATTACTTCTCATATCACATATCTAGCATACCCTACTGATGGCCTGTGTGGTGGTCTGTGATCTGTTTATTCCACAAAATGTCCCGTCTTTCCCTCTTGGATGTCAGCGCTACTTCTACCCTGTATCACTATCTCAATCCACCCACCATCTCCATGTCCATTTGCAGGCTCTGGGAAGAAACATTTACTCATTACTCCCCAAGACAAAGTTTGTTGTGTAAAGACCATGAGATGAGATGCAACTGAATGGAAATCTCCACAGCTAATTAACTGTGATTAAATTAAAGCGCTTTGGGGTCCTTAGGGACTAGAAAAGCGCTATACAAATACAGGCCATTTGCCATTTAAATGCTTTTCATCATACGTTTTTTTTCTTTTCAGAGTCACACTTAAATTATTGTTCTGTCTGTGTGTCTGTGCCTTTGTTCAAGGCAAGCTTTGGCATATTTAGTTCATTTTTTGAGTGAATTATAATTTAGTATTGCACTGCATTGTCACCTAGCAACTATGAGAACAATATTTTGACCAATGTTGTGACATTTATGATCAAATTTAAAACCAGCATTACTTTCAGTTGTGCTTTGTAGAGTTGTGTGTTTTTTTGTTTTAATAAACACAGTTACTAACCTTGGTGAAAGCAACCGCCATCTAGATTACTTAAATCTATGCAGTTAATGTGATAAGCATTGCCTTCTTAACATCAGCATGTTAACACTGCCATTGTAAACAGACAGTATGTAGATTTTAACATGTCTCGTCTCTCCATTCTCTCCTCTTCTAACGCCTTTCACTTTCCTTATGCTCCTCGTTTTATCACCCCACTTCTCTTTATATTCTTCCTGTGTAATATATTCTAACTCCTTCTTTGCATCTTCTCACCTACTGTTCTCATTAACTGTTCTTCTATCCACCCCTCTTATTTCCTCCCTACTGTATAACATTTTCTTCCACCTCAACTCCTTTCCACCCCCATCTTCTGTTCTAGATTTCTTCTCCTTTCTTTAAATGTAATTTTCTCCTTTTCCTTTCTGTTTCATCCATCTAATATCCCCTGCAGACACTTTTTTTTGTCTCCTTCTTCTTCCACTTTCTTTGCCATCACTGCCCTCTGCTGATTGGTGGCAGCTTCACACCAAAGAAGCTGAGAACACATTCTGTTACAACACCTTTGTGTAACTTTTCAGAAGGTGCCTTTTAGCAAAGTCTTTAATTCCACTGGGGATGCTAGTCAGTGGCCATGCTGAGGTGGACTAGCTCTACTTCTCCTTCATGTCTGAGTGGAAAATACCCGTTTTATCTTGTGCATTTTTCCATTTCAGATTAATTCCATTTCATTTATTGCAGTTTTGTGATCGGTCAGATTTGACTATATGCGTCATGTTTACTCGTTCCTAATGTATTTTTAAGTGATCATTTTGACCTTGCAATTCTATGATCGGTGAAACAATTTCAAGCTCAATGAAGAAAAAAAAACCTTTTCCAAGTGAAACTGTCACATGGTAGTTTGAAGTTTCTAAGCCATTAAATATTAATTCAAGGTTCATCGCATCATTGTGCAGCCATCTGTGGAATTGCCATTAGTGAGAAACAAAAAGGCAGTTAATGTGTCAGCTGCTACATGCATCATCAAGTATATCAATACATTATCTAATACATGAGCATGTCATGACAAAGTCACTTAATGCTTTGCTATACTTTTATCATTTTATTATGTAAAGCTAATGAGCGTGACAGGAAAAGAAGGAATTGTTGTAGATTTCATTTGTTCACAATTTATACTGTAATACAATGGTGCAGATCAGGAATAAGACATCTTTCTTTCATTTCAACTTTTGCTCAAATGAGTATACCAGACTAAACTTTCTGGACTAAACACTGAAAGCAACAACTGACCAAAAAAAAAAAAAACCAAAGGAAAGAAAACTGCAATAATTTTAATTATAAAAAACAAAACAAAAACAACATCATAATTCTGGGAACAGACTGCCACAAAGTCTTTACTGTGTGGTTTTTTTTTCCTTTTCTGTCTTTTCCCTTAAGTAATCATCAAAATTTTGAATGCCCTCGACCTAAATCATACACTGCTATATATGTGATTAATTTATTCTTCAGACATTAAATCCTTAATAAAGAAGTCTTTAGAACCAAACTGCTAAAAAGACCACAAAGAAAGACAAACTAAACACTGGAGTCTCACATGTTGCTACTGTGAATTGCTTTGTAATCCTTTTGTATGGCTCACAACACTTACTGCTGAGCAAATAACTCATCCCATTCTGACTTTGGGTGGCTCAAAAATGTAATTACAAATTAAGGCTACAGAGCATATGGAGATATCAGCTGAGGACCACAGGAAGAGTGACTGATCAACTTAGACAGTATGTATTTTCCAATGCTGGTTAATGTTGTTGATTTTGGAGCAGGAATTGAGCAAAGATTCAGCATGTTCTCCTTCTTCAAAGCACATCTAGAAACTAGCTTCATGCAAGCCTTTAGATTACTCTGACCTTCCCTCTCTATTGATGTGAAGGAAAGAACACAAGGTTTACATCCAGTGCTTTCTTTTCAGTAAGATGAAATAAAAAAAAGTAAGTCCATGCAAAGTCCACCATTACAGTCAAAACAAACTAAATGAATGTATGGTGTAATAATATTGCCTTGGCATGTAGAATTCATTCATCTAGTGTTGGGAAAGCGTTGACAGTTGGCAAACTACAAACTGTGTCCCATATCTTGCATTTTATATATATATATGTCTGCATTGATTGACTTTGTACTCCCTAGCTTTTTGTTTCTTTCATACGTTAGATGATATAAGCAAGTTTTTTTCCTAGCATTGTCACATATTGTTTTGCATGAAATGGATCAAAAATCTCATTTGTTTGAATTGCAGTGGAAACGGTTGCACTGCCTCAGAGAACATAAGGTCAAAATATGTTATTTTAAACATACCATTACCTGTGTATACAGACAAAAGGGAGAAGACAAGGAAAGCAGAAAAAAAATCCTATGTTAGTCCCGATCAGAAGATCAAACTATTCTCAGAAGCTTCAGAGTTGAGGGGAAGCACAGTCTGCTGTGTGTGTATATATGTGTTTGTGATGAATGTTTGATTCTGTCAGGAGAGATTTCTGACATATCTGGAGCAGAAACAGACGACATTTTGCTCATTAGGGGAAAAGGAAGGTGAGAGATGGATGAGCAACGAGAGAGTGAGGGGGAGGACACGTGGATGGATAGATAGATAGTTTTGACACAAAGTAATTACAAAAACATAACAATGAAAGAAACACCACGGAGAAGATAATAAGCTCTAAAACCTAAAGATAGAGAAGGAGTGAAGGGGTGATCATTAAGTATGAGAAAAGGGGTTGGGAAAGAAAGATAATTAAGGAGTTATGGATATTCTTGCATATGAAAGTGGATGACGAAAGTCAGAATAAAAGACATGGACATGAGAGGACAGAGACAAGCAGCAGCAATTAAGTTGCTGTCAGTCTTTGAATCAAGTACCAACACAATCATTATGTAAAGGGGGGAAATGTTCAATCTAATAATAATTACAATAATTCTATAATTACAGTAATTCCAACTGGTATAATTATGATAATTTGGAAATTATGGACCTGCTGCTTTGAAACGATTTTGGAAAACAGCCAGAAGAAACAACAGAGCAGCCATAAATTCAGCGAATTTCACAAAATGTTTCATACCCTCCTTACTTAAAGATGCATGGTGTATTTTAGAGGGAAGCGGCTATGAGTCACAAGCGTTCATTTGCAAATTCTGTGGCTCATGAATGGAGCTGAGCCAACAGTAAGCCTGCTTCTTTGTATTGGGAGAGGAAGATCATGGGGGCCACGCTGTGACTTCAAAACTTCAAACATACTCCAGCAGATCCAACTTCTCTGTGTGGACACTTTACTTATTCAGCACTAAGAAGCTATGAAAAACTTGTTTGATATTTCAGGAGTTCTAATTTGCTTCCCAAAGCAGCTTTACATCTTTACTAAGTAGACATTCTCTTCTGAACCCAGACAGTTGACTGTGAACATGACCTTATCCAGCCACGCATGTTGCATTATTGCTAAAGTGGCTATAAAGAATTGAAGAATTTCACCGTGAGCAGCACACAACTTGCATACTTTATCCATATTTGTCCATTTTAGGCATCACACACACACATTGTGTGTATTATGTACAGACAGACAGATAAATAGGTGGTTTAGACAGAGAGCTTTAGTAAGAAAAATGCAGAATCCATCAGTTATTGTAATTTTTCATGGATATTTTTTTCTTTCTTGAATAAGATTTTTGTTTTGGTGCATTAAATATGACCAGTCACATAAGAAGCATTTTCTGCAAGAATGTAAAAGTGGATGGTCAACTCTTAAAGTAGTGAAAAAACTATACGATGTATATCCATGTAGATATAACCTAGGCAAATAAGCCATCTTACAACCTGTTCTTCTAAAAATGTCATTTTGACAAAGGATGTCCTTAAATCACTACCAAACCTTCCTCGGCTATTTAATCATTCAATTTGAGTAAGGGCACTTTTCACACTTTAGTGAAAAAGAAATTTCATATGAATAGCTTCCACTTTAAAAAACACATTTTTACTTTGACAGGGTGAGTGAGAACATTTTTTACTCTCAGATGGCACATTTTAATTAAATTATACAGTGTTGTTCAGAACATTACAATAAGAATTTACTGTCATTTCAATAGCTTTGCTACTTAATGTTTAACCTTTTGCTATTAGATATAATTTCAAAATGGGAAGGAAGATGATAAATTTGGTACTTCATTAAAGTATGAACAAGAGTCTGTTTAAACTGTTTCATTGACCAATCCATCCATTTTAACGTCTTTTCGTTGCAGCTGTAAGAATAATGCATTAATATTTCCTTACTTCCCCCTTTGGTCTTTTCATACCGAGCTCCACTTCATCATGTGAAGGTCAAAAAATGACATTTTAGAATAGTTCCAGAGAACTGTTGCTATCTCAAAATATTGCTTAGAGGAGACAAAGGCAACTGTGATGTTGAGGATAAAAACAGTGTCGGCTTTACTCTTTTACAGGCTCATGCGAGTGAATGCTCTCACCCCATATTAGCTTAATAAATAGATGTGTCTACCATCTACAGTCAACCATGCATGGCTTCCCTTCATGGCTTATTATGGATGAAGTTGTTAACACTGTGGAAAACCCCTGTTTGTTTCAGTTCACATGATTTCTCGAGCTGATGCATTCTGTGTTGCATAATGTGCAACACAGAATATTTTAATTTGCAACTCCACATTAGTTTAATGTAGTTTAATGGCGTTTACAGTGTCAATAAGAAGAAGGTCATCTAGGTTTTTAAAAACTAATTACAGCAATACTGTGAGACAAAGAAATAATTAACCTTGCCAAGATGTGTCTTTTGTTACATTTTTTACAGACATGCCAGATCCATTGTTTTCAATGAATTCTAATTCAATTTATGCTTCATTCACGTATGTTTATTGTCGTTGTCTTCTTTTTTTTTGTTGTTTCATAGACCAGTATATCAGGTTTTAGATATCCACTTAGACTTCTTGTGACTGTACGTTTTAAGGAAATTTTCTCTAAAGGCTATCATTGCATGTGGATACAAATATGTAGACCAGTTTAATTAAGAATTTTTTATTTTTATATCTATTTTTCTAATTATTTAGAGTGGTGTTCAGACTACTCTTTTCCCCACATCTTTCTATATCTCTTTTATCCCAGTTAGGAATTTGCAAAAGTGCAACTTGTTTAAAGGTAGTAACTGATCATATATTTGAGTGAACTTATCCACTTATTAAGAGCATGTTTTTTTGATTACAAAACACAATTTTTACTTCTTTGTTTGGTGAAAGTAAAAAAAAAAAACATATGAAAAAAGGTGTGAATATGAGCGCGAATGGCAGTCTTCTCTATGTGTTAGTGCTGTGACATCAATCTGTCCAGGGTATACTCAGCCTCTCACCCTAAGACAGCTGGGATAGGCTCCCGCTCCCCGCACGATCCTGACAAGGATAAGCAGAAGAGAATGGATGGATGGATATATTAAAAAAATCCCTTCTCGCCCATGCAGGCGGTATTTATCCTTTAAGCTCGGGTTCTCTACCAGAGGCCTGGTAGCTTGAGGGCTCTGCATAGTACCTTTGCTGTTCCTAGGATTGTACTCTTCTGAGCAAAGATCTAAAAAATCTTATCCAGAATGCTCCGATTACCACTGGGATCACTGTTGCCTGCATCCTCTTCACATCTTCTCAAGTTCTTCTCTCAGCCCTTGGTATTTCTCAAGCTTCTCATGTTCTTTCTTCCTGATGTCGCTATCAGTTGGTATAGTTACACCTATTGCTACGTTCATCTTCCTTTGCTTGTCCACCACTACTATATCCAGCTGGTTAGCATTCATCAGTTTGTCTGTCTGTATCTGGAAGTCCCTCAAGATATTAGCTCGGTCATTCTTAACCACCCTCAGGAACGTGTCCCATTTTGACCTTGGGACTTCCAGGCGATTCTTGGCACAGAGGTTACTGTATACAATGCTGGCCACTTATGGCATTTCATGTATGCCCTGCCTGCTAGCTTCTTGCACCTTGCTGTTATGTGTTGGACTGGGGCATCTTTGATATTTGATATTGTGCTTGGAGCTTGTTCCTGTGCTGCCATGATTAGTGCCTCTGTGCTGTCTTTCAGTCCAGCTTTTTCCAGCCACTGTGGGATTTCTGGGTGTCAGCAACGGAATAGAGCAATTGCCAGCCACCTCCTCTACATGGATGACATCAAGCTGTATGCTTGATGTCATCCAAAAAAAAAGAGTGAACAAGACATCGATTCACTGATCCACACCACAAGGATCTACAGTAATAACACTGGAATGTCATTTGAACTGGAGAAGTGTTTTTGGATGGTAACAAAGAGGAAGAAGATAGTCGAAACTGAGGGAATTGCACTACCTAAAGGCAACATTGCAGATATTGAGGATAGCTACAACTACCCGGGGAGCCCACAGGCCACTAGGAAAGCTGAGCAATGCTGGACTGAAGGACAGCACAGAGGCATTAAACTGGTGTTTCTCAACAACAACAGGAGAATAGATTCTTTGATGCTGTGGACAGCAGATAAAAGCAAAAGAAAAACCTGAAGGTTCATGTAATGCAGCATGTCAGACAGAATTTTTCTAAAAAATATATATATAAATGAACAGTGAAACAAAATCATTTTGCAGGTTATTATATTTTATAACACTTTTTGTTTGCTTTTTATTTAAATAAAATCTCAAATTAAGAGCTCCATGTACCACATCCAGAATGCTTGTGTGTGACTATCTATTGAGTGCGTGTCCATGATGCTAATTAGGTCTAGCAGAACTCACTATGAATTTTTTATGTTTATGCGTAGGCAAATTGGTGTGTGCGTCTTCATCTATGGTATCATTATTAACTGTGGCAGAACTTTTCCTGCATGCCTGCGAGTATTAATTTTTCATTAAACATATGAATAGCAGAAAATGTATAGATATGCATAGCAGGAGAAATAAAGTAGCTTTTTATAGACACACCAAAATCAAGACATAATCAAGAATCCAGGGAAATGATACAACTCTTTTATTCTCTGTGTATATAAACAGAAATCTTTCGTACACTGTGCTATAATTCCTGATGATACTTCATTACTACTTACTGACTTCATTTAACATAACAAAATAATCTGGAATAAGTACAGCTTATTATTACTTTTATTATTGTTTTTGAATTATTATTTCATTTACCATCTTTATTATTTTGTATTTTTTTAACATTTTATGATTAAATTTGACACATTCGTATGTATTTGTATCTTGAAACAGAGGCAAGAAATGGGCAGAAGAAAAAGTAGATTAGAATCAGAACAGGCGAAGAAAAATTATTCAAATTATTCATGCGTCCCTGCCATGGCCTGATAGGAGATTTGATATGCTGCAGAATAACTGGATTCAGAGTACTCATCTCTTCAGCAGCACACCTTTAAGTCAGCAAATCTTTAATCCATTATTCACATGGGTAGATAGCAGAAATCTCTCAACATGTAACTTAAAAAAAAAAAAAAACTTTGACTTTTTAGACACATGTCACTGGAATCCTTTCTAGTTAACAGACAATAACAATTCTAAT
Organism: Neolamprologus multifasciatus; assembly: GCF_963576455.1. Taxonomy (NCBI): domain Eukaryota; kingdom Metazoa; phylum Chordata; class Actinopteri; order Cichliformes; family Cichlidae; genus Neolamprologus; species Neolamprologus multifasciatus. The sequence continues at coordinate 12,876,653 of NC_140443.1, forward strand.
TTGTCTAAAATACAGATTTCCCAGCAAAATTTATGTAATTTTGCCCATTTTGAATAGCGTGAAGGATTATGTCCAGCTCAAAGCCAATCAAAAAAGGAAAAAGATAATGGTCAGAGAAAAATGGAGAAAGAGAAACACAAAGAACATAAAGAAATAGTCATGGAAAGAATAATTTAACGTCTTTAATCTTTTATGTACTCTGTGAGTTAATCACAGTCTTCTAAAGTCTTTGCTGCAGCTCTAACATCTTTTAGATGGTACAGTAGCTGTTTAAAGGCAGCATGTGGTCTTTAGAGCCTTTGACTGCTGAGGTTGAAGCGAAGACAAACTTTGTATCACCCAATCCGTCCATCAGTGTCTTTGAGATTTTCAGTATGATGTGCAGTCACTGGGACTTGCTAATATACAACTATTTAGCTGGAATAGAAATTGGTTAGAATATGTATAAAGGTGTGAGTGAAGGGGTAAAGGCGGACATCTGACCTACATCCAGAATTGGCATAAAGATATTATTTCAGAGGTATGTTACATTTTTCTAAATGAAACTAATTTAATTCACAAAACATTGATGCTGAGCTTCCCTGTCATACACAGCCAAAACACAATGCTTCACTTCTGGTCAGGTTAATATGTGTAGAATAATAGTGATAATACTCCAGAGTCAAAGTATTGCTTAAAGTTGGAGCTAGCTAAATATCGAAATTACTTTCATATTGGATAATTTCCCACTTGACATCCAGTTTCAAACTGAGTGCCAGTAAGGACATAGATTGCCTTGTCTATAGCAAAAATAATATTTCATAAACGTTCACCTTCTACATAATGCAGAAAGAAAAATCTTAAAATTGTTGGTTTTTAAAGAAAATAATTTATAGAATCATCCACACTGGTGGTAAACCTCTTGCTTAAACCACTTGTTATTTGCAGTTACATTGCAATTGTGGAGGACTGTTTGCTTCCACAGAGAGTTCATCCACCATCGTCATCAAGAAAATGAGGAAAATTGATAAATAAAATGCAATTGCCAACGTATGTGAAAACCATACAATCAGCCAATACTGCCTACCATATGCATGCAAAATCAAAGTTGTTTACAAAAGATGTTTAAATGCTCATGATTGCAAAAGGGAAAAGAAGGAACATTTTCACACAACTAAAAATGGTAAATGGCCTGTATTTGTTTAGTGCTTTACTAGTCCCTAACCCCAAAGCGTTTTACACATTCAGTCATCCACCCGTTCACACACACATTCACACACTGGTGATGGCAAGCTACATTGTAGCCACAGCCACCCTGGTGCGCACTGACAGAGGCGAGGCTGCCGGACACTGGCGCCACCGGGCCCTCTGACCACCACCAGTAGGCAACGGGTGAAGTGTCTTGCCCAAGGACACAACGCCCGAGACTGTCCAAGCCAGGGCTCGAACCAGCAACCTTCCGAGGTGAACTCCCAACTCTTGAGCCTATAAATCCTATAAAATTTGCTTTACATCCACCAAGACCTTTAAGGTCAATTTAATGATTTATCGGTTGAAAATTGGCAAAAAGGGATAATAAAGCTATACAGAACTATTTAAAACTGTTTTTCATTGCCACTCTTTCTATTCACAACATATAGGCGTATATGGAAATATATATGGGGATTTTAAATATCATGTACTTTGCACCTCTAACCTCATCTTTAAAGTTAAAATTAGGTTAAACTTTCATAAATGTATTTTATCTTTAAAATGCTTAAAATTCTACATCCTTTGTTTTTATTGCCAACATTTAGGAAACAACACTGATATATGAGGATTCTAAACATCACATTATAGTTCGCATCTAAATACCATGTCACACTTGACCTCTGATCTCACTTTTCTATTTCACAACTGCCTTTCTTTTAAGTTGACTCCAAAACAAATGATATCTTTACCAAAAGTATACAAGAATGAACAGTCTAATTAGTTAGAAATATACTGAAGTATAATATTATACACTGCTCAAAACAATTAAAGGATCACTTTGAAAACTCAACTCTTGAGATTGTGCTGGGAGACACGGCAAACATCCTTGCCTGTTTTGATCTTTCATCCTGGAGGTTCTGGACTACCTGTGCAATCTCTGAAGGGTCTAGGTATCACTTCAGGCTACCAGTAGTGACACTGACTCTAGCCAAATGCAAAACTAGGGAAAAAAAATGAACACTAAAGCAGCTGAAACTGATCAACTAACCCCTCTGCTACTTAACTGACCAGATCAATATCCCAGAAATGTAACTGATTTGAAGCTATACTTTGAATAAAAAGTATGCCTTTTTTTTCTGAGCAGTGTGTAATAAGCTAAAGTTATTATTATTATTTGACCTACAGAATAAAAAAACATCCCTTGAGCATGTTTCAGAAATGCCATTCCAGCCTATCAGGAGAAGCTGCCCAATTAGATTATGACTTTAGTCCCACTTGTCCTGTTAGATTACACCAGGGGTTCTTAATTGTTGAATAAAATTAAACTCCTGCCAGACTGAGTGGCTGTACAGGAAGTTGTCAGTAGCTGGGACCTGTCAGTATAAGTTAGTTCTATTTACCTTAACTCTTTGTGTGTGTGTGTGTGTGTGTGTGTTAAACACTTTGCTCCTGTCAACTGCTATCTCCAATAGAAGCAGCCATTCGATTTAATCAACCCGACATACCAGGTGGGACAGAGTTAATCAATCTAGCTCAAGCTGGAGGAAAAGAAGCTGTTCTGTGGCTAGATTCAGTTCGAATTCATCATGCTATGAAAACCTCTAAGGTTGATGGGGAAAAAAATGACAGGGCATGAGAGGTGATATAAAACCATATGAAGAAACACTGGATTACATTGTGCAGAAATACTACAGACCCTGAAAAGTCCAGAGTATGTTCTAATAGGTTAACTTTGCACCTTTGCAAGTGTAAAAGAAAAGAAAATACTGCCTCCACATCAGCTGCTCACGTATTCTGAATCATGTTATGACTCATGGTCCTGTGTGATTCAATGGGTACAAAACCAGTAACAGTTCAGTCAACAGTAAGAGTTCAGCACTTGTTCACCATCAAAGGTAAAGGCAGCCAACACTAAGTTCACTGACTCTATGAAGACCGAAGCCTTTATGCAATTCTGTAAAGGTTAAGAATCCATTAGGTGAAGAGGATAAATCCAAGTGTCACTATGGTCAAATTGCAGAATTTGTAAATCTAAGAGCAGTGGTTCATGCAGACTAAAGGTTAATAACTTATATGCCATTGGTTTACAGCTATAACTTTATCTGATTCAGTTCCTGCTCACATAAGAAAGACATGCATAACTTTCATCCTCAGCAAGAATTATATATTATATCAAAGCCTGAGTGACCCCAAAAAGCAGAAACGGAAGACTTTATAGACTGGCTGATGCAAGCTGTAGAACATACAACAGCTAAAAAGCCACACATCTCACATCTTTTGTCCCTTTGCATCGATTTTTAATGCATATTTTCTGTAACATTAAATGCATGTAATGTAAAAAGTGAACTATAGGAAACAATTTTAGACCAACTCTCACAGCAGCCTGTGTTTCTATGCAAATGTCTGCATTTACCTAATGCTTATTCACTTTGTCTTGGTGTGAAAGACCTTGAGGAAAGACAAAAGTGTTTGACTGGATAAAATAAACATAAGGAGCACTTGTTTTATATATCATCTTGAATCTAAGATCTAATGTTTTAGCCATATCAAACTGAGTTAGAGCCTTGTATCAGAAAATTGGGTCAATGGTATGATAGCCTAAAAAAAATATCCTTGTGTGGCAGAAAATGTTGCCATGACACAAATGGAAACTTTGCAAGATTGCTAAAAGTTTAAAAACTGGCTTTAATCAGTGACTGTTTCAATGGGAATGACTCGACGGTAAAAAATAAATAAAATAATAATAATGCTATCATATTGTAGCATTATTTATTTATAATCATATCTGCTATGTTTTTTCTTATTCAAAATGTATGATGTGTTTTGATGATTGCCATGATGATAGATTATATTGGAAATGATAATATTCTGGGCATGGTTGATGCTGCAACTTGACAGTTTAGCTGGCCTCTTAGTCTGCTCCAGTCTAAAGGCTAAAGGCTAAATTAGGAAAGACAGAAGGTGTGTGCATGTGTTTGTGTTTCAACCATCCAAAGATGTGGGAAATGAATCCAAAAGTGTAAATGAGCCATGTTACTGAAACTAAGGTATAGTCTAAAATGTAAAACAGGACGTTTGATCTGTATGGGTTTGTATCTAATTACACATTTTGATATAGTTGTTACAGAAACACGCTAACCCATGCTACCTCATGCTACCTCATGCTTCCTGTCTTCCTTTTCCATACGTCTAAGGGGAGCTGATAAAGTTTTGTCACCTTGAGTTTATTCTACTAAAATATGTTTGAATGCTAAAAATAATACACAGCAAAATATTAAATTTTTCAAGCTTTGAGTTGCATTTTGGGTGCTGTAGACTAAATGTTTTGACAAGGATGAATGAGCAGATTGACATGCACATACTTGGCCAGCGTTATTGATTTTGATTTTGTGCTATACTACTTCACTTCACAAATACAGTCAGTCCTGTGAACTAGCTACCTTCATGTAACCCACTCCATCCTACATGTGTAATATGCATTTCTCCTTGTATCAAACGCGCCCTAACAATTTGATGGTCTATTTATGCTGTAAAGTTTCCCATCGCTCCCTCTGGCATGTCAGTGTCACTGCTGTTGCATCGCTTCCTGTTGTTTCCATTCCTCCACCATTTCCACCACTCCATCTCTAGGCTCCAGGGAGGAATCTTTACCCATTATTCCCCAACTTCTATATGTAACATATATGTGTGGAAGGATGAGCTCAGAAACTAGATGACAGATTCTAAATATATTCTGTTGTAATCAATCATTTCAAATGTGAGTTATCTGACTGAACAGTGATGTCTGAATGCAAAAAGAGAGCCCAGGAGGGGAGTGAAAAAATAAAATATGACAGTTTTTTTTTAAATTAATAGCGATATGTGTATTTTGTATTGTTGTGTTTTGTATGTGCATGTGTTTCTCTGCTCATCAGTATTTCCTTAATATGACAAGTAAGAGAAGTGCCCAGGTTTTAGCATAAGTTCATGTGGTCTGCACAACCTTTATGGGGAACACAAGTTAAAACAGCTTAACAAAACTGAAAACCCCCAGATATAAATAATAGGTGTGTGTGAGTGAACTTTATTGCTGTCTGTGTTAGTCAGAAAGTGAAGTACGCAGTAGCACTATTAAAGAAATGGTGAAAAAATAGGCTATAAAAATGTTTGGCAAATTGTATTTTGCTGTAAATAAGGCAAAACAGCAATGCTAGGAGAACATTTTACTTCACAAGTAAATATATTTAGTTCATTTATTTAGTCCCTCAGTACTGGAGACAGCTGTATATTAGTACACTCGAACGTTAAAACTGATACATTAAAACACGACCAAAGCCTAAAGATCAGTTTAGCTTATGTCCAGATAAAAGTAAAAATCTGTTTCCTACATAACCAACTGATTGCATACGGGGTGATCGTGGCTCAAGAGTTGGCAGTTGGTCTTGTAACTGGAAGGTTGCCGGTTCGAGCCCCGGCTTGGACAGTCTCGGTTGTTGTGTCCTTGGGCAAGACACTTCACCTATCGCCTACTGGTGGTGGTCAGAGGGTCCGATAGCGCGATATGGCTGCCTTGCTTCTGTCAGTCTGCCCCAGGGCAGCTGTGGCTATAATTGTAGCTTGCCTCCACCAGTGTGTGAATGTGAAAGTGAATGAATAGTGGAATTGTAAAGCGCTTTGGGTGCCTTGAAAAGCGCTATATAAATGCAATCCATTATTATCATTACTATTCTGTGAATATAACTTCACTGTATAGCATTCTTGGTTGGTATTAGTCAGATGCAGTGTGTCTCTGCAGGCTGCATGTATAAAACATATTCCTTCAGAAGATAAATTATATTAAAATTAATCCAAAAGACTTAATGTAACTTGATCCAGACAACATTATGTGTTAAGCATAAATTCCTATTGTGAGCTAACCAGGTAAAAAGAGAGCCACCTTTTGACACTGAAAACTGGCTGTATGTTCACCATACCTCTTTAAGCCATTAAAGATACTCACTTGGTAGTACATGCCTTATAAAGTGAGTTAAGATCACAGTTCTTCTGGTCAAATTTTGGGTTAAACCATTGCTAAAATATGCTGGGTTTCTGTAAAAACTGACAGTTTTTAGTATGAAGTTTTAGGTCATGCACTATGCTTGTGGATGAGATATATATATATAAAAAAAAAAGTACAGCAAGTGCAAGCACCAGGAGACTTTTACATCTTTTCTTTGTCTCTCGAAGGACCTCTCATGTCAGATGATTCACTGTTAACCAAGGAAAAGATGAAAAGACTTTCCCCCTCAGACAGCAAAACCTTTTCTGACTCCTTTCCTGGGTACAGTGTCACTGCGAGTTAAAAAAAAAGAACTGAAATGGAAAAAAAAAAAACAAGAACTATCTATACACTGAAGACTAAATGAAATTATTGCATCATACAGGATGAATAAGTGATGATTTTTAAAATTCTCCCATTTAGTCAATCTGCCAAAAATATGCTCAGACTGCAGGGGATGGACACAGCCACATTAATGTCTGTTGTTACGCCGGCAGTCTAATGTAACCTAATGCAACATCACTGCAACTATGTGAAGCATATAATGGTTTTGGTAAAACTTACTGTATTGTTAAGATGCCCTTATTCATGTGTTTGGTAGCAGTTTAAATGTTATTTCAATCAAATACTGACCGGGGTCTCTTCTAAGAACCGTGTTGCTTACCAGCCTCCACGCTCTCACTTCTGTCTGTACCATTTTGATATTATATCATTTTCTGTATCTGCTCTTCATTATTTCTGTGGCACGAAGAAAGAATCTTCCACAAATTTACATTTTCACTTCTCACAGCTGTATGATATAACAGTAGGCTGCATTAGTTGTTCTAGTATTTGGAACCAGAACCAGTGGCAGTGGCAGTATAACAACATCTGTGCTTCTCTCACCTCATTGTTGTAGAAATACTGTTTAACATTTTGCAGAGGATCTGAAGCTTTTTACCATTTTGCAGCCAAGGATCTATATTCCTTTAACGCATCGTATTTTTTATAGACGGTCACTCATGCAATTCTGTATGTCTCATCAAAACAATCTGACGAATCCTCTTGACATATGAAAAGATGAAAGGATTCCTTCCTAAGACGGAAACTTGTAAAACTTTTCTTTGTGACAGTTTTTGGACAAGTGTGACTGTGCCTCCATCTATGAGAGTCAGAAGCCTGTCGACTATAGTTTTATTTATGCGCTTTCATTTGACTTGCTTAATATTTTCTTGTTTAATCAATGTTCTGTTTGACAGCATTGTGGTGGAACAGTAGATTTTTGTTATTTACCTGCTTGGAGGATTTTCCTTTTTTCTAGAGTTCTGCTTTACTGCATTTAACAAATGTGCTTTATTGTAAGCTCAATGACAGAATTGTACACAGAAATTACAACAGAGCTATAGTACTTACTGATTGTCCAGGTTGTAAGCTCTTGTGGACTCAAGACTTTTTAAGTCACAAGACTTTTTAAGTCTTTTTAAGTCTTGAGTAAAAAAAAATTAAAAAGAGACACAGTGTAGTGTGTGTGAGGACTTATTGTCTTATTACATTCTGCTAAATGTAATAAGAAAGGGGATCAATAAAGTGTGTACTTTATTGATCCCCGTGGGGAAATTGCTCTCTGCATTTAACCCATTCACTCAGTGAAGCAGTGGGCAGCCATTGGGCGCCCGGGGAGCAGTGTGTAGGGACGGTACCTTGCTCAGGGGTACCTCAGGGTAGCTGTTCAGGGGAATCGAACCCCCGACCTTCTGATAATGGGCCTACTGAGCTATCCCTGCCCAGTATGTCTTGGAATATAAAGGTTTCAGCCCTTTGTGACACCAAAGTGAAAAAAAAGCTGATGTCACATTCTGACTGTAGACAAACAGTACCAAGTTTTAAGCGTATGTCTAATCTATTCAGCTGACTTTGTTTCTTTGTTCTCAAATCCCAGACTTTTCCAAGCTGCTAACATTTTTTGGTGGCACAGTGTCTCATTTCGCATATTAATACACTTCTCTGTGGTTTGCTCGCAGAAACAGCAGATTGGTGTAAACTAGATGCACAAACTGTTTGTCAGCCCATGTTTTAACTGTCACTTTGTGTGTCAAAGCTAGATCAACTTGTGCCTCACAGAAAGACTGGCTCAGAGATTGAACGCAGCTGTGCGAGTTGTTGCAGGTTCTGTTGTTTGCTCTGCAGGTGTGAGTCTAAACCCATAAAATATACTTGTATGTTATTTTATTCTGTTTATATATAAGGGGATACAGTGCACATTAGATGAATACCACCCAAACCATAATCTCCTTATTGCAAGTTATCTTGAAAACTCCACTGATGTGTGAAATATAAGTATTTGGGACAATACACAATATGTTTTAATAATATGGACACAGAGGGTAAGTTAAATTGCTGACTCTCACATTCAGGATAGTGAGGAAGTGTTCAAATGTTTGCAGGTCTCTAAACCTGCAAACACCCTCAAGATTATGTAAACGAGGTGTTGCAGCTTCTATACACGGGATATAAAGGTGGATAAAATATCTTCACAATGAAGCTACAAGTTTACACTCAAGCATTTATTTTTTCATTCACTGAATATTGTTCTAATACAGATTTGTAACTCGATTTCAAAAATATATTCATCCCCATCTAAACAACCTGTTCACAATGCTCAAATTTGCACTTTCAGGTGTGATTTCGACAGCAAGTGTACACAAAACTTGTCTGCGGTCCTGCTGTACTGTTTCCACGCAGGATGTTGTTCTGCTCTAAGTGAAAAGCTGAACAGGGTGATATAGAAGGACACATAGGGAAGATTTGTGTATGGAGGGACAGAGTGTTCCTCGGTTTCATTTCACTTCAGGCGACACTGGCCAACTTGTGATCACCGACGACAGGGGAGCCGAGAAATAAGTCATGATGTGGTGGGTTCCAGTGGCAGAAGCTTTCATCTTTTGGCCACACTTTTCATGGCACCTCTCTCTTGCACACACACACACACACACACACACACAGAGAAACTCGCTATACATGCAAGTCCACTAGACACACACTTTGGGTGGAAAAAAAAAATAAGAAGAAGAAGAAGAAGAAAAAAAACTAGGACATCAAAAGTCCCGAAGGCTTTGAGCTACGATTTTTTTGCATAATCAGGAAAGAAACTGAAAGAGGGAGAGAAGAAGATAGAGAGAATGCTGTAATTAAATTAGTGCATAAAGAAAACGAGGAGGAGAACATGGGAAAACACGGATGAGCTCTATCAGAACAGAACCAGGGTAGAAGCACCAGAGTGAGAACACTCCTGATTAAAGTCGATTATTGATAGGGCTTCTTAATTTCCCCCCTCTCTTCTGCGGAGTATTTAAAAACACGCGCACTGCCTACAGTTCAGCTGGTGTCAACGGGGAGGGGGGTCCCTTTGAGATAGAGGGGGAGGATAAGAAAAAGAGAGCGAGCAGGAGGGAGTGCATGCAGACTGAAGTTCTGCCTCCCTCTTCCTCTTCCTCCTTCGCTCTTCCATGAGGAGAGAATTACCCATCCAGTCTGGAACCGGTGTGGGGAAAAATGCTTTTTCTTCAGGCTATATTGAAGAGAAGGCTGCTGCAAAAAGGTAAAAAAAAAATAATGAAATGTATATTTATTTCATTAATCTTCATTGCTTGACTTTTTGTTCACTCTTCTGCGCATTCTGCAAACTTGAAGATCCCAGACCGCCCGGGGCTACTTTGTCGTCGCACGTCCGTTGCCATCGATCACATTTTGATTGCTCTGACTTGTAGGCTGCTTGATGCAAGTAGCACAATATTCCCCCACTGGGCACATATTTCTCACTTTATATGGGCGTTAGTGGTTCCTTTATCGGCTATCGTAGACAGGAAACATATAGAATTCAGTCATTATTAATATTTTTAAATCCCAGAGAGCGATCTTTTAGCCTTGTGGGTTACTGGTTAGATTAAGTCATCACATCTAAAAACAACCCTCCACCTCCCACAAACATGAGCAAATAAGTCACCCGACTTTAATCGTTGAGCATACCGATAAATTTACAGTTTGGTATCTCGATCTTCGTGATAGTAAATGGTTCACTGTGTATTTTTTGTATTTGTATCGATCATAGAAAGATATAAACAAAATTAATTTAAAGTTAGTTATTTATTCATCGTGTCACTTCTCGCTACCAGATGGAGCATTATGATAGCTATAGTTATCAGTTTTGAGATATGATGATATGATAATACAGTTATTATAGCCTTTTTTATTTATTTATTTTGCTCTCATCGATGTAATGCAGTATTTCTAAGATTCTGTAAGTCGGTGTTGAGTTTCAAGGCACTTTAACTTGATGGGTTTGAAGCTTGGATAATATTTCTTTGATCTTCATTGGTCACCTCATGCAGCATGGCACTGAAAGTTCGTTTTAAAGTGGCCTCCTGGGATGTTTTCTCGTGCTGCTTTTTTCAGTTTTTGCACCGATGCAGCAATATTATTACGTCTTTCAGGGATTTCTATCGTTGGTTCAGTCGTGTGCATGTGACACTCCTCCAGTCGTTTCTGTCTGTGTTGGTAGGAGAGGGATATGCAGTTTTTCCCCCCTTCTTTTTTCTCCCTCTACTGCTGATTTATTTATGAATTTGGAAATCTAATGCTTTGAAGTGAAGTCTGAAGACGCAGTGGAAAGGGAAGCAAATGGGGACAAAACGCCGCCTATTGGTCTGACAGGGCGCACTGCACCTCACCCTGGGGTTATTATGACAATAATAACAATCTGAATACCCAGCGGAAGTGAAATATGAAGTTGCTTTAATGCACCGCAGTTTTAAATATAAATCATCATATTCCCTATTTTTTGATCTAAACTAAAACAGAGTTTAGCCTGTGACACTTGTAGCAAAAAAATCTGATATTTTACTGCAGCGGTTTCCTCAGTCAGCAGTCTAAACTGCCTTCCACACTCACAATATCTACAGTTTAAAGAGTACAATAAATGAGATACTCCAGATTTAACAGATTAGGATTGCATATATTAATATTTTGAAGTTAGATACACTATGACTAAATTAGATAGATGCTCTCCAACAGTTTGGAAAAAATCTGTAATAAAGAACAGTGACGCATGCCATTGTTCAAAGCTAGGCAGGCATGTAAAATTAAATTCTGTCTGCTAAACCTTACATAAGATATTGTGCCCCATGCAAGATTTAAACTGGACAACTGTTGAAAGTTTAAATTGGATATTACTTTAACTGGAATTTCTAGAGTAACATAATGGGCCAATAATCAGTATTTATATATAGGGTATCATAAAATGTAAATTGTTCAGTTGCCTCATTAGTTGGTAAACAACTCCTCCTGTTTTAGAGTCTCCCCCATTAAAGACTTGATTCAGCTACATTCTAATGAAACAGCGTTTCATTAGCAGCACTGCCAAAGGCTTTTTCATTGTTTAAAAACTGACATAATATTATTTTTTTCACAATAGTGCAGCAAGAATATGAGCAAAGTCCCACTGCATGTTTTTGTTCCTAATTGGCTATAATTTGCTTGTTTGTTTTTATTTATTTACTTATTTTTTTAACTGAACCATAAAAGAAAACATTAAAAATATCTTGTTGAAAAAGTATGCTTTGTAACGTTTGCTCTAAGGACTCAAGCATCTGCTGTTTACAGGACACTTTAACTTACATATGTTCTTAAATAAAACATCAATAAGTGTAATACAACAGTTTAAACATATAAAACTATTAATGTTTTACATTTTTTCCTGTTTGTAGGCTCAGAGATCTAGAATTAAAATCAGATCATTATTATTATAGATGTGTTTGCACAACAGAGCATTCAGAGCTGTCCTGTCTGGCAAGATTTAAAAAAAATCACATTATCGTCTTCTCTTGTTGTTCTGTGGGTTAGCAAGATGCATCTCTCTCGGCCAAAACAAGGAACCTATTTCTCTTGCACTTTCTATATTGCTTCAAGTTAAAACTTGGTCCTTTGTTTCCACTCTCAAAAAACCAAGACCCTCTAGTTGTTTGATGCAAAATCTGGTGTTTGTCCACAATGTAGCTCAGCGTTGTAGTGCTGCAGGGGCTACAGGTTGTCTGTTATTTCTTTTTTTTTTTCTTTCCTCCAGAATGTCTCACTGCTGACTCGTAATTCCAGTAGAGTCAAGTCAAGTCATCTTTATTTACTATAGCACATTTAAAAGACATCAAGTGTCGGCCAAAGTGCTGAACAGAGGGATAATATAATAAAAGAATTAAAATAGAAAGAAAACATTTTTAAAAAAGAATTGTAAGACATGTAAGAGTATATAGGATACAATGTACATGCAAATATGCACACTACATATACAAAACTGTACACATTCACACACAAAGCACACATATGTGAACATAACGTATATACACAACATCGTCCAATAAGATAAGAGACCAAATAGACAGAATAAAAAAGATATCAAAGATATCAGTACCTTCAGGTTTTGCCTGCTGAAGGTCACATCACACCCATTACACAATGATCTTCAGGGGACTAACTAACTAAGGACAACTGTAGCTTTGAAAATTGATTATCATTTCTTCAGATAGGTCATGGTTATTTTTGCTGATAAGTTGCTGTTGGCTGGGAACTTCTAGCGTGCCTGACACTTTCTCAAGTTTGCACAGGATATCTGCAAGTTTCCAAAGGGAAATATATCACACTTATAAAGACCTTCTGCTCTTTATATATGAGAGAAATGGGAAACAGTGTTTAAAGAAATCTTAAAATTTTAAATAATGAAAGAAAAAATGTTCAAGAATATGTCCACTTCATTTTTTGAATCTATAAAAGTGCCATATTCTCCAATAATTCCCTACTATTCTCAAGCAGTGTGTTTTGCAAATAAAGAATAATCATTTTTCATATCCTTAGTCAAAACAATTACAGGAATTATACTTTTTCTTTTATAATATGTAGAAAGAACAGAAATAAAATGAGTATATTAGGCCCATTTGTTGTTTTCTGCCTTTAGTGTCATCACAGTGGATCATCTGTTTCAGTCTTTTTGATTTATGATCTGGAAATTTAAATGAGGTTTTATATAGTCTTTTTTCTTATATTTGCCCAGCCTGACTTAAGCCTCCACATTTATCAGGCCTGTGCAAAAGCCTGGTCATGTTAAAAAAAATACATCATTGCAGCTATATAGCTGCAATGATGTATTTTTTTAAGTTAAAGGCATTGAAGGGTTTTTTTCGTTTGTACATGAGGTGTATACGATATGAAGTTTTCATCCCTCAGTGATAATCATTTTTTTCATTGCTCTGATATAATATGAGTAATACAACAGTGTTGTGCCAAGTCCAAGAATGCATTAAGGCAATGAAATGACAATATAAATATGATGATTAGACATGGTTAGGAGGTGAACTTTAATTACAGTTACAAGAATTGTCTGATTGATGACCGTGCTGAGTTGCTAGCTTGCTGAATCTAAATGAAAGTTGATGAACGTTGATAGATGAGTCATGTGTCTCCAAATTATGCTGCACTTTTTGCATCCTTTTAAAAATCCTTGTGACGGCTCTGAATGTTCTCTGTCACTTCCATCATATTGTTCAGTGACTGGTCTGGGAAGTATCTTCTCACCATTTGCATCTCTTTTAAAATAATTGCACCCCCTGTGCTCTAACATATTACCTCATTCTGTCTCTGACTGCTAATGCTATCATCATTTATTTTGTCAGCAGTTATGCTTCTATATATTTCATCCTGCTGACTTGGACGTGTTGACATTTACCATATAGACTTACCGCAGTCAAAAAAAATTAGGGTAAAGTTTGGGATTTAGTTTGATTACCACTTAAACAGCCAACAAAAATGATTATGGATAAAGTTGAGTATACCAACCTGATTTGAGAAACACATAGAAACACAGATGCTGATTTTTCCTTTTTCAAAGAATACAAATGTTCAAATTCTCAAGGCTGTATATTATATTTACATGATTAAATTATAACTTCCCAAAAGATGTTCCAAACCTTGAAAGCCTAAATCTGTTTCTCGATCTCTCACCTTGTATTCTAATTCTTTCCACATCTAATTTCTCATTAGCATGTTTTCTCTCCTTTCTCCTGCCTCGCCCCTCCTTCCTGTCTATCCCCTTTCCTTTCCCCCTCTTTCCCTCCGTTGCGCCTCTCAGCAATGCAGATGTGCTTTCTTTGATTTTGTCACCGGAGATTAATTAGCACTTTATTAGGAGTCCTATTTATACCTCCAGCAGGGAGAGAAAAGCATGAGAGAGCGAGAGTATGAGGAGAAGAAGAGAGAAGGAGAAATGGGAGGTGAAGCAACAGAGGCAGAGATGAGTCGGGAAAAAGACGAATTTGGTGAGATAGCAGAAAAGATGGAAATGGAAGGAAAGAAGCTGGAAGTAAGTGGAATAGAGAAGGAGCGAAGAGGAAAGATGAGAAAACGTGCAGCAAAAAATGGAGACGGTGAGAAAAAGGCAAGTGCAGAAATGGAAACAGTCGAAGACGCCACAAAAAGAGACTGTGTAACAATAAAAGAGAAATGAGACATAAAACACCCCAGAAAGGTACAATGAAGACACAATAAAAGACAACAAGAAACGAGTCCTTCGAACTAAATAGGTCATTAGTCACACATAGGGCTCAGGATGTAAACCCCAACCTCCGCTGCCTCCACTGAAATGAGTCACTTCTTACAGTAGACAAATGTTGCCACAAATATAATCCAGACAGTATGGCTTCCTACAAGACGAGTTGTGTGGCCACAACCTGTGGTTGGTAGATTTTATGTGGGTATTTAGAACAAGCAATCAATTTTCTGTTGAGTCTAGGACAGAGGAAAAAGGGTATAAGGTGAGAAAGAGAGTGAGATTAAGGAATGATTGGTAGAAGAACGTGGGAGGACACAGAAGGGAATGAAATGGAAATGAGACGGGATAGTGACAAGTGATAATTCATCATGTAAGTAAAGCATCCAAAGAGCAAAAGTTAGAAAGGGACAGACATAGATGTGGGAGATGGTGGAAAAAAAGGTTATGATGTCGAGGAAGAAGGGCGTTGTGCAATGAGAAAAGATTAAGAGAATGGTACAGAGACCATGGAGAGATGCAGAACAAGGTGATAAGTAGAGAGTGAAAGGGAGCAATGAGTGATGTTTAGTGCAAAATGATATTCCACTATAGCAAGCACAGAAAAAATATATAAAAGATGTATTTGTGAGACTGCAAAATGAGCACATTCATGTCACAATTAGGCTTTCTCTGACACTCAAACTTATCTCCTGCAGCAAATGCTTATAAACTAAAAGGCATTAAGTAAAACTGACAAACAACTGAAACTTTTAATAGGCCTTTTGTTAATAAATAAAATTTAGGAGCATTGTCAAATGTATACTATCCAAGCAGCAGATAAACCTCTGATTTTCATATTACATTTTTACTCATTTTTCCAAAACGAGCTGAAAATCTTTTAAATATGCAGACTTGACGACAGTGTCATACAGGTTTAGGGTTACATCATACCACATCACATGTCATTAGGACAGACAGAGAAATTGTTCAAATTGTCTTGTTATTCTAAAAATTGAATATGCTCAGTAATGTCATACTCAGAAATTGTTGAAAGTCTGTTGAAAAGCAGCTGAAATGACACATGCCTCCACTGAGCACTCACCTGCTGTTCAGCGCACTCACAGTGGCACCATGCTGGTCGTGGGAGCTGGAGATCCCATCCAGGTGTAACTGGAAGATTGAATCTAAGATAAATAGTCAGTGACATCCATCCACATCCATGCATTTTTTTTTTGTCATATGATTTGATTTTTATTTATTTGGATAAAAATTTCATGTCAAATATTTACACTGAATGTGATTTAATGCAATCTCAGGCACATGCCTGATCAGTGCCGTGAAGATGGATATCTATCTGTTTTTTTCTAAACTCCTTAAGATTTTATATTAAAAACTAAACTGCTCACATTGACCACTGCAGGTCAAAACCTGTGATCTCTTTATTTTTCTCTTTTGTATTCCATTAAAGGTGGTGGATAATATTTACAGAAAGAAAGTAATCAGGCGAAATTAACTAAATGGTAGTTTTGTGAGCAAAATATTAAAAGGTTTATTAATTGAAACCCAAAGAAACATGGTCTGATTACTGAAGTCAATCTTTTAAACCCCAGCATAAGTTAGAATATGTGCGAAAGACACTGACTGTGGTCATCTTAATTTCACACTGGTTACAATTAGGACTGTTAGATTAGCTTGTTTTCATTTTAGCCACGCACACAATACACGTCCAACGGTTACTGAACTCTCACTCTTTTTCCCTGCACCAAAATATGTTTTATTGATGATTAGTAGAGTTGACTAAGGGATCCTATGGCTTCCCCACTTCCACTTGCTCACGTCTGGAGAACGTGAGCAAGATAAAAGAGCAAGAAAGAGGGAAGGAAAACAAAACAAGACAGAAATGAAAGGTACCAGTGGCAGGTTGTGTTGCATGTTAGGGTAAAGAATGAAGCACTGACAAGTGCCAGTGTTGTTTGGTGGTATAAGGCAGATAAGGGCCTGGGCTGACGTTTTCAAGAAGCACTTTCAGAAACCTTTTCAAAACCGTTGTTTGGCCTTTCTCAGCTCCCTGAGTTGGCTGCCAGTGACAACAATAACACCACAGAATACTAAAAAAAATGTACAGCTACAAACAAAGCAAAAACAAGGAAGAGACAGCAAGAGGGAGACAAAGAGAAACAAAGACAGAGGTTTCACACTTTTGATACTATGGCCTCATTATTTCAAGGCATGGTTGAAAGACACCATGGGCAGAAATATTTCAAAAGAATGTAGAAAAAGAGAGAATGAATGACAGGGGCATTTTTATTACTGCTCATGAGTAAGACAGTTGATGTTTTGAACATATTTAGAGATGTCGCTCATGCTAACATCAACGGTTAACACCAAGTTTACTTTGGAGACCTTGGAGGATGAAAAAAAAGCTTCATAGGTAGATTTGTAGAGTAAGCTCATATCAATATATACATTTTTATGTAATTAGTGTTGCCTTTATATATATTAGATTACATATTATGTTTTTTTTTTTTCATCTGTCATTTTTTTTGCAATAAGACAGTGATTTTCATAGAAGTTAAATGGGAACATGTTTTGGTTGTTTAAACAAAAAAAAAAAAGCTTTCATCTGCTATTTGGGCTCGCCCTTGTAGAGTCCTTTAAGTAATACAGGACTATATGACTATTATATGACTAATGTGACTATTTCTTCAATGCAAGTCAACAAGCAACATTTCTATTTTTTTCCATAGTTACTATATATGTTTTCAAATGATGCATTCCTGTCATTTTTCCACAATGATTGGAAGGCATAAAACACAAATGCTGAAAGATCTTGGGAGTTGAGTATCTGGGCAGTAGAAAAGAATGTGGTTGACTGCTAATGATCTTGGTTTCCACTGACCTTTGCTACATGCACGAGATTTTAAACTGAACAAATTGTGTAATGGAGTTAAGATTTTCATCATGAATGTTTCATTCATTAAGATTGCATGTGAGATGTAAGTGTTCCTCGAGTTATTTTGAGCAGTTTAGAATAGTAATATATGAATACTATACAAATATAATACTGAGATAATAAATATGCCAGCTAGCATTAGTGGAAAAATAGACTTAAAGAAACTTCTGATTAATTTAAAACACAACTTTCTTCAAGTTATTATTGCTCTCTGCATAAAATATCCACCTAGAAAAAACATTTCTACTTCTGGGTTTAACCTAAATTGGAAACATGAGCACTGCAAAAGGAGAGAGAGGAAAAGGGGCAGAATAAAAAAGCATGAGCAGAGGGGGGAATGAAGAGTGAATTATGAGAGGACTGACAGGTAGGGAAGCTGGCACGCCAGAAAGCTGTGATTCCATAGAGGAAGAGCAGAAAACAGATTTGGGGTTAATTTGCATTTCAGACTCGCCTCTCCTAGGCTGCAATGCCAGAAATCTGCTGATTTGCACTCACCTCCTCTCTTCTGTCTCTCTGTCTCATTTTTATTCTCTATCTCAATTTTCACTATTTTCTTGATTTACTGTCACTTATGTCACAAGCTGTAATAGCTGATTCTTTTGATAAATTTGAGCCTGTGAGTGTAATGAAATTTGTTGAAAATCCAGTTGCCTAATTTAAAGTGATTATCACTTAGTGCGCTATTCAATACCTGAAGAAAAATATTTTTATTAATGGACTGCTAAAGTGAACTCACTGTACTGAATCACTATTGTCCCCTTCAGCTCGTTTATAGTTCAGACTATGATACGACTTGTTTTCCCACCTCTCTCTCACTGCTGGAGGACAACAATGCATATGTGTGGTGAATGCAGATGCAGTTTTAAGGGTTTCCCATTCTTCATTCAAATAGTCCAATTAGGGGATAGCATATATATATATATATATATATATATATATATATATATATATATATATATATATATATATATATATATATATATTTAGAAATATATTAGAGCTGCAGCTATTGATTATTTTAGTAGTTGAGCAATCTATCGATTACATTGATAAATATTCACCAGAGGAAAAAAAACACAAGTCTTTCAAAATGAACTGCTCATTGGTTTCTTAATTTAAAACTGCAGTGTTTTTAAGTTTAACCCTTTAACCCCTGGAATCATTTTGTTGTTTTAGCTGAAGAAGTCTCAAAAAGTATGCTGCGAGGATGTACTTTTGCCCCTTTTTTCAGGACTACTACTTCTTTCAACATCTGGTACTTGTTTTGCCTTTCTGTATACTATGAGTGTGTAATTGGGGATTATTAACAGAAAAATACAACAAACTTGAAATTTGACAGGTTTTTAATAAATAAGGCATTCAAAATCTACATTAAAAAAAACTTTAGAATTACAATTTTAAGTTTGAACTATAAAACACTTAACAACAATGAGTTGTTAAGTGACAAACTCTGTCCCTATAATTTGCTTTGGAGGTCTCTTTTTCTAAGTCAGTTTAATGGCCCATGTACATTTTTACTGGCTTGTGAAAAAAGCTTACATTTTTATATTTTTAAATATGAATGTACCTTAATTCATAAAACAGTTTATATCATCTCACTTTTAATCTGAAAAATATTATGAAAGCCTTGAAGTTAATATGGTCTAATACACCCGATGCCCCCCCCCCCCCCCCCCCCCCCCTTAGACTCAACCCTGTTTGCTGCAGGTATTGCTTCCATGCAAAATTGGACGGCTGCTGTCAGCCTTCAGTAAGCAGTATAATTGAAACTTGGTAAACCAGCCTAGGTTAACACGTTATCTGCATATTTTAATACAACCTCTGGAGGCTTACTGCTGATTTTTTGCTGTGTAAAAGAAACAGCAGTGGATGGAGGAGCTAAAAAGGTAGCTTTTCTTCCCATCTGTTTAACTGTGCTAGCATCATCATCACTGTTGCCATTGTGTTATCAATATTTTTGTTTAAAACTGGTAGCTACATGGGCTTATTTTTTTTCCCGAAATTTTTATTCATAGGCCGCTTTGAAATACGTTTGTTTTGCAGGTCTGTTTTTAGTCGCAAATCCAGGTGAGACGTGCGTTATACATGGAAGCAAATAATTTGTGTAGAGAATTTTTAAAATCTAATCAAACTAATTTCTCGATAAATTTCTTGATGCATGCTCACTCATCCAGGTAAGTAAATCCCAAAAGGTTGATTCTGTTTATCTGGACGTAGCGTTTTCAGTGGGAGAAACGTTTTGTCACTCATCTAAGTGACTTCCTCGGTCTCAGCTGACTGCAGGTTTCCAGCTGGTGAACCAGTTGCTAATGGATGAGACACACCCAAAATGGCTAACTGAAGGTCGGACAGTCCAGATCACCAAGGATCCCCAGAAGAGACTGGTCCCGTCAAACTACTGACCAATAACCTGCCTGTCAGGAATCATTGCAGCTAAGATGAACAGGTGCATTGTTCAATGCATAAGTGGGGACACAGAAAGGAATGGACAGAAACACTGGACATCAACTACTGGTAGATAGAACAGTTGCTTGAGACTGTAAGACCAGACTGACCAACCTGTACACCACCTGGACTGACTACAAGAAAGCCTACAATTCAATGCAACACACATGGATCTTGGAATGTATGTATGTATAGGTCCCTGGGCGATATGTCTGATAGAAGAAGTGGCTAATCAAGAAATCCTACCAATAGCTGGACAAAGTTGGATTGAAAGAGAGCTTTCTCTACTCCTGTATTAATCTTCTGTGTTCCTATTTTCCTCATTTTCCATCTCTAGTGTTGCTCTTAGACAGATTTTTAGTCTCCATCTGTCCTCATTTGTGTCCTGCAGTGTAGGGAGCTATTAGAGTGATAGAATTGAGATGCACAGCAGGGGGAGATATAGACTCAGAGAGAAAGAAAACTGGAATTAAAGAGAGTGAAATGGAGGTACAGGGCTTCAAATGAGAGCAAATGTTAAGCAGACAGATACATTTGATGCTCATAGCAAACACAAAAACAACATTATCTTGAAACTACATTAAAAAGAGAAAATAACAAAACTTACAATGCATCCTGAAGGTTATTCTTTGAGCTTGCACTACTCCACTAAAAACTATTCCTTTACCAAGAACCAAGGTGAAAAACCTTAGATATCGAAATTAAGATTTAACTACTTTAACATGTAGTCTAACTTTTGGTCAAATAAAATACCTGCCCTACTTTTTGTGGCAGCATATATTTGTTCTTCATAGCAACAAGCAACAAGCTGCTTTATAGTAGGACAACAAATACCTTAATAGAATAAACAGGCTTTCAACCAAGAACTTTTCACACTTGACCATCTCTATTAAACAAGCAAACAGGCGTGCTGGCAAAAGTAGTTAACCTTAGTTATTTGAATCTACCATTTCCGTAAACTCAAATTATTAACTAGCATGTGGTACTCCTGTCCAAGAATGCAGGTGAGATAGCTGACCATTGCATATATGTTTATGTTTCCATGCTCTGTCTCCCTTTAGATACAGATATAAATGTGTTTTCGTAACCAAATACTATTACTGTATGTGTGAATGAGTGGATATGAAGTGACCATTCCATGTACAAAAGTACATGCCTATACAGGCACACACATGGGTGTGAGATTGCATGTTACGTGTGTCTGTCAGTTTGCGTGTTTCCTGCACTGAGCCACAGGAGGCCATCATTTGCCACTTCAAAGTACTTATGCATAATCCTGTGTGGATTCATTTGCACTTGAAACCCACAGATTGAGAGTGAGAGAGAGAAGGAGGGAAAAGCAGACCAGGAGAGGAGAGAGAGTGCAACGCAAGCTGAGGAAAAACTCTGACCATGTGCAACATAAAATGTGCTCTCAAGAGTATCTGGATTGTGTGTGTCTGGAGGAGCAAGATTACATGAGTCATATTCTTGACAATTTTGCCTCCTTCCATCTCCACCTCTCTCTCTCTTTACTATAGTGTGTATGTTCATCTTCCCTTCATGTTTTTTTAATTTTTGGAGGAAATTTTGAGGAAAGCCCTTACAGGGATGCCCTGGTGGGATTCATTCATGCATGGGAAACTAACTAACAGATTGTGCTATACATCACAAATTGATGCACATTTTTTTAATGTATTTATTTTTTTAATGTGTTTTATTTGTCCATATTTGCTTAGATTTAGGTCAGACCTTTTGGAAACCTTCCTCCGGGGTGTAGCTATTTAGTAACTTAGCCTGCTTGTGTTATATATAGGCAGGAAAACATGATTTGTGGTGTTTATCTCTTGGTTTTTAAGTGTTAAGCTTAATGTCACACCCTCAGGCTATGATGCCCAAGCGTGTTTGCCCCAAGAGTGCAATTTGTTCAACTAGTATGATTGCTGCATGCTGCAATACAGCTGGACTCGGACACAGATCACGTAGTGTGATCGCTGTGTGTGTCCCAACACAGATTTTCAATGCTTCCTCAGTGGCAGGTACATCCGTAAAAATGGCTTTGTTAAGTAATTAACAAATACGTGAAAGGACTGTGTGTCATCACTTCTCCAATTAGGCGGTAAAATACAAACAATCATGAAATTCATATTGATTACGAGTGCTTTTAAAAAAGCACATGTCCATGAAAGAGAAAATGATACGTTCATTGAAGGCAGCATGGGTTCAGGCCAGCAGGGGAGTACACACAGTTGTGTTTAAGCACAGTACGAGGCAACTTAGTTTAGTGTGATTTAGTTACATTAGTCTGGGATCTATCTGATAGTCATTGGCGTTCCTGAAGGACCAGTAGCTGTCTTGGCTAAGAATTTGCTATAACCTGTTTACAAATGGAGATATTTTTGAAGGAGTTTAAAAAGGTAAATCTTTATCAAACTTCACACTTTAAAAAATGCAATGTGATTTTTGCTCTCAACAATGATAGCATGGCAGTTAAAGAAGGCTTAAACCGGTTAGGCCAATAAAAGCTGACTGACTACAAGACAGCTACAAGCAAACATCATGCACTCCTGGTGTATTATGTTGTTTGCATCAAAACTCCTGCGTGACTCATTTATGATTATATATATATATGAAATTACATTAATATGACTGCTTGTTGGTTGACAGAAGTTTACTTACCTGTTTGCTTTTCTCATGTAGATTGACTTCATTCTGGGGTAAACAAACATGTAAATTTAGCGTAAATTTGGCACAAGTAACTACACAAGTTAATGTTTCTATTGTGGTTTTCTGTCACAACAAAACTCTCAATGCCTTTTCTTTTTTGTGACAGCTGATACACTTTTATGGTGCCCTGTCAGCAGAGCAGGGTGTGTTCATTTAGGTGTGTGTGTTTGTACGAGGCTCTGAGTTCAGTTATACTCCAGGACTTTTATTTTATGTCAATCCAGTCTCTGAGTTCTCTAATAATTGTAAAAGTGCCAAAAGTAATCTTGAAAACAGTGACTCATACCAATTTCAAAACTTTTAGAGCCTCACAGCACTTGC
This sequence comes from Neolamprologus multifasciatus, assembly GCF_963576455.1. Taxonomy (NCBI): domain Eukaryota; kingdom Metazoa; phylum Chordata; class Actinopteri; order Cichliformes; family Cichlidae; genus Neolamprologus; species Neolamprologus multifasciatus. The sequence goes on from NC_140443.1 coordinate 12,899,816, forward strand.
TCAACTAAACAGCTACTCTGAAAAAAGAACACAATCATGTTATCCCTGTGACTTCAACCTTGTCTGACAGCTTGTGTGCAACCATACTTCATGGTATGGTTTTATGAGTTTCTTCAAACAAACAGAAAAAAAGATGGGGCTTGCTTATCTGTTACAGAATACACCAAAGTTTCTACTTCTGACTTTCGGCACAAACATTTTTACATAAAAAACACATGACGTAATGGCTCATCAAAATGAAACAGATTGGAAAACAAGTCTTAACATTCAGTCTTGGGTGTTGTGACAAGCACAGTATTACAGAGTAATTGACTTCAAAATCTTACAGTTAAGATTAGAGGGTTAATCTCAAGCCATGTTTCCAGAAATGTAGTGTACATGGATGAAGCTTCAGAAGTACAAATGAAGTTTCTATAAATGTAGAGCTAAAGATCAGATTGTTACTTGAAAGTGTATGCAATTACTTAAGAATGAGTAAAAGGGCTGAAACCACTGGTGGGCAACACTGGAGTGGATGACGAGCAGAACAAGGCAGGCATTCGAGCCCAGTGTTTTTTGTTTATTTTATTTTTTTATATTGAGGAGGAGCAATGCAGTTTAGAAGAACTGCAGTGTCAGTGGTAACCAAAATTCAATTCAATTCAATTTTAATTCAATTTTATTTATATAGCGCCAAATCACAACAAAAGTCGCCTCAAGGCGCTTCAAAAGCAGGGTTGGCAAGGTTTGACTGGGGCTCTATGCAGTACTTCGTCTCTGGAGACGACAGAGTGCAAAAACTCAGGGAAAGCCTAATCTGCCATATATAGATGGTGATGTTTTCTAAGGTAGTTAAAAGTTAAGAAGCTCCACAGTCGCAAGATGAAAGCTGCCTTGAGATGCTGAAAGCTCTACACATTGTAGGATCCTGTGCGCTTCTTAGTGTGACAGATTTGGAAATTCGTTGCTAAAACTTAGAACCAGGAGAAGTCATGCAATTTCAGTTTATGATCATGGAACCAAACTGGAACAGCTCTGTATTGTTCCAACATTGCTGGAGATGTCAAAGCAGCAAGCTCAAAGTATATATGGTGAAGTTAGCATGTTATATAATCCACCAGGTTAACTGTTCTAGGAACAAAATGTGCACAGTTGTGTGTCTTGCTGGCATCGAGTGCTGAGTGATTTGTAGCTAGACTAGACTGAGCAATGTGACTCAGAACCTCTGCTGATGTAAAGATGTGTGGTTGAGCTGTTTTGGATGAATCTAGGTCACGCTGTTCAGGGCGTGCAACGTTCACAACTAACTAGCCATGAGGGAGAGAGAGAGAGAGAGCAATAACTACAGTTATTAATGTCTACCCCCCTCACCCAGCCACCGAATAGATTTGTCCATGTTTTTTGTGCATTCAGAGCATTTGTGAATGCATGTATGTAAAACCATGCCAAATATGCTTGTATTTACTGTATGTGTGTGTGTTTCTCTGCATTGCTTTGATGACTGTAGACAGCAGGAAAACAAAATAACCCTCAGGCAGATAGCTGGAGAGCTGGAGAAAGTAAGAGAAGGAAAATGAGAAGACTGGAAGAAAAAAAAAGGAGAGAGATTAATGATCTGAGAAAAGGGACTATAACAGAGAAAAAATAAAGTGTAAGTATGCAGGGGGGGAAACATACATACGAGGTAACAATAAATTGATATGGGACCCTTTATATTTCATTTATTATTTATATTTTCTTTTTCTTTTTCTTTGCCTAAGCACTTGTATTTCTATTTCATAAAGTTTTGCTTTTCATTAACTCAGAAGCTTAGAAAAACCCTGAGGAAATGTTTAAATTTAACATATCTGCACATTTTTTTCTAATTGTTTTGTGCCTGTCTTTCTACAAACTGAACCTAACATGAATGCAGTAACTAACACGTAATCCTAAACAACAAATTTTGGACATGTTTTTCTCAGTTAGATTTTCGATAGTGTATAACTTGAGTTATATATCAAGTTAATCTTGTTGAGGGTTTTGACTTTTTGGAAGTATCACAAAAATATGAGTGTAAAAGAGTAGAAGGAGAAGTGGGATGTCTGGAAGGAGTCCTTTCTTGCTGTTTCACTCTAATCACTGCTCACTTCTTTTATACCTCCACACAAACTCACTGCTCTCAAAAATATTTACCTCCCTGTATGTAACTCTGACTTTTAGTCCACACTTTCTTGAATATTAACACTACACACTGCTTGTTGTCATCCCTGTTTGAGGTGATATATGCAATACCACATATTTACCAGTTAAAAATATAAAGCTTAGGGCGTAGTCCCACACACTGAGTCAATGCTCTTTCTTGGTGAGGAAAAACACAAGATGTCTCTTAAGTTCTTCAAATATTAGCATGTTGTGGCCACAGTGATTCTGCTGTGGAAACAAGCATAGTTAGAAATGAAGGGTTCAGTGCTACATGTCTCACTGCATATCACTGCTTCTGGTACCTGTTGAAAATCAAGCTTCGGCTGTTTGGCAGAGGTTGAGTCGTAGGGTGGAGGATTGTTCTTTTTGGCCTCATGCTGTGCTACCATCTGCCAGCTCTCCTTTCATGCAATAAAAATGACAGTATTATTAATGTCTCCAATCCTAAACATTGTAGATTACTTTGTTACTTTTATTCTACCACCAGAGGAACTGAAGTCATCTGATTGTAGTTCAGGGGAAAAAAACACACCCTTAATTGATTGTTTTTCGTCTCAGTGGATAATTGAAGAACCTTTGTAACACAATTAACAGCATTGGTTGTCTGATAGATAACTGTAATGAGATTACAAAGTACAGCACTACAATTGTGAGTTACAGAAAAATGTAATGCGACTAGTAGCATGTTACTTTGTTTGCTGTGTTATGCTCAGCACTTTTCATTAGAAGCATATCCCTACTTGTTTAAACTATTGTATGTTCTTTCTCTTTACCTGGCTTTGTTACATCCACATATGTTTTTATATCTATGTCCACAAAAACAAATATTCACGATACAACTGTCTCTCCTTAACATGACATTGTAGATAAAATAACAAAATAATTGGATTTTGCTTTATTAATGCCTTTAAAATCAGTTGACATTAGTTGACATTATTTTCTTTCTTCTGCGGGAAGATTATGTGTGGTAAAACTCACTCAGAAAAAAAGTAAGTTAAGAATGCACGATAGGCTTTTAGAAGAATCCATCCATCTTGATACGCGGCCCAGTCGTGGGGACAGCAGCCTAAGCAGAGAAACCCAGACCTCCCTCTCCCCAGCCACCTACTCCAGCTTATCCGGGGGAACACCGAGGAGTTCCCAGGCCAGCCAAGAGATACAATCTCTCCAGCATGTTCTGGGTCTGCCCCGGGGCCTCCTATTGGTGGGATATGCCCAGATCAGGTCACCCAGGAGGCATCTTTATCAAATGCCTGAACCACCTCAACTGGCTCCTTTCGATGTGGAGGAGCAGTAACTCTACTCCTCCCACATGCCTGAACTTCTCACCCTATCTCTAATGGAGAGGCCAGTCACCCTTCGGGGGAAGCTAATTTCCGCCGCTCATATCCGCAGTCTCGTTCTTTGGGTCACTTCCCACAGCTTGTGACCATAGGTGAGGGACCGGTACAGCGTGCGCATCATTGCATCTCTCGATCTCCCGCTCCCTTTTCCCATCACTTGTGAGCAAGACCCCAATATACTCAATTCTTAATTCTTCTGTTGGAAGAATTACCCAGCTAACTTTATTTGCTGAGAAGCACCCCAGGCATTAACATTTAGATATGTAAGTTGATAGGCGTGCTATTTAAAGGCTGGGGAAGCTTCCCTTCCTTTTGGGAGGCAATATAATTTCAAACACTGAAACACTTCATTAGTAAAATTACATTTTCTAGTAGTTGTGTTTCAAAAATAATTAAAAATATAAACTCGTGCCGGCATCATGGATATTAAATGGCTCTCCAGGTATCTGATTCTTCTCTGGCGGAATGTAACCTGTCAAAGACCTGAAGGATGACTGAGACAAGCTGCAATGGACCAGTAACAAATGATCAAAGAACAAATAGCTTGTATCCTTCCACCAGTACTCCACTCCTAAATTATTGCCTGATCACTTAGAGCTTTTTTACAGGTTCACAAAGGTCTTATTGAGTGCCTCAGAATAACCATAACTAATCTTAAATGTGTTACTAAACAATGTATTACTGCCCTAAACTGTGTCAAAAATATGACATGGTCTATAAAATTAGGCAATTATAGGAACCAAGCTAACTCAGAGAAAGAACTCTAAATGGATGAATAGTCAGAGTCACTGAACTCATACTCTCTCCTGGCATTTCCATAATAGAATGAATTGTTTTTCACTCTCTTTCCTTCTCACCTTATTTTATCTCTTTGTTACTCTCCCACACAGACTCTCAAAATCTCCCTCTCCTTTTTTTGTGCCTTAATACTCGCTCACTTTTTTCCCTAAGCTCATCCTACTCTCTCTCTCTCTCTCTTCCACCCTTCGCATTGTGTACCTCTCTCTCCCCCACCCCCTCCCTCTTGGGGCTTGAGTGGTCGTAACGTAAGCGCCAGTCATCTCTTATCATCGCCTCTGTGTTCCCTGAGCGCGCGGCAGTCCACATCTCTCCCTCTGTCTCTTCTTTTCTCTGTCCTCTTATCGCTTCTGTTTGTCTCTTTCTGCCTTTTCTTTGGATGGTACACTAATAAGGAAAACTCAATGTCTGCCGTCATGTTTTGTGGCTTGAGAAGGGACGTTGGGGCAAACAGTGTCGGTGAGTGTGGAAGAGGGAAAATTATTTGATTGAGCGTTCAACAGTTTTGCAATTTGTATTCTTCGTTATTTATTTATCGGTGGCATTGTTGTGCTGATCGAACTATATTTCCCAGGAATTGCCTCCCATTTAATAATTCCATGATGCATCCTGTTGTTTGGGAATTCGTATAATAAAAACAGTTTTCTGTAGGTGGCGCTCTTTTCTGTGTTCAGCTTTGTTCATGTTTTCTATTGATATAGTTTTTTTGTGTGTTTTCTTTTCTATTTATTTATTTTCAATTCAAACAACAATGCTTGTCACATTTGATAGGAGTGTTTCTTTTTTTTCTTTTCTTATTTTCTTTGGTCACCGTTTTCTTGTCTCAGATTTATGCTTTTGTATTAGGTGTTGTGGTATTCTCACCGTGAATGGAAGATTGTGCAAAATTGGACTCCTTTGGTGAAAAACCATGATTGTTATTATCAGGACTACTTTGTGAATTCAGGTATACCTTAAACGATCATGTTCATATATACTGTATGATGCAGAGCAAAGATAAGATTTGGTTCTTCATCATGGTTAATATGTGTTAACCATAGACTGTATAATAAGATGGCTGTAGCTACGGTGACATCACCTGCTGTTTTGTGAAGTATCATTTTAAAGTCTTATGCATAGCACTTATTGAATCTGATTTGACCACATTTGGAGAAGAGGTTGGAGCCAGGAAGGTATCTGTGAACACTACCATTGGTTAACTAGCTTGACTGGTAGGGTCCATAATGTAGTCCATAACTTTCTGCTATATTGAATTAATCCAATGGGATGCATTATAGTGAAAAATAAGCTTCAAACTAAAAAACAAAACAAAACAATTTGAACAGGTGCAACTGAGCCCATTTGTTAAGGTATCCCTAAAAACAATCAGTGTACATAGACCCAAAATATGCAGTTTTTTTGGAGTTAGCATGACTTTGAAACTGATATATTATCGATTTTTAAACTAACATATTTCAACTAAACTGACTTAACCAAGCCAAGTATTTTGCATTGCCTAAACCAAACTAAGTAGGTTTTATTGCTTAAACTTAAGTAGTTTCATTAAAATGAATAAATAAAAGATCCCAATGAGATATGTGACTCAAACTCCTGTCTGCCAGTCCATCCTGTTTATATACTGTATGTGCACTTTTTTGTCCTTTAAGGTGGAAAACGTTTGGATAAGTGAAGACGCATCAACATCTATTGTATGAGGTCAGGTTCATGCCCACGAAATAAAAACAACAACAACAACAATGAAGCAAATGCATCGATACATATTTTTTTAAACTATTTCTCCAATTCATGGTCATAGGTCCTATCACAGTTGTCATGAGCAAGAGGCAGTATGCATCCTGAACAGGTCATGAGTCTACTGCAGGACGAACAGATCAGACAACTATTTATGCCCATATTCATACCCACAGTCACCAATTGATCACCACTTAATCAGCAATAGAACACTTTTGCACATTACTAGTGCTACATCACAAAGTGGTATAAATGCTTTTGGAAAAAGTATCATATTGTTTTATAAGATTATGTGCTATTGATTCAATTTGAAGTATTCCACATGGTGTCATAGCCAAGAAACAAAACTATCAACCATGATATCAGCATAACACATTTCTGATTCTATTCTTCTACAACATACAGTACATTAGTGTAGTAAAGTTAACGAGATGCATCAGGAGTATTAATAAGGTGAGCACCATCCTATTTCATGCACGAATGAACATAGTGGGAGATATATTCTGTGAAATGGCCTCAGAGACTAACCAAGATGATAACAATGCAGTGATACTCACAAAGCTGCTTTTATTTCTTTTAGTTTTATGTAGATACAGACAGAGGTTCCGTATTTCACTGCATGCTTTGAGTTATTGCTGTAATTTAGATTCATTATTACAGAAGATTAAAACAGAAAAGTTAAATTCCCTAACACTGCATATTTTAAAAGACTGTGACAAAAACAAACATTTTACTTTATTTTTTTAAGTAGTTTGATACTGTAGTTCTCATATGTCTCTTAGAATATGACCAAATAGACAGTTTTTCACTTCTTTATGCTGTTTGCACTGTTTTGTGGGGCTGATTTAATCTCACCATTGCTGAAGGGATAAGGATATAAAGCAGAAATATACAATAAATGTATGATGAGAGCTTTATCACCACGTTGGCTTTCTGCCGACAGCTTGATTTGATCCTCTTTATTTTCTGAGCTGATATATGGTGATTATTATGCAAGTACGTCTTCCAACAAATTGATGCATTTTCATGCACTTTGAATTAATCCATAAATATACAAAGGCCCCACCAGCCTTAATTCAGTGGCTGAGATGGACAGTCCCATTTTTCCTAATTATGTTTTATATAGGGGAGGAGAGGATAGGCATGGAGTCAAATTTTAATTCATACCTGCACCTTCAGACTGAACATGTAAAGGATCATACTTATGTTTTAGACAGTTCAACTTGGAAAATGGATTATTCCCTTTGTGCTTGCTCCTGTTTTGTAGCACCAGAAATTTTATTCATTCTGGTCCATAATTATATGTTTTTGCCTTTAGTCTGCAATAAGGATCACCAAGGTTGTCTTCTAAGTTTTATTGTTCCTTCCATTTACATTCAAATCGAGTTGATATCCAGAAGGTATTCAGTGACATGAAATAATAAGTCTCCTCAAAAACTTAACAACCCATTTATGAAAATGTGCGATATAAAAGTTTAAAAAAAAATAGTTACCTGAAAATTCTATCTAAGTACAATGAAAATATATGTGTACTTTGTTACTTCCCACCTCTGTTAATAGTGACAGTTGTGAGGCAGTGAGTATGTCAGAAATTATCATCAGCTTTGCATGTTGCATTCATATTTCTCTGTTGTTTCCTACAAACTGAATTTTGCTCAGCAAGTTGTAACTATACTCCTCTGGCAGGACATCTGTTCTCTGATTACAAGCATGATGATAATGCAGCTAAACAGAATGCAGACATGAGTGATCAGTGGCAATCTGCAGTCACTGGGCTCTATTATTAAGTACACCTGTGCAACTATAAAGAGCATGATTAGACATTTGCATTAGATAATGCAAATATCAAGTCTGCCAATGACATGGAATTAACACATTTAGACATGTCGACATGGTCAGGATGACTTGCTTAAGTTCAAACCAAGAATCAAAATGGGGAAGAACCGAAGCATGCAGAAAAGCATCTCTGTATGTACAAGATGGGAACCTTGAAGTAGATGCATTACAGCAGCACAAGACCACACCAACTGCCACTCCTGTCATCCAAGAACAGGAATCTAAGGCAACCGTTCCAGCAGTCTCACTCATATTAGACAAGAGAAGACTGGAAACACAGTTTCCAGTAGTGATGGGATTTCCGGCTCTTTTTAGAGATCCGGCTCTTTCGGTTCGGCTCACTAAAAAGAACCGGCTCTTTCGGCTCCGAACCGGCTCTTCAGGTTGTTTTGTTGCTTTAATTAATTTATTATTAACAATAATATAAAATTAAGCACAAAAGGAATTACTAACGCTAAAAAAGTGGCTTTATTTATATATGTTTATTTATAAATATATGCGGTGGCCCCTAGAGACAAAACACGTACAAACTCCAAAACACATTTCTAGCATGAACTGAACTTCCAAAGCAGAGCTACTAGATCACTTAAATTACACAATTGAAAGCATGTGTGTATTGTTTGTGGATTTATACACAGGCACTCATATATATTCAAATAATTAAAAAAAAAAAAAAAGTTCATTTACCTGTTACTACCACACACCAAATCCGGTCGTTGGTACTTGCTGGCTTGTGTAGCCACTAGGTAACAAAAGCTCAACACTGCGCCCAGCATCCTGGAGCACTTCTGTTGTCTTTTGTACGCGTTTTGAGTTTTTACGTGCTTCGGAGTTTTTACGTGTTTGTACGTGATTTGAAGTTTGTATGTGCTTTGTCTCTAGGGGCCACCGTAAATATACTTTTATTTATTCACTCCACATAAAATGTAATAAATAAATTATATAATACAAAAATCAACTATTCACATTTCAAATTTTAACTATCATCATCTGCAACCGAAAATAGTTGTGGATGATTACTATACCTTTCTAATGTGACGTTGTTGTCCCTGGCTCTCTTTCTCTCTCTCTCCCTCCAGCTCTGTTCCTGTGCTGTGAGTGTAACTACAGCCCCTCCCCCCTCTGCCCAGCATAAAGCACAAGGCTCGCGTGCGAAAAACCACGTGACGGCTCGCGATAAGGAGCCGGCTCGCGTCGTTCACGTCAAAGATTCGGCTCTAAGAGCCATTTCGTTCGCGAACGACCCATCACTAGTTTCCAGCTTTCTGCTAAAACATTCAGATAATGAGGGGGATATTTTCTTGGTAAACAATGGGTCCTTTACCATTTGAGGATTGTTTAAGCTTACCTGACTACTATTGACCATCTTTATGGGCACAGTGTGTCTCGTAATGGTCTCCACGGTCAAACTGAGCATTTTTGGGATGTGGAGGAACGGCAGTGTAATGTAAATACAGACCAAAATCTTTTGTTAGTCGTGCCAGTATAATGCTGACATTTCTTACTGTGTCTTTAACACATTATGTTCTCTTTCCTGTCATTTACATTTTTAGACAGTTAGATAATGCTCTTACCTCAAGCAGCTTACTCCAGGTGCATCACGGCAGCGTGCGCGGGGGATCAAACCATGTGACTAATTAATGACGGGGCTGTCTTTCTCATCACAACACCCAGTTATTTCTCATTTTCATCACTCTTCTCTTTCTCTTCCTTTGCCGGTCCTCTGATAAAACCAGCTCAACTTAGTTAACTGAACATCAGTTTGAATCTGCTACAGAGATGCGTTGGCACAAGAAACAAAACTGTAACTTCAAAGGTGTTTTTGACATCTTTTTCCTGCCCTACAACTGTCAAGCTGATTTCTCCTTTTGCCTGATTTTCTTCATCTGTGAGATTTTTCTATCTTTGTTGAAATCCGACAGTACTTTGTTTGTCATGTTTTTAGGGATGTTTGCCTCCTATTATGGTGGATTTGGTGACATTTAATGTGTCTTATAGTTGAAATGCAAATCTCGTGCAACAATGTATTTTTATGGCAATAATCAGATGACCAGGAATGATGTGGAGTGCATTTTTGCAGCAGTGTTTTTCAGAGTGTGTGGTGATAAAGCTTTTATAGCAGGAGTGTCAAATATAAGGCAGAATTGGCCTGGCAAAGACTCCAGTCCAGCCCACCAGATGGCACTGGAAAATATCAAAGGATCCATATAGATTTTAAACCTCTAACTATATTTTCACAAGTTTTACAGTTTTCCTGTTGATAAAGACCATCACCCTGTCAGCTCAACACAACAAGAAGTAAGGAGATGCCTGCTTGTAATTTAACAACAATAATAACAATAATCTTTAGTTCAGTCATGGAATTGCTTTTTACCATTTTCATGACGGTGTACAAAATCCTCCTTACTCAATAACTTAATATTTCTTTGCAATATCCAATATTCTCCACATTGCTGGAGGTACTAATGTTAAAATCTTAAAATTTGCAACATGTGTATCAGATTTGTCTGGCAGGCAGACAATGTTGTTCTGGATTTAATGTGTAAAACACCTGTATATTAATCATGTTACTAAAACCCACAGAGAAAAACTTCTGTATCACAGTGCCTGTGCTTAACAGTGAGATCATGATATAAACTAAACATTTCAGCACAATATTCAGTATTTTTGTGTGGCAGAAAAAAATATAGCCTTCAGGTGAGAAGTGAAAGCCAGCCATTTCTCCTTTACATAGCTTATATCAGCTGTACTTCTTGAATTGATTTTCTTCATATCTTGAAGAAATGTACTTTTTTCTTGCAATTGCAGATCTTAAAAACAACAACATTTTTTTCCCTTATAGCACTGTTCTTGATATCCTTAAAATATGTTTTGTTTCTGATGAGGCAAAAAAGAGAGGCTGTGAGCAGTGAAGCATTTACTCTGGGAGAGTAAAACAATATTATAGTAACAAATTATGTTATAGCAGTTTCGGTCATTATAATAAATATAAATACCCAAAAAAGAACATCTTTTGGTTAACTGTCTATTTCAGATGGATGCTGTACTGATGAATATTCTGTGTCATCTGCTTTAGAAAGTTTGTCACAGATAAACTTTAGCAAGAGTTTAGCTTGGCAAGAAAGAGATAAAGAGGTGACACAGAGCGAGGGAGAGAGAGAGAGACATGAGACCATTAGAACTAAAGTGTTGATGAGACCCCTCTGCTGCACCCCTATTCTACCCTCCAACCAGATCCATACAGGCAGCAATTACTACAACAGACAAGCTATTAACCACCCTAATTACTGCTTGTTCCTTCCATAGACACTCAGTGTGTGGGTGAGACATCTACTCTGTGTGTGTGTGTGTGTGTGTGTGTGTGTGTGTGTGTGTGTGTGTGTGTGTGAGAGAGAGAGAGAGAGAGAGAGAGAGAGTTTGGAGAGTGGGTGTAAAAAATTGTGCAAGAGGTGACAGAACTTGTATGTGTACAGGTCACTGTGTGTGCACATGTACAACACGCTTTTCTTGCCATTTTTCCCCCGTCTGTTTAATATTTACTGAGTGTGTGGGTGGTTGGGTGGGTGGGAGGGTTACTGTTCATATGTGCGGTATTTTGTAGTTTTTGTTTTTGTTTTTTTCTGTATCTTTTTTTTTTTATCCCTCTTTGTACTAGCTTTGTCATGAACAATAGCCAATTACACATCTTCAATTTCATTCAGCATCATAATGGCAGCAATCAGATGCGTTAGCATTCAAAAACTCAGAGCTTGTGTGTCTATGCATGTCACAAAGACACACACGCACACCCTACACACACACACACACACACACACACACACACACACACACACACACACACACTTTATAGAGGTTCTAAACTGGCTACCATTAGGTAGGGATGGGATGCACCGGTTCTGACATAAACGGTAGCAACCACACCGAAAAGCAGTGCACATTTCGGTGCTTTGTTTCGGTGCTTTTTTTTTCCTGAGATGTCATACACTTTGGATTCTAGCCAATCATTTTACCTTTGCAAGCGTAGTAGGCGGGCCCAGTTACGTAGATTCTTTTAGAGCAGAGCTACAGATTAAAAATGCCCAAGGCGAAGCGGTCAAAAGTCTGGCTGTACTTCACAGCAAAATATGCAAACTCAGCAGCTTGCAACAAGTGCTTTAAGCTGATACTGTGATACTGTGCAAAGGAGGTGACACCTCGAATCAGATGAAACACCTGGCGACGTATAGCATTTTGTTAAAAGCCGAGAAATGCACCGCATTTGATAGCTTGCTGCGAGACCTCACATCTACTGCGGGTGTGGTGCCTGTTATCAGACGCGGAGTTAGCCACATCCCCCAAAAACCCGAAGAGTAGAGTCCTGGCCCCTAGCCCTGCCAGTGTAGCAGATACTCCCTTCACCCTTGCCAAAAAGGCTAAAATGACCAAAGAAAAAGTGGGAAACAGCTAAACATGAGAGGTTTTTGGACAAAGTTTGTGTTTTTTTTTCTTCCATTGATTAAGCACTGCTTCCAGCTGAGAGTGATACCATATATGCCCTATAGCTGCAGAAAAAGGCTAACATTGTTATCTTTTTACAAAAAAACAGCTAAACATGAGAGGTTTTTGGACAAATTGTGTGTTCTCCATTCTTTAAGCACCGGTTTGAGCACCGTTTAAGCACTGGCACCATTTCAAAAGTACCGGTTTGGTACTGGTATCTGATAAAACCTAAACGATACCCATCCCTAGCTACCATACCAGTACATACAATCAGCTACTTTAACATATATATTGTAAATGGAAATGTACATTAATAGTGTAGTATGCTAGAAAAAGAGTTCTATTCTATAAATTCTCTAAAAGGAGTTTTAAATGGAATAAATGTAATGGAAGTTTTGTTATTCACATTTAAAGTGATTTGCAACTGCATTAATTGAGAATTTATTGTAATGCTCTGTATCTTCCATCTCTCCATTCTCTAATTACCTGCTCTTTATCTTTGTTTATTTAATATAAACACATAAATCTTTAAGCGTAGTTCTTAAAATGTTACGCTTTAACTTCAGCCAATGGTGTTCAATTCAATTTTATTTATATAGCGCCAAATCACAACAGCAGTCGCCTCAAGGCGCTTTATATTGTACAGTAGATCGTACAATAATAGATACAGAGAAAAACCCAACAATCATATGACCCCCTATGAGTAGGGATGGGTATCATTTAGGTTTTATCCGATACTGGTGCCAAACTGGTACTTTTGAAATGGTGCCGGTGCTCGAACCGGTGCTCGAACCGGTTCTTAAAGAATGGAGAACACAAACTTTGTCCAAAAACCTCTTATGTTTTTATTTTTATTTTTTAATTTTAGAAGTCTCTTTTTTTCTGCAAAATGATAACCAAGTTAGCCTTTTCTATTGATACAACATACCTCCTTTGGTTGGAACCGGTGCTTGAACAATGGAAAACACAAACTTTGTCTCTCATGTTCAGCTGTTTTTTTAGTAAAAAGATAACAATGTTAGCCTTTTTTGCACCTATAGGGCATATATGGTATCATTCTATCAAACAAGAAGACAGCTGCATGTAACTACGACGGTGTTTGCTAGTTCACCTTATGTGCATTAATTTAATAACGTGGTTAGCGTACTCAACGTAAATTACACTCTAAAAGAACGTACATACCTGGGCCCGCCTACTATCCTTGGAAAGGTAAAATGATTGGCTAGAATCCAAAGTGTGTGACATCTCAGGGAAAAAAAAGCACCGAAATAAAGCACTGAAATGTGCGCTGCTTTTCGGTCTCGGTACGGTGTCCATCCCTATCTATGAGCAAGCCTTTTGGCGACAGTGGGAAGGAAAAACTCCATTTTAACAGGAAGAAACCTCCAGCAGAACCAGGCTCAGGGAGGGGCGGCCATCTGCTGCTACCGGTTGGGGTGAGAGAAGGAAGACAGGATAAAAGACGTGCTGTGGAAGAGAGACAGAGATTAATAACATATATGTTTCAATGCAGAGAGGTCTGAAAACTGAAGGCTCTCCTTCCCATTCTACTTTTAAATACCCTACGAACAGCAAGTAAGCCTGCAGTGTAGTGATGGGTCGTTCGCGAACGAAATGGCTCTTAGAGCCGAATCTTTGACGTGAACGACGCGAGCCGGCTCCTTATCGCGAGCCGTCACGTGGTTTTTCGCACGCGAGCCTTGTGCTTTATGCTGGGCAGAGGGGGGAGGGGCTGTAGTTACACTCACAGCACAGGAACAGAGCTGGAGGGAGAGAGAGAGAAAGAGAGCCAGGGACAACAACGTCACATTAGAAAGGTATAGTAATCATCCACAACTATTTTCGGTTGCAGATGATGATAGTTAAAATTTGAAATGTGAATAGTTGATTTTTGTATTATATAATTTATTTATTACATTTTATGTGGAGTGAATAAATAAAAGTATATTTACGGTGGCCCCTAGAGACAAAGCACATACAAACTTCAAATCACGTACAAACACGTAAAAACTCCGAAGCACGTAAAAACTCAAAACGCGTACAAAAGACAACAGAAGTGCTCCAGGATGCTGGGCGCAGTGTTGAGCTTTTGTTACCTAGTGGCTACACAAGCCAGCAAGTACCAACGACCGGATTTGGTGTGTGGTAGTAACAGGTAAATGAACTTTTTTTTTTTTTTTAATTATTTGAATATATATGAGTGCCTGTGTATAAATCCACAAACAATACACACATGCTTTCAATTGTGTAATTTAAGTGATCTAGTAGCTCTGCTTTGGAAGTTCAGTTCATGCTAGAAATGTGTTTTGGAGTTTGTACGTGTTTTGTCTCTAGGGGCCACCGCATATATTTATAAATAAACATATATAAATAAAGCCACTTTTTTAGCGTTAGTAATTCCTTTTGTGCTTAATTTTATATTATTGTTAATAATAAATTAATTAAAGCAACAAAACAACCTGAAGAGCCGGTTCGGAGCCGAAAGAGCCGGTTCTTTTTAGTGAGCCGAACCGAAAGAGCCGGATCTCTAAAAAGAGCCGGAAATCCCATCACTACTGCAGTGCGAGAGTGAAGTGCTCTAATAGGGTGATATGTTACAACAAGTTCATTAAGATAAGATGGGGCCTGATTATTATCCTTGTATGTCAGGAGCAGGGTTTTGAATTCAATTCTGGATTTAACAGGGATACAATGAAGGGAAGCCGATACAGGAGAAATATGCTCTCCAAATATTTGAACATTTTAAAAAAGAATCACCCTCACATTGGCTGAGATTGTGGATGGATCTCAGATGTTCTCTTAACTGATGTTTGGAGGGGTTTTTTTCAACACCTTTTACCTTCCATTTGATTGCATTTGTCTCTGCCCATTGGGCCCATTAACTTAAGAGGTTAACCCTAATTCCCCATCTTCACTGTGCTAATACGTTTATATTACCCTAACCATACTTCTGTAGCTAGCCACCAGGTAGCACAGCTAGCCTAACCCTACAAACACTGGCAATTTTTTTTTTTAGAAACCCTTCAGTGAGAACATGGTATTTAAATAGAAGCTAGCAACCAACATTGTTGGGCCTTGGGCTGCATTGTAACACCTGGAAGAACAGCCACACTGACCATTCATTGGAGATGACAGAATTTGGACCATTTTTAACTCTCAGTGATACCACAGTGTTTGTTTAATTTGGTAACCGAGAAGAGTTGGGACCTGGAAATGGATAATGTCATCAGACCTAAGCAGCAGATTGTGAACAATTTTCATGAAAAGACCAGAACAAATGATGTTTTAGTCTTTTTCTGTGTTGTTCTTACCTGTCATCTCCATTCATTCCTATTGAAGATATCAGTTCTTTATAATGAGTCAATCAGGGTCCACTAGAAAAAAATCAAAATAGCTCTACAGTGCATGTGAAACAAAGATATACCAGTGACCGGGTCGTTGATTTTTATGGTGTTTGTGTGACACCAAAACTTGATGTAACAGAGGAAAAATGTATGTTATTTCTTCAGATACATTGCCATTTGTTGTTGTTATGATCATTAAAGGGCAGTAACAATTTCAAGGTAGTGTGACCTAAACAAGCAAAAATATTTAGTAACATTACCACTAATGGTCTAGAGTAACACAACACAATTGAAAGGCTGCATAGCTTTCTTCCAGACTTGTTGGAATTTGAGAAGTTTGAAGAAAGGTTAAAAGGGATCTTAGTTGGGTCATTTTAAAGGTTAAGCTGTATGTTTCTGGTTATACAGGTACTACACACATACACATCATCATATTAAGATTATTCTATAGATGTATGGTGACTCATTGCAACCTCACAGCAAGACACTCTTCAGTCAACGTCAGGGAAGGACCTTTATACGTGGATAAAGGCTTTCTTGAGTTAGTCTCCCATTACCTGTCGGCCACACTAAGGAATCTACAAATAATTATGGCAGACATATAGACAATGTGAATGACTACTTCCTGGATTTCCGTTGCATTTTGCTTTTCTTGCAAATCAAAATTAACATAAAGTGTAGTTTATGTAAGTTTGTTTGAAAATATGCATACTTGTGAGTCTGTCTTCTGTCTTTTTCTTCTCATTTTCCTGCATTGAACAAACAGGTGTATCTCTTTTTCTGAACACTTCAGCAGCACGCTTGTTCATTTGTTTTGTGATGCCTACTTGGTAGTATAGTGAATAGCGAATGATTATAATAGTGTACTTGCTTTAATTTCTTATTCAACAAAATGAATAGGCTGAGTTACTCTGTTCGCTTCTTTTCAATTGGATCTTGTGTTCTCTTTTATGCACCCTGAGAAGCCTGACTGAGTAGTGGTGCATTCTTTTCACATGAAGCCTTCTTCCACTTTCATACAAACGTACCTGGCAGCTGCTCACTGCAATCACAGCTCATTCAAGTGTATTATGCATATTAGTCCAGGAAAAACATCATAAATAAAACCTTATTATGTTAATATTTACTATTGTGTACAGTGCTGTGACATTCTTGACATTGATGTGTTCTTCCAAACATATCATCAGTGACAGATTTTCATTAATTTCAGTTTACAGATTTTGATGAATTCTTAAATCTCTACGGTCAGACTGCAACTAGTCACAAATTTTTGCCTATGCAAATTTGCTCTTGTTATGGAAATTATTCACTTTTTCATGACTACAAATGAAAGCCAGGGGTGAAAACATACAAAGTTCACTTAGTTTATTGCAGTTACAAACCCCTTTGTCTCTCTATATTCAGTGATGGATCTCTACAGAATTGGCTTTAAATGAGTGGCATCAACTTACCAATAAGAGGCTCTGCTGTGTATATGCATGTGTATAATAATAAGCACAACGAGATGACACCTAGATTCACCCATGCATCCACTTTGTTGTCACATTTGGAGAAACCACTCTGTGTGTACTTGAGAGAGTACAAATGTATGTTTGTATGTATATCTATGATTAAGTTGTTGGGGTGTTGTGTCTAGTAAGTACTGTTATATACCACTGAGTGTTTTTGTGTGATTGCTAAAGAAAGAAATGGTTAAACTAAGATTGTGTGTTGGAAGGTGTTTTCCTAATTATGTGCTTTAAAACTGTAGGTCAGAGTATGATCATGATATGCATTAGTGCTATGCTTGTCAGTAAATATCAACTTATCAATCTCCAAAAGTTGATTCTGTTCATCTGGACGTAGCGTATTCTGGGAGAAACGTTTCGTCACTCATCCAAGTGACTTCTTCAGTCTCAGCTGACTGCAGGATTCCCCAATCTTATAAACAGTACATTTGCATAATGACTGAAACCAGCCCACTGAAGGAACAATGGGCTGTGAATCTCTGAATCGAGGAGGGGGCCTAAGGGTACATCTTTCGCCATCTTGCAATGCTGTGATTGCAGCCATTCCCCAACTCTCTGTGAATGGTACTCATGGCCATTGATCAGTGGTCTTTGATCAGTGGGTTTTGGTCAGTGGTTGTTGATCAATGGTCATGAGAATTTGCATAATTATGATTAAGGAACTGACCTCACAGCCCATTGTTCCTTCAGTGGGCTGGTTTCAGTCATTATGCAAATGTACTGTTTATAAGATTGGGGAATCCTGCAGTCAGCTGAGACTGAAGAAGTCACTTGGATGAGTGACGAAACGTTTCTCCCAGAATACGCTACGTCCAGATGAACAGAATCAACTTTTGGAGATTTATTTTCCTGGATGATTGAGAATGCATCAAGACATCAACTTATCAAATTCAGATTAGAAGCTCAGCATTGATTTGATCTGTGGTTGAGAGGAAGATGATTAGTTGTGCAAGCTAAACATCAGCTTGGTGTATTGACACATGAAAAATACCCCAATATTGTTTTGCTCAAAACCTTTGCTACTTTCCAATTCATTTTTTGCATTGCTATCTTGACACCATATTCTCAAGTGTTTTCTGCTAATTCAAAACTCACCATTTGAAATGCAAATATCCACATTTCGCAGATCAAAGACTTTCATACATCTAGTTTAAAACTGGGCAACACTTTTATCTGCATCTGGGTCATTTCAGCAGTAACTATATTTCCATATTGGTTCAAACTATATGTTAAACTATAGTCTCTGAAAGCCACACTGAACCAGAGACTGGAGAATAAGAACTGGACTGTTGCCTACTGGTCCAAAGTCCTCTGTACAGATCAAAGTAAATTTTACATTTCATATTGAAATCAAGATCTTAGAGTCTGGAGGAAGAGTGAAGAAGTATAAAATCAAAGTTGTTTGAAGTCTAGTGTGAAATTTCCACAGACATGATGATTTGAAGTGCTTGCTGTGGTTGTGTAATTTTAGAGCACTTCATGCCTCCATCCCAAGTTTGATAAAGATGCCGATTCCCTTTTTTCAGCATGACTCAGTACCAGTCAAAACTACATGCTATTACCATGTTCCTGATCTGAGTATATTTATGTTTGGTCATTCTAAATTGCCCAAAGGTGTGAATGTAAGTGTGAATGTTTGTCTGTCCCAGAGTGTACCCAGAATTTTTTGACCTACAACCCCATAAAACACTTAAAATATATCATACATGCATGCATACATGCAATGTGCTACTGTGTGTCTGTGGGTGTGTGTGTTTGTGCACCAAAAAGTACAATTATTTGTGTATTAAAGTAATATGATACTTTGATACACAAATAATTGTGCGTTTTGGTGCATAGATGTTTTTTTAGTCTGTTATTTCTTCACATTAGTGGAATTTTGAGTAGCAGACATACAACTTATAGGCTAACATTTAAACAGCATCCTATTTTTAATTCTTTTTTTCTGTTTCTTTTAATTTATTCATTTATTCATTTATTTGCAATGGAGATGCCACAATTTTGTGGTGGTGGCGAGGCCGAGGCTTGAATTTAATTTAGGGTGGCACAAAAATCAGTGTCTTGTTCAGTTTTCATTCTGAATAGCACAGAGCTGTAGGCTGTATTGTAACTATTTTGGTCACTCACTTTTTCATCAGCTCACACAGCCAACAGTGAGTGACTACATGCATTAAAAATGCATCACTATGGGTTTTTCACTTCTTTTAATAAAAAAAAATATGTTAATAAAAATGAAAGCAACACTAAACATGTAACATCTGTTGTGGGGCACACACATGCACACATACAGTAGCATATTGCTTTTGCAGTATATCCTGAGTGAACATTTAGTTGACAAGAAATGTTGGCATACTACATATACTGTAACTGACACAACATAAGTATATTGCAATTTCTGTTCAGCTGTTTAGTTTTGTTCGGAAAATAATAAACATTTAAAATAATTCAGCCCTTTTCATTTTTATGTCAAAAATACATTTAACAGTTGTGCCATTGTTGCTACAGAGCAATGAATCTGAACTTAAAACCTGTTGTACAAAAATTACTTTGTATTTGTCCAATGACATCCATCCATTGTTCTGTAAAACCTGCCCAGCACATGCTAAAGTCATTACTGTCTCTGCTTGAAAAGATGCTCATGCTGTAAGCATTATGCCAGCACTTCTGCTGCAGGAGGAAATCTGGCCTGACGCCTCTTCTGTAACTCAACCTGTTTGGTGAGCTGACAGTGCCGGCAGTCATTAGCCTAATCACATTCAAATTATTCACTGGGAGGCACTCATTTATCAGAAAGTGTTGGGGAACCGAGAAGAGAGGCAGTGAAAAAAAGGATTTCTAAAAAGAAAAAGTGTCAGTGTGAAGATGATATGTATATCCATTGAAAAAGACTAGTATTGCTAGCAGATGATGTGCTATGCTTCCAAAGGCCTGTTATGACAAACAAGTTTGTAGTGATCTGATACCTCAGTCACAGAAACTCTGGCACTGGAGATATGTGGGTTTGGAGGATGAGAGCTGCAGATTCATAGTGCTCGAGGGGGTAAGTTGTGACTAAATCAGTTTGTCTTACATCCAGTCAGTGCGGCAGAGATGGCCAAGTTGCTGAAAGCATTCTTGATGTCTTTGCAAGTGTACATTTGTATTTTCTAGCATGCTTGAGTTTTATTTTCATGCACGTATTTTGCATGTAAGCGTGCGTGTAAGCATGCATGTAAGCGTGTGTGTGTGTGTGTGTGTGTTGATGAGCAGCCTTTAGGGTCCATTATACTTGTGACAGCCCCACAGCAGGAACAGCCAGCCATATAACATATAAGAAAGCAGTTTAAAGCTAAATTGAATCCACAACTTATGAATTATTAAACTTATTACACCTCTGTGAAGATCTCTAGACTCTGAGACACAACAACAATGGCCTCCTTTTAAAAGTTACTGCTGGGAAGAGAACTGATTTCTAAGCATTTCCAGTGGGACAGCACTGCATATTTGAAATTGTTAGAAGTCAGGAAATTGTGTCATTGTTAGAGGATATCACTTTATATATTGCTGAACTGTTTCTTGTAAAGACATCAAATGGTCGATAAAAGTAAAGCTACAAGCTATATATAAAAGCTTCGCTTTAAATATGCTACCATGGATTTTTAAAATATTTTATGTTCTGTGGCAATATTAACTTTTGTAATTGTGTTTTACATAAATGCATGTGACACATTAATTAAGGTTAAAGATACAATGAAGTTTTTTACAATAAAATTTCCATCAATCCATCCATCCATCTTCATCTGCTTTATCCAGGGCCGGGTCACGGGGGCAGCAGCCTAAGGAGAGAAACCCAGACCTCCCTCTCCCCAGCCACCTCCTCCATCTTATCTGGGGGAACACCAAGGCGTTCCCAGGCCAGCCGAGAGATATAATCTCTCCAGCGTGTCCTGGGTCTGCCCCGGGGCCTCTTCCTGGTGGAACATGCCCGGAACACCTCACCCGGGAGGCACCTAGGAGGCATCCTTGTCAGATGCCCGAACCACCTCAGCTGGCTCCTTTCAATGTGGAGGAGCAGCGGCTCTACTCTGAGCCTTTCCCGGATGGCCGAACTTCTCACCCATCTCTAAGGGAGAGGCCAGCACTATACAGAGTGCAGGTAGAGCACCGCTTTCCCCTCCTGAGACGCCTGACGGTTTGCCAGAATCTCTTCGAGGCAGTCCGAAAGTCTTTTTTCATGGCCTCTCCGAACTCCTCCCTCACCCGAGTTTTTGCTTCAGCCACTGCCCGAGCTGCGTTCCGCTTGGCCTGTCGATACCTGTCAGCTGCCTCCGGAGTCCCACAGGCTAACCAAGCCCGATAGGACTCCTTCTTCAGGCTGGTGTCTCCCTTCACCTCTGGTGTCCACCATTTGGTTCGGGGATTACCACCACGGCAGGCACCAACCACCTTGCGGCCGAAGCTCAATGCAGCAGCTTCAGCAATGGAGATGCTGAACATGGTCCATTCGGACTCAATGTCCCCAGTCTCCCTTGGAATGCTGTTGAAGCTCTGCTGGAGGTGTGCGTTGAAGATCTCGCGGACTGGGGCCTCTGCTAGACGTTCCCAGCACACCCTCACTACACGTTTAGGTGCACTGGGTCTGTCCAGCGTCCTCCCCCGCCACCTGATCCAACTCACCACCAGGTGGTGATCAGTTGACAGCTCAGCCCCTCTCTTTACCTGAGTGTCCAGAACATATGGTCGCAGGTCTGGTGATACGATTACAAAATCAATCGCCTAGAACAGCGGTCCCCAACCCCCGGGCCTCGGACCGGTACCGGTCCGTGAGTCGTTTGGTGAGTCGTTGTATTTATCCGCGACACCTTAAAGGGCGGTCCATGAAAATATTGTTGGACATAAACCGGTCCGTGGCGCAAAAAAGGTTAGGGACCGCTGGTCTAGAGCGTCCCGGTGCCACGTGCACTTATGGACACTCTTCTGTTCGAACAAGGTGTTCGTTATGGCCAAACTGTGATTTGCACAGAAGTCCAATAACAAAACACCACTCGGGTTCAGATCAGGGAGGCCGTTCCTCCCAATCACGCCCCTCCAGGTCTCGCTGTTGTCTCCCAGCAGGACAACAAAATCTCCAGGTGGACCACCTTCCAGCACCCCACCCACGGACTTTAAGAAGGCTGGGTACTCTGAACTGCCACTCGGTGCATAAGCGCAGATGACAGTCAGGACCCGTTCCCCGACCCTAAGGCGCAGGGAACAAACCCTCTCATCCACCGGGAAGAACCCCAACGTACCGGCAGCAAGCCGAGGGGATATAAGCATACCCACCCCAGCCCGCCGCCTCTCACTAGGGGCAACTCCAGACTGAGACAGAGTCCAGCCCCTCTCCTATATCTATATCTAGCTGGTACCTCTCAACCTCACGCACTAACTCAGGCTCCTTCCCCACCAGAGAGGTGACATTCCATGTCCCAGTTGGCAGCCGGGGATCAGTCCGCCAGAGCCTCCGCTCCTGGCCACCGCCCAGCACACAATAAAATTTAATTCACCAATTTGTTTAAATGCCAAAGCCTTGACAGTGAAGGAGTTATGCATATGTTGAATAAACAACATAAACATTGTAACTAATTATGATATTTAGACACAGAAAAATGATAACTACGCAAGCTCAAAAACAGACAATCACATAAAAAAAACCCCACACCAACTCATATGCTGACCTAACCTTTCTGCTCTTTCATGGTGTAAACTGAATGAGCCATTAGTCAACTGTGCAAACCACCAGACCAATGTATAGATTTTAATTCTATTAAATATGAATGGAGTTTCTGCACTCACAGGCGTACACTTGTAGTGATTAAAAAGGGTTTATGTGTACTTATATCCTTCTACCTCAAATGTGTTTCTGCTCCTACTCCTACAGGACTATTTTTAGTCATGTCAGTATCAGGGAAGGTAGATGTCACAGGAAACTCGCTAACACACAGGAAGACACTAGCAGCAATGTGGCAACTAGAGATCATAGAATGTCAATAAATTCAGGAACATGTAGTGACAACAATAAAAAAAGAAGAAAAAATGTGTTGATCCTGGTGGAATTGAATATAGAATACCTTCTGAACTGTCTGAACATGATATTACTTTTGCCTCTGGTGATTAAAATAAAACTTAGAGCACTTACTCTGATCCTTAGCATTAGGCCTGCCCAGTGTGAAGATTGACAACATACAGAGATTTCTTGACATATTAGTAAAATATAGGAAGCAAATACCTTGTTAATTTTGGCTGTTAAAGTAATATGTCACACAATCGTTAATTCTGGCCAACTAACGTTTGCAGTTTCTTTGGTACTGTTACAAGTGTTTACTGCTAATGGTAGTAAGCTGATTTAAAATGTTGCTCTGGAACAGCATTACAAATATGCATTTATTTTGGAAGATTGGCTAAAACATTTATGTCTAAGCTGTACCATAATTGTGCCTCATTTTAATGCAACTTCTGGAACAGAGTATGAAAATAACTGGGAAGTGGTTTATGAATTGTTAAACTTATCCCATCCCTCTGATGGAGCAGAGGTTGTAAAGTAGGACACATCCTTTCCCTTCAGAGTCACAACAACAACAACAACCTCAGCTCTGCTGTCGCAGCTGCTGTCAAACTAAGTTAAAGAGTGTGGGTTAGCAAAACACTTAATATCCTTAATATATCATAGATGAGTCCTTAAAGTATGTGCATTAATATAATTGTACTCAATAATAGATTGAAAAGGAAAAGCAGATTTATAGTAAAAAAAAAAAAAAAAAAGGATTCCTTACACAAAAGCTCTATATTTGTTCTATGGTAAAAAAAAAAAAAAAAAAAAAAAAAAAAGAGCAGCTTTGATTTATTTGCATTGTTGTGTCATACTAGTGCCAAAAGGACATTATGATGCATCAAATACATATATTTAGTGATATTTAGTTATATCCGCAATAATTTCTGGCCCCTCTTTGTTCTTCTTCATAAAAAGCAGAAAGACAGTCCTGAACAATTCATGTAGAGCCAAATTAATTTTGCAGATATGTATAAAAAAAGAAAAGTTGCAGTCATGCTGTCAGCGGGTGGCTCACTTGTAGATAGAGCACATTGACACCACCTACAGGCAGAATTACTATTATCTTTGTTAGCTAGACAGGAATTAAAACTGGAAACTGCAGCTGTGCAACTGGTTCATATTCATGATCACATCATTGATATTGTATTCAAAAAGCACTTTCTTTATTGGCAGAACCTCCCAATTAAAAAGGAAAGTGGTTACTGCAAGTATGTAGACAGGCAGGTATTGTGACATTTAATTTAAGTTTGTATACAAGATTCTAGGGACCATGTCACTGATTTCTAGAAGCAATTTAATTCCGATTCACAAGGTCCCGAATCGATTAGATCCACGATTCGATTTAATTCGATTCAATTCGATTTGAATCTGGGAAATTTTGACAATCAGAAATATTATAATTCAGATCAGCACATTTACATATTTTTGTATCTATAAAAAGGAAGCTGACATACGCAAGACTTTATCAAAGGTGTGAGCATCACAGCAGATGCCTTTGTGTGAAAGTAGCTGAGGATAAAACACAGAAAAACATGAAGGTGATTTTCCTGGCCTGGGATTTTATAAAAATATTCTGCAGTACATCAAAAACGAAAGAAAACCATTAATCAACACATGAACATTACCTCTGATGTTACAGCGGTTTTATTAGAGACATGGCTAAGCGTTTTGCATTTTGCATAATTTTAAAAAGTTTAAATTTGTTCAGTATTGAACGGCAGAAATTAGGTTGTCTATACGGAAGTATGTAAAAGGAAAAAAAACAGCAACCGACAGCGCTGTAAACAACGGTAGACTTGTGCGGAACAAGCAAGCGAATAATGCAGAAAACAGATTTTTAGACGGGAAACTGTTCTTGAAGTACAGAGAGAGAGAGAGAGAGAGAGAGAGAGAGAGAGCTGTGCATCGTGGTCGAAGCAAAACAGTCAAAGTAAGAGTGAATATATGACGGTGTTTATGTGAAGCGTAGTTTGGATCTTCTTTTGCTGCCGGTTCGGTCAATATTGTTTGGAGAGACATCAAACTAACAGCTTTAGAATCAGCGCATAAAGGGTGTGAACACAAAGCGCGGACCCGCCGACAGATCAGAATCAGCGAGCTGTCGGCTTTCAGCCTTTTGAGAAAGGCGACATCTCACTGATTCTGATCCGTGGGTTGCGCTGTGTGTTTAAGTCTTTGTGCAGAATCCGTGTTCCTGCTCTCATTTACTGTTTTAGCTGTTTGGTGGTTGTTGAAATTTTGTGAAATTTCACCAGAGATTCTAGCATTTCGGGGAAAATAAATTTATATTAAAAAAGGATTTTAATGAATTGATTTTACGTTATCCAAGCCAGAATTGATTTTAATCAATAAATCGATTATAAAAACCCACTCCTACAAGATTCCCTCCTGTGCTTTTAATTTAGGTACAAAAAAGCACAGCTTTAGAAAGCTGTGGTGATCTGAGCAGAAGAAAAAATAAAATATTAAATGTCTTCTAGATATTTGCCAGAAAGTCTCTGCCGCAGACTATAAAGCGTGACATCTGTTCCCTCAAATGTGACATATAGTGTTGGCCTCTGTTTCATTGTCCAACCTGGCAGGAGACTTCCTTCAACAGCTCTTCTGGGTATTTGCCAATGTGTCAACCTACTTAAAGTTAGTTAAAGTGACAGTGTGTAGGTAACTGGAAAATCTCCCTTACATGTAATCTTCACACAGTAGTGTGCAAAACTGATGCAATTGCAGTTGTGGTACGGAGATTACAAATATGGGGTGGGGGTTTTTTTTCAACATTTTACACAGCATTTCGTAAAAAAAAACTCTTACAATGGAGAAAATTCCCTCGAAGAAGCATTTAGAGAATATTTGCAGCTCTAAAGGCAGGAAGGCCAACTGTGTTTGCATCTGTTCAGTTGGGGCATGAAACCCCTTTGATCCTTAAGGAAAAAAAGATTGATAGAAGTAACAGATGCAGTTCTGCAGGCTTGTCTTTACATTCTCAGTCATGGATTAGCTATCAGAAATTTTTGTTGTACCTCTCAGAATCCTCATCAGATATGCTCAAACCAGTGTCAACTGAAATTGGGAGCAGAAACCATTACTCATCAATACCATCACTGACAAGCAATACAATTTATGGAAGCTGTGTACAGGTGTGAATGAGAGTGTGAATGAAATGATATATCTGAATAACAAAGTCCAAAAAAAAAAAAAAAGAGCTTTGTGATCATCTTGTGGTTATCATAAACTACTGTGCAGGGGTGTTATTATGTTGCTACAAATTTCATATATTCAGTGTCACATGTGAGAAGTTTGGGAGGACACCACAGTCAGTTAAGATATGAAATGTGATTCCTGTGTTGAAAGTGAGCTAAAAAGGTGCCGACAGTGTTAGCACGATTGCTTTTCTAAATAGCTCTTTAGGTGTATGCTTACAGTATATACGCACCGTTAATAAATGGAATTTTTTTGGTCTTTTATGTAGTTATTCGTTTGTTGTGTCATTATTTGTGTTGAGGACTTTCTGTTGAGTCAGATAGCCATACGTACAGTACACCCCAAGCAAACCTGATAATTCATCCTTGGGTTTGTCTGCGAAGGTTCTCAGTCATCCAGGTCATCGTAGTCTAAAACTCAGGAGGGTTCTCTTCAAGCACGACATCCCAGTGTACTTCACACCCAGCAACACACTCAGACAAAAACTGGTTCACCCGAAAGACAAAACTCCTAAACACAAACTTAACAATGTGATGTATGCTGTACAGTGCAGCGAGGAATGCCCAGACCTCTACATCGGAGAGACCAAACAGCCACTTTGCTGTGGCACATGGCACAACATAGAAGAACCACCTCCATGGGACAAGACTCAGCTGTCCATCTGCATCTAAAGGACAAAGGTCACTTTTTCGAGGATGCCAATGTTAACATTTTGGACAGAGAGGACAGATGCTTTGAAAGAGGAGTGAAAGAAGACATTTACGTCCACTGTGAGCGACCATCTTTGAACAGAGGCGGTGGTTTACAACACCAACTGTCTGCCATCTATAATCCAGTTTTAAGATCCATTCCCAGATGCCTTAACGCCCACTCATATCCTGGGCCATCTGACCTCAGGAAATCACATGATAGGGTGGGGCCAGGTTTCACAATGAGCTCACCCGACACCCTGGCTGATTGTGACCCACACCCGCTTTCACACCTTGGCTCATGTGATTATGGGTTTAAATCTGGGACTTTCCACCATTTGACCTTAGAACTGAAGAAGCTTCTCGGATGAGAGGTGAAACGTCTTCAAGCAACTCATAGAAGTCCAGACGCTTTTCTTTCCAAGCTCCTTAGACCATCCTCGGGTTCATATAAACTAATCATTTTTGCCTTGTCACAGTCAAAATATTGAAGCTTTAACTGTTCCAAAATAAATTTAAAAATACTAAAGTTCAATTCTGTGTCTCTTTTCTCTTTAGATGATGGACCATATGGGAAAACTAAGGATATCTCTGGACCAGAGCATACCATGGCCTCAAGAAGACACAGCATACCTGGTAAGTGGCCAACACCAACTACCACTAGATACATACCTATAAATTTCTATGCATGTGTAATTTTCTGTCTGTCACTTTCTCTCTCGTTCTCTGTCTGTGTTTTTTAAGGTAAATCCTAAAAATTCTGTTTAAACGGGTGTAGCCAGTAGCCAATGCTTTATAAAAAATGTATTTCTTGGAAATTACCAATGGTCACAATTAAACTTGGTCTTCTAAAGTAAACATCTTACCTAAGAAAGCTTTTTTTTGCCTGCTTTTCTAGAAAGCACACATTTATATCTGAGTCATGACTAACCAAAGTGGTCCAAAACTACACATTTAGTCGAGCTGATGACTAATACAGAATTTTTTCCCCTTAGCTTTTTTAGCTGTTTTATAACCTCCTCATTATTGATGATTACCCAACAATACACTATAATTGACAACATGAATGAAAACTGTAATTTATGGCTCGTCAAAGGTTGAGAGCCTTCAGTTATATTTTCATCATCTTTTCATTAACTTCTTCTAGGCTTAAGGAATCTTTAAACAATGATTGTTTTCTGCTTGTTTCCCCGTGAAGTTTTAAATAGGTCTATTATTAGTATTATTCTGTGTTATGTATCTGTGACCTCTTTCTGATCATCTTTTTAGGTCACAACTTTATCAATTTGTACATAAGTCAGCTACATTCCTAGAACTTAGGTCACTTTGCTTGCTTTAAAAATGAAGATTTATTTATTTATTTTTTTAAATTTTAAAATAATTGTTATTATTATTGTATTTTAAGTGTTTCCATTTATCTCATCATTATTACATGTACAGTAATACTCCTCCCATTTCTCTGTAGTACATCAATCATTCTACAAGTTTTCTTTTGTGCAGTATAAAAATCATTCTACAAGATCAAAACTTTATGAATTCCAACATCCTCAGTTCTGCAGCTTTGCAGAAAAAAAATAGTGATGGATTCTCTTCAGAAAATGTTCACATCATCCAGACTACATTTGGAAAAGCGTTGCTTTTATGCAAATGTGAATAGCACAAGGACTAATGAATGAATGAGTGCCTTTCTGCTAATAATGTGCATGTCCTCATATATGCTGCGTAATGCCTATCAGAGATAACTGTGGTGTGAAGCACTTCACTGATCCTGAGTGTTGCCTGAGGGATGTACCTAATCTGGGCATCTATCACACAAAAGCTTTATCTCATCTGCTTGTGTGTTGATGTGTTTGTGTGTATGGGAATGCTTCTGTGCACTCATGGTGTATGTAAATGGTAATGATACAAATAGACAAATGGGAAGGCAACACCATGTCATGACAGCTCTGGGGTTTTAGTTTACTTATTACTTCGGTAAAGGCTTATTCATCTCCCAAGATTCCCTTGGCTGTTTTGTACCAAATTCCTTAGCCTTTTCATGAACCTAGAAAGTCTTACATTTTTCTTACTCGTGCCATTTTTTTTTTTGACCAGTAATAATTACTCCCATCATGACTTAACCAAACTCAATCGGCCTTATATGTTTTAGAATACTGAAAAAAATGACACAACTTCAACTCACTCTAAAAAGAGTTTTTTAATAAGTGTTAGAATTTTGATGGAATTCTCATGAATGTTGTGTTTCTTTGGTTCATGGAGTAGTCTATTTAGGTGTTTAGGGAATATTGCATTAAGTAGTTCTTCTGCATTACACAGTTCTTTTGTCCTCATGTTGAAAGAGTCCCAGTGGTCCACCAATCCTTGATCCTTGTTATCACAAAGTTTCTTTCAGAGGATTCATTAGAGTTTTAATTGTACATAACAGCTATTTCAAAGTTAATGAAAGTACATTATTGGTCAAGAAAATGTAGTATATTTTATGGACAGTTGTTTTCAAATAATTATACTTACTATATTATTATTGTTTGATTGTTTGTTTAATAAGGACAGTTAGAGTTTTAGTACAGAGCAGATTCTGTAAAATATAACTTTTTAGCAGCAAAGTATATTAGGTGCAGTGTTGATTACTTTTGTTAATTTTTCAGCTGGAAGAGAAAATTGATCTAAACTTCTGCTTTCTACTGGTGTACTTTAACCTTTAAAGACCTTTTCATCCCTGCCAGGAAGTCTTCAAGTGGAGTGACAACAAGAGACAAAGGGCACTCCTAATTATCATGATCTGATTCTTATCTTGTCTTAAATTCACATTATGTTTTAGTCATTTCAGCTCTTTTAAGCCAACACAAGATCGCTGTCTCACTCAAGGACAAACAGGAACAATTGTCTTAGTTTTTTTTTTATCTTTTAGAAACTATTAAAGCTTAAATCAAGGAATTGGATGAATGAATGAACAGACACTAACCACTTATTCCTCTCCTGTATTTTGTATGTTTGAGTGTGGCTACATATGTCTGTGTACACATCCCTGTGTGTGTATTGGTATGTCCTTCCCTCTGCCTGTATTGTGTGTGTATCGTTTTTATGTGTGTGTGTGTGTGTGTGTGTTTGGTTAGAAGCTCTGCGGGGGGTGACTATGGTGGAGCTGGTGAAGAAAGAAGGCAGCACACTGGGCCTGACCATCTCAGGAGGAACTGATAAGGATGGAAAACCACGTGTATCAAACTTACGACCTGGAGGACTGGCAGCCAGGTGAGTGAAACACAGTCAACCTCGAAGATGAGGATGAATACATAGATTCAGACTGTCTTGATATTCAGCAATATTCTGTACCATAAATGAGTCATTTTATAAAAGAAAAAAGAAACATGTGGTTAAAGCCTTTCTCATTTGTGCAAGCCTTTACATGTTTTTGTCCCTTCTTTATGCAGGAGTGACCAGTTAAATGTTGGGGACTACATCAAATCCGTGAATGGGATCAATCTGACCAAACTGCGGCACGAAGAGATAATCAGCTTATTGAAAAATGTAGGAGAGAGGGTTCTGCTGGAGGTGGAGTATGAACTGCCCCCCACAGGTATGTATTTGTACAGCTAGGCTGGTTGTTTCTACGTGATTTTTAAAGTCGTTAAGATATGAGTCAGTGATGTCAGTAAGGTCCTATCCAATATCACATTAGAAATTGCCAGATACTAGAATGAATACTGTAATTCTGAATAGAAAAGTAAATGTAAATGACAGCTAGATACAGACAAAACTCGCATGTCACCCCAAGGTCTCACTATGTATAGTATGTACTACTTCTTCATTGATACTGAACATTGGCGCTAGATATTGATACATTTGTTTACTTGCTAAGAGACAGCTCCTTCATTCATTTAAATGATTAAACTCTTGGCACAGTCTCCTTTCTTTACTGTACTTCTCAATCATAGGGATTTACGGATAGTCATTTTATAGCTTTAGATTATTTAATGTAATAAAACTTTGTCCTGTGTCATCTGAACAATATTTATACTGCTAGATCTATTACACTTGTCTATTTTATTTTATCTGCAGCACATGCTGAGGAAACACACACAGGAAAAATAATCTCATTTGAACATGTCCACCCTGTAAAATAACTAAATGAAAAGATTTGTTGAAAAGACATCTGTTCATGTCACTGAAAAGATTCCTACAAAAAGACAAGCTATTAGTTAAATTGGTTAGAAAAGTAAAAAGGATACTTTTCCTCCTCAACATCTCTCCAAACAGCACAATACAAACCAAGGATCTTCTTACCAGAAAGCAGTGCCAAACGTTGCACTACCAATGGGCCCTACAGACTCCCAAGAGGCCTGCTCAACTATACTCACAGTGCAGCACACAATGTGACATAACCCAATTAAAAACAAAGTCTACATGAAGCTATATAGATGATACAAATGAGGGGGTTTTAATATTTAAAAGGAAAAAATGCTCTATGGGAATGGCATGAATAGATTTGCATCAGAAAACAACACTGATGGATGTTTGAACCTTCAACATCTCTCTTCAAAACATTATTTTCATTTTAGGATATTTAATTTTACGATAATACAAATATAGTTTTTAAGTATAGAAATTTAAGGGAATCCTGAATTGACACTCAAATACCATGCATAGTTTAATACAGGAGTGTTTTTGTTTTGTAGTGTTGTAATTGAAGAGCATTCAAGTAATTATTATTGTTTAATTGTTCTACATTAAATATCAGTGCTCTAATGTCATGATGTAAACTTCAGGTTATGCTGATACATTTTAATCGTGCCGGATTAATCCCTCAGTTCTCTCTTTCTTTCTCTCTCTCTGTGTTTCTTGACTCAAAGCACCAGACAGCACCTCAGGGGTTATATCAAAGACAATTGACATCTGTTTGCACAAAGAAGGGAACAGTTTTGGTTTCGTCATGAGAGGTATCTGTCACTTAAAAAAAAGCCCATTACTGTATGTTTTTTATGGTTGTGCACTTAGTTAGAAGTCACATATTAGTGAAATGGTGTCATCTACACTACATTGAACTGTTGGCAATATATTGTACAGTAGCTGTTCCCATATTTATTAGAAAGGAATTTTGTCTATGCTTAGTAAATATATGAATAAATTAGTTAATTATACTACTCATTCTACTGAGAGGAATATTTTTGAACTGCCACCTTGTGATGGTTGTAGTTTGGCAGTATTTCTCTACTTTGTTAATGTTAACCTCCTAGAACCTGGCATCCACATATGTGGACATCACATTTTGAGTTGTCTAGACCAAAATACTAAATCTTGGTCACAAGGGCCTGATATCCACTTATGAGGACATTATACTGCCACTGTTACATTGAAATTTAAAGTGAATGTCCTCATATGTGGATCTCATTTTTCCTCAGAAACAAAAATGAGGTAAAAAAAATAAATAAATAAAAAAAATCAGGCTTTGTTCTTACATTCATCAGGTCCCAATCAGCCCAAATAGCAAAGAGAAATTAAAAATGCATGCCATGAAAGAGTTCGGGTCTTAGGAGGTTAAAGGAATATCACTTTTGTGCTAAAAGGGAAAAAAAGAAAGACAACATCACTCCCCTTGCTTTGTTTTTGTCGGTTCATCTAAATTTGTATTTAAAGATCTGAAGTTTACATTTTAATATTAGATATTCTCAACAAATGATACATTAAAAGCATTTTAGGATAAAGATAAAACTAACTTCCTGGCTGCAATGCTGTATCACATTTTTATTTACTGCAATGTAGATAAATAAATAAGTAGATATTAAGCTGATGTGGTATTTCTTTGTAATGTGTCTCCAGAATTTAGTGTAAAGAGCTTTGCCCTGCTCCTCTTACAGGCGGTACCCATGAGGACTGGCACAAATCACGCCCTTTAGTGGTCACCTATGTCAGGCCAGGAGGCCCTGCAGACAGGTACTGAATGCACGATTAAACAAGAATAACTGGCACACATGTAGGTGATGAATGGACGAACAAACTGACAACAAATGGAAAATGGTAGGGCATTTTCCTGGCATGGTTTGGGTTTGCAGTGTCACTGCAAGCCAATCACTTGGTCTAAGTGATGATACCTTTCTATCCTGATAGCAGTGGTCTCTTCAAGGATGGTATAGCCCCCATTCATCCTGCAGGGTCACTGAATGGCTTGATAAGTATAAAAATATATGAAATGCATTCTATGATCTCTGCAGGCACTTGCTTTAAAGTCAGTTGAACATCTATGGGAGACTTTGGGCTGTCTAGTTAGACTGTGTTCTCCAATACCTACAAAGCACACCAAATAACAGAATATCCTTTCTGAGAACGGTATCTTATCCCTCAAACAGAATTACAAAGAATCACTACCAAGTTGCATTTAAACTGGCGGTGCATAATGGTGGAAGAACTCATTAAGACCTGCCATGTTGGATTTTCGCTTATGCCCTTTAATGCCTTTGCATTCACACATATGCATCAATATGTGTGAATGCAAATACTCCAGCACAGTTACACTGACATATCTAAACAAACATAAAAAACACATGCAGTGAGACCCAGAAATAGAGATTATTTAGTCTTTTTGGAAGGTGAAAAGGGCAATGTCTTCCCATTAAAAATAATGTCTGGGAGAAATAAAAGCCAGACAAGAAGTGGCCTCCATTAAGTGTAAACTAACAACAGCACAGCTCAACCCATTCCCGTCGGGAGTCTGGGAGATTTGTCTGTGCCTTCATGCAAATAGACCCCAAGGATAATGGTGTCATTTCCAGTGACCGTCACTGGTATGTCGACAGTTATGTGTTACTCATAGCTGCAATGGCATGAATCATCGTATCCTTTTAATGTTGTCATCATGTGTCTGTCTCAGGCTTGATGTTTAAGTCATAATACAACATTTTCATATACATGTCAGCTTTGCTACTGTTTAACTGATCTCACACAGTAATAATTAAACCATCTAGAAATGGTGTAAATAATATGGTTTTAGAAATAAAAATAATTCCCATGTTTAAAATGGATATAGATATACATATACAGATATCCATAACTGTGATGGCCAAAGAAAGTCCACCATTTATAGAAAGTCAGACCTTATTTATTCTGGTGGAGGTTTGTTTGTGAAGTTTTCTTTCAAACCGTTTTTAAAGTTAAAAGCACAAAATTAATTAAAAAAGCCAAAAGAAAAGCAGTTTAGTTTTTCAGTCGGTGTGCTTCAAAGGACTTCAGTTCAACGAATTGATTGAATGTGAAAATTATGTGATTACAAGTGAATCACTGAGCTTTAAGAATGATCTGCTGTCACCCACCATCATTAAAACACAAAATAGGAAAGCCATTTATTACACAATGAGGACCACTGAGCCTGTTTTAGAGGTTTGTAATAAAGCAATATCTTACATCTGATTGTCACACATCAACACTAGCATTAGGCAAGCTTCTGCACCCAAACTTTCCAATTTTGAAGAACATGATTGACTCAGCTGTCCCTTTTCAACAAAACATTGGAATATAACCTTCTTCTCTGATCACTTAGCAGCTGCAATCATTTCCTCCTAGAAATTCGAACTGTAAGTTGCTATTTTTATTCTGACAGGTCCTGTTTTGAGATTGCTCTGCAGCAATATTTAAAGCAGATGCAAAAGTGCCAAAGTACTAAGCTTGAGTACTTAATGCCTCGTCTTTCTACTGATTAAGACATTTTACAGTTTCGTTTGATTCATAAGGGCTTGATTGTTGCTGTAAATCCATCTTAGATTTGTCAAAGCGACTGCCGACCCACCAGATATATAATGACGTTGCCAAATTGGTCATTTGTATATACAGAAGTGTAAACCTTCATCAAATAATCACACATTACATGGCCTTACAGACTGACTGAACCTTCACTAGTTCACAGACAGAACTGGCAGACCAGGACAAAGATTAAAGATTAAATTCTTACTATTGAATTATTTCACCCTGAAGCTCATCTAATACCATTCTAAAGAAAATCGTCTTCAAAATGTGGGTCAGTCCTGGGGAAACGAATGAGATATTCATGCTGTTTTATATCCCATTTATATGCCAATTGGAAAAAAAAAAAACTTAATCCACAGCACCATACAGTCCCAGGAGTGTCTACATTTTTAGAATTACCCAGTGGGAATTAAAGTGCCTTCTCTGAAAGTGTTAGAGATCCATAGTGTTTTTTACAGGACCACAAAGAAACTGCTTTCACTTCATGGTCAGATACAGATAGAAAGATACCCTGCAGGTTTAAAAACAGGTTAAATATCAGTCAAGTTCTAAAAGCTTATTTGTTTCAATCAACATATGGTAGAACCTTTAAATTTTAAATTCCCTGAAATTTTCCTAGAATCACCTGTTGGTATTGTACCTTCTCATGTGCTTATCCGACACCCTGTGTGTACCATGTATGTTATTCTGCACCGATATTCAAAACCGATGAAAAATGTGTAAATCTGTCAAGAAATACTCCTGTCACATGGAGTAATTCCTGCCACAATAGAGCCTTTGGGTTATAGCTTAGCTCGCATCATGTTGAAAAGCTTCAGGGCAATCAGCATCCTGTTTGAAGACATCTGGCTGGTATGATTACAGCTCAGTGTTACTCGCACTCTGACATCAGCATAAAGCATCTATCAGTGCTCTAATGTGGCCGCTGCATTTAAAATTCAAAATGTTACACATCCATTTTTGTGGAAGTAAAAAATTGCCTAAATGGTCCTCCTGAGTGCCTCTAAAAACACAGAGGATCTCTCTGTATAAGTGTTTTTTGTTTGCTTGTTTTCGTTGTTGTTGTTTTTTTAGCCAGGCACTGAAAACAGATCAACATTTTAAATGCTGAAGACATTTCATGCTGTTTCCATGTGTGTCCTTGATTTGAAATGAAGGTGGATTTTTACTGCAAGTCTCAGACAGATAAGAGGAGAGAAAAGAGGATGCTGAGATCACAAGACAATATTGTGGAAGTGAAAGTTAGGAGAAAAAAGAGGCTTGGATCTAGCTGGGCAGAAAGGAAATGAGCAAGATGAAGAACTAAGATGTTAAAGAACAAACAGGGCTGAGTGGAAGGAATGAAGAACACTGAATATGTTAGGGAAAAAAGGGAAGGTTTGGCATTTGATATTTTGTCATTTTTAACAGACATTATATGCTTGCTTTTGCAATATTTTCCATCAGATTGAAATAGTGATGGTAAAAGGAATAGTGAAGAAGGACAATAAACTGTTGATGTGTTGAAATTAAACACGCTAGAATTTTATGGAAGAAAGAAAGCTGGAACTACATGCAAATTGTAATTTCCAATCCCTGTCTTCTGTAATCACTGTATCACAAAATCCAATGTCATTTTTTTGGATGTGTGTGCGTGTCTGCATGCAGAGAAGGTACCCTGCGCCCTGGCGATCGTCTCCTCAGTGTGGATGGTGTGCCACTACACAACGCAAACCACAGTGATGCTCTCAGCGTGTTGGCCCAATGTGGCCAGGAAGCCTTGTTCCAAATTGAGTACGATGTAACTATCATCGGTGAGTCCGCATGTAGACACAAAGACATATGCAAAAAAAAAAAAAAAAAGCCAAAATAACAGAGAGAGACACAAATTAAAGCTTGCGGCAAAATTTCTTTTTCTCAAATGCCAGTGAAATTTACAAAAATGTTGTTTTGGGGGTGGATTCTTTTGTTGTTGTGATTGTTGTTGATGTGTTGGCATTTTCTCCCACCTCACGCTAAGGTCTGCCTTATTTTTCTGGGTAAAACAGCTCAGTTTAACTTGCCCAAAAAGCACTGCAAGGAATCCCCTGCTAATCATGTCTGGTTATATTTTCAAGGACATATATGCTCTTAAACTTTTTCACTGTGCTGTTCTTGGTGAAACAGATATTTAAGGTATTTGTACTTTGCTAGATTACTCTAAGATCATTTTAAGACTGTAAGAAGCAGCAAGCAGTAAAAGGTCAAATTATTAAAATAACTTCATTCTTTCCCGTTCAGACTCACTGGCAAATGCATCTGGTCCACTGTTAGTGGAAATAGCCAAATCTCCAGGAGCAACACTGGGCATCACGCTGACATCAGCCAATCATCAAAACAAACAGGTCATTGTCATCGACCGGGTTAAACCTGGCAGCGTGGTGGACAGGTATGTATCTACATGCTACTCATTCTCCAGGCATTCTCATTTTTTGAAACCCACTGATGTCTTACAGACCCACAGGAAGTTTCCTTTGGTGTGGGAGCTGTGATGCCCTAGACAGTGAAATTAGTGCAACCAGCCTCAGTCTAACTTATCATATGTAAGAGAACCCTTGGTGTCACATTTAAACAGGCTGGCTAACTGTAATTTTTCACTAAACAGAGTTAATATTCTTAGAAACACAACTGGCATGTATGTGTTTCAATACATGCCAGTTGTAGTTTTGCCTAGATTTACCCTTTAAGTTCTGAGTGCATTTTGTTCTGTTAGCTGTCAAACTACAACAGAGGATGAAAGAAGCTCTGAGATGGTTTCAGATATTAAGACAACATTGTAGCTCAGTACAGTTTAAATCCACAGTAAGTACTTCATGGACAGTTTTCACTCTGCAGAACTGTTTCCTTACTTTGTCTGTCTGGTTGGTTTGTTTGATGCAAAGTTACCATTAAAAGAATATTATGTATTGAAATGCTATAAAAATTATTTTCTTGAGAACAGGGCTAGTGCACAAGAATATATAGTTTACACTTTTGCAAACATCTGTCAGCTGTATATTTCTCTTTTGTTGAAAAATGGTGGACTTTATAGTTTCTCCTTCAAGATCTAATTTGATTCTGCTGTTGGATTACAGATTTGCAGTGGTTGCATTTATGTTTACAGCATATCCTCTCTGTGTAAGAAAGACACAGATAAACACACATAGACTGTGTCCAACCTTATAACTTCCACAGACATCAGAAGACGGGATATTGCTTTCAGCTCCAGTCTACCTCTAAAATATACATGAAGCACTTGAACTCTGTGTCAGTGCTGAAATGAGTACTAAAATAACCTCAGTCAACAGGACCAGTTGACTGCAGAGGTCTGTGCTCTGGCACTATTCATTCCCACATGATTGCAAAGTCAGTTTGTAAAATCTAACCCCTGTGTGAAGAGCAGCGATATCATTCTGACCAGCACGGCAGCATGCCGTTGTGAGCTAAGCAGATTAATGTGTTTAACTTATATACTGTTGGCAAAAGAACAAAAAAAAAAGCTTTTCTGAAACAGAATGGAAGCTATTTGTGTTCTGTTTATTTATCCAGTGTATTGTGGCGATAACATTTTGTGCTTATTCTCTCTTTGTCTCTTTTGTAATAGATGTGGAGCACTGCATGCTGGGGATCACCTGCTGTCTATTGATGGGACATCAACAGAGCACTGTACAGTTCTGGAGGCAACACAATTAATAGCAAGCACAACAGAACTGGTTAAATTAGAAATTCTTCCCTCGCATCAAACGAGGCTAACTGGAAAACAGCATGACACAGGTGAGTGTAACAGCTAGGACCATCAGATTCACAGTAAACTCTTTGGTTATTTTAGTAATCAAAATTTTACAGTTTTATCTGTCAATATTTTATCTGTTATTTGGGTAAAATTAAAAAAAGCCACGGGTAATTATGGAACAACCTTGTTAAATCATGATGAATCAACTCTGTTTGCGGGCTCAAGCCTCTACTATGATGGCTGATGCTGCCATCTTTTCAGCCTGCTGCATTGCTCTTATTTGAATAGGTAT
This sequence comes from Neolamprologus multifasciatus, assembly GCF_963576455.1. Classification (NCBI taxonomy): domain Eukaryota; kingdom Metazoa; phylum Chordata; class Actinopteri; order Cichliformes; family Cichlidae; genus Neolamprologus; species Neolamprologus multifasciatus. The sequence goes on from NC_140443.1 coordinate 12,938,725, forward strand.
GACTCCTAAAATTGTTCAATTGTCTTTCTACCAATGCACAGCTTTGTTCATCACTCTTCATGTGTAGTATACCTTTGGAGCCAGAGTTTCAGAATCACTTATTAACAGTTTATTTATTTATTTTTAAATTCACTTGCTTTGTTGTTGTTTTTTTGTTGCATACATGTTTATGAAATTAAACTGAATTTTTTTTTGCCAGAGCATGTTGTACTGACATTTAATAGCTGGAAACATAGTTAGACGGGAGTATTTGTAATATTTAGCATGACAAATGCTAATTATTGAAGAACAATGACCAACTGTGTATTTAATTCCTGGTCAGCTCTGATTTGGCAACTATTAAGTCGGATTCCAAAAAAAAGCAGAGTAAAAACCACCAAGGAGAGTTTGTTTAGTCTTCACCACAATTAAGTCACCTCATGCATATTTAACAAATTCGAGTGGCAAAAAAAAAAATCCCATTCATTCCGGTGTCTTTCAGCCTCTTTTTTTAATATAACTCTACTTGAGGAATAATTTGGCCACAATGGCAACTTTGTTCCTAATTAGCTCACCCATAGCCAAGTGATGGCTTCTCATCTGTGACAGAATTAGTGCCAATGGATTTAGAGGGGAAATCCTGATTCCAGTAACTAGTTTTTTTTCATATGTTCATGTGTTATTGCTTGCAACTGAGGCTGCTTAAGTATGACAAGTGTACACATCACACTCATACAATGAATATTGTGAATAAATAGAAACACATCACAGTCAACACGATCCTCTACTTGTAGACGCTGTATAGTTTTATTTTGTTTTTCCCCAAAACCTTTTCAAAAAAAATCTTTTTTGTTAGAAGAAAATCTTTAATGTGTTTCGGTCGATTCGAGATTCCCAGGAGAGGATGACAGAGACGCGATTAAAGCAACGGCTTTAAGACCGAGAAGAAAAACTAGATATTCTAGACTTGAACTAAACTAAAACCTTTCCATTAGTCTATTTTCAATAGAAATTTTTGTGTGGTGGAAGATCGCTCTCAGCATGAAAACAGCCGAAAAAGTGAATGCTGAAAAGAGAAATGGCACATGAATGAGAAATAGAGTGACAGGGAGTGTAAAGGCAAGATGGGATTTAATTAAAGTCATTACACCTCTCTTCCAGCTGTCAAAAACTGCTTTGCTTACAGCTTGCAACCTCCTCCTATCCCTTGTCCTTTTCCTCTCCTCTCTTCTCTGCTATTAATCTCTGCCTTTGACTTCTCTTATTCTCTACGCGTACCTCATCTCAGAAATTTTCATCTCCTTCCATTTTGAAATTATTTTCTAGTGTTCCTCTTTGCTCTTTTTCTCTTTTATAGTTCTGTTGTGTTCTGGTATTATTTTAAAGTGACAAGAATGTTATTTTTAATAACGTTCTTGGAGTTACACGTGTGAACACAGCACACACAGACACACTTGTTCACTCAAAAGGTCACCATCTCATCTCATTTGTCTGCAAGAAGCTAAATTTATTCTTTCCTTCTTCTAATCACAGTTTTGTGACCGCCTTTGTGTGTACATGTGTGCATTTGTGTGTGTTAGGAAATGAACACAGCTCATTAGGATACTGATGGCCTTGCAGCAGACCTTAAAGCCAGCTTGCTGCTGCCTTATTAATAGACACTCTGATTAAAGGTTTTGCAGTTGTGTGTGTGAGTAAAGTTTCAGTCAGTTTTCTTGCCACATAGATTACGTTTGGTAAATCTAGACACAAATGTTTCTTAGAATGTTCTCATGTTTTGTGTATCTTCTCATAATATATCATGTGTAAATGAGTATAAGTGTTAATTCAAAGTGGCTTTTTTATGTGTCTGCTGTCTGTGGGCATTTACAGTGTGTGTTACTGCTGCCGTTCCTTGTCAGAAGGACCGTCTCTCTGGTGTGTTTCACTGGACATAATGACTTCATTTTTACCCAAGGAGGATTAGATGAAAAAATGTTTCCTCATTTCACGGATCTCACCCCGATGTTGCCCAACACTTCCGCTCCTCACACGTCCTGCCATCAGAGTAGTTTAGATAAAAGGTCTCACACGTCGAGGAAACAAAAGCTCAGCTGGATGGCTGTGGCAGCACAGAGTAGTTTCGGATAAACTTCAGAGTTTAGATACACGAGCATAAAGGGGAATTACACATAAAGCTGTGTAGATTGTCAGGTTGTCAGCCTCGATTGTATCATTAAATTCTCAGTGGGAGTTTCCTCAAAAGAGGTTTTCCCCCAAAACTGAAGAAATGCGCATTTTTAGCAGATAACAGAGTCAACAACTTTTTTCTTTCTCCATAATGTAATGTGTAACAAGCAAATAGTCACTGATTCAATTCCCGACACAACTTGTCTTTGCGGCTGCGTCTGAAAGGGCATTTGGATTCTGCCAAATCAAACATGTGGAGCCACCTGTTGTGCTCACCACTTGTGACAAAGGGAGCAGCTGAATGTAACTTAGAGACACTTTTTCATGGACCTAATTAAGTGACAGTGAAATTAGTTTGGATTAAATACAATACAGTGAGGTATTGAATTATATGTTCTCATATAATAGGTATTTTTGGAAATATGTTCACCTGATTGGTTGGTATGTGAGTGTTAGTAACCCAAAAAGTTTTATATCTCTTTTAATCACAGTTCAGATGAAATTTGTAGAGTTTAACTGATAAATGAATGAATCAAGCTGAAAAGTAATGTGATCACTGCCTTAAATATTCACAGCCCACTTTGCTGGGTACATCTGTTGAAGTGCTTATTAACACAAATATCTAATCAACCAAACATACGGCAGCCACTGAATGCTTTGAGGGATATAGACGAAGCCAAGACCAGAGATGGGCAGTAACGCGTTACTTGTAACGTGTTACTTAAAATAAGTACGGACCTTATTTTAAGTTTGATTCCATAAAAAGTGACAAAAACATTAGTGTCCATTGTGCGTGGGAAGAAAACTTCTTTTTACAGCGAAAAAAACCCCCTAAACTTCCAACCAAGCACCGAGTGCGCAACAACGTAATGGGAAACTCACAGAGAAACTCGCAGATTCTTCAACTGACCGCTGCGGCACACCTGCACCAGGGTAAACCTCCGCCTACCCTACTCCTGCTTTACAGGTGAAAATAGAGCAACAGGACTGCTAGTCTTTGACTTTATTTATTTTCTGCTGTGTTTTACTTGCATCTATGTGAAAGAGTGAGTGTAAACACAAAAAAATTAATAAATATTTTATGTGCTGGAATGTGCAGAAAATAGGTTTGAATGTTAAACTAATTTCTTTAAGTCAGAGAATGTTGCATATAATTTAATTTTTGCTTGATGCCTAAAGTTAAAAGATTAAAACTAATAAAACAAGTTTTAAAAAGAGACTTTTCCATTTGATTACATTTTGTATGATGGATTGTAGAAAAAGTAGAATTGGGCTGAAAGATCTATCGCTTTATCACCTATTCAGGGTGTAAATCATGTTTTTAAAAGGTAACTAAGTAACTAAGTAATTAATTACTTTTGAAAATAAGTAATCAGTAAAGTAATGGGATTACTTTTGGGGGGAAGTAATTGGTAATTAGTTACTGATTACTTTTTTCAAGTAACTTGACCAGCATTGGCCAAGACAACCTGCTGAAGTTCAAAGCAGGCTTCAGAATGTGACAGAAAGGTGATTTAAGTGATTTTGAATATGACAACTATGCCAGACGGTGCCTGCTCCTAGTATTTCAGAAACTACAGATCACCTGGGATTTTCACAGACAAACATATAGGGTTTAAGTGGTAGATGTGCTGGTGACATTTGAACTACTCTGTGCAGTGGTTACCTGGGTGGCTATGATGTAGGGTCGATTTGCCCCTGGTAGGGTCAAAGCAAATTGGTCCGGGGTGAGCGGCCAGGTGAGGTGAGAATTACAAGATCTCTGTGAAGAAAACACTGAGGTCTAACGACACGTCAATCAGTATTAGCCTAAAAGATTCAATCCACTGAGGAAAAGTAGATAATGCACAGCTAACTAGCTAAACAGCAAGCAGTTAGAATGGTTTTAATATGAAAAATATACAGATACTGTCTGTGACAGCCCATGGCAATCAAGAGTTCATGGAATGTGTGCTCTGTGTGATTATATTTGGATGAGACACGGGGCAAGACAAGCTGTACACATAACAGGAAGACAGCCATAAAGAGAGATATACCTGTTATATAGGTTATAGATGAGTTATTATGTCCGAATCTCTAACTCACAATTTTATAAATTGCAATTCTGTAACATCTGCATTAATTTCTCCTTATCAGTGATCAGAATGGATGATAACTCACCTTCTTGGCAAATAGCAGACATCGTAGGGTACCTCCTACCTATATCTGTGACAATGATTTAGCCTGATAGAAGCCATTTAGTGCGCTGATAGCATAGGAAGAGCAATGCTACACAAAATCTAGAAACTTTTCGTTTAGGTTCAGACATTTGAATTTTATTATTATTTTATTATTAAAATTATGTAAGAGTTGGTGTAAGGTTGGTTTAGCCTACACCTAGCCATTGATTTTAGAAGTATTAAAATTCAATGCTCATGTTTCATTGCATGTGTTTTGCAGTCAAGGTTCAGAAGTCGGACCATCCCCACTCCTGGGACCCTTGTGTTAATTACTGTCCCCCTCCAAACTCCACTCTCTGCAACACAAGTTCGACCCTCAATAAATCGTGGACAGCCTCTAACAACAACACAATCAACAACCTTGACTACTGCAAGTGTAAGAACACAAACAACACAACTTGGTACTACATAAGTAAGACCATAAATTTTTAGTAGAAGTCTAAATTAAGCTGTATGCGTTAATTTAGACTTCATTGCCGAATGGTATTTGGCTTATTGATGATGGCAGGCAATGTCTCTGAAAGGGTAAATGAGACATCAAATGTATGCTGCCCAGTGGAATGTATATGTAGTGTTGTTTAAAAAGATATATTTTTAAAAGCTCTACATATTTTAAGACTATTTAAAGCATGTCTCTATGAATTCTCATCTTGTGATTTAAAAATAAGCATCATAAGCATATATTTTAAATATAAGTGGCATTGTGCAGTGCAGTGTCTTTGGTCATGTGGAAATACGACAAGAAAACTGGAGCTTTCGAAAGAGGCCCAAGTAAGCACAAGGAGAGCATATACATTTCTCACCAAGGGGCCCAGCCTAGGCCTGTATTTAAACCCAATACCTTACAGCTGTGAGACAACACTGCTAACTACTCAGCCGCCATGCTGTGAAAATAAAGCACCAAACAAGAAATAAAATTTTACCTGACATATCCATGTTTGCGGTATTTATCATTTGCTCTTTGACTCTTTGTTTTCCTTTTCCATTTCCCAGAAGAAGAAAGAGATTTATTAGCATGTACTTCTTTGGTTTTTTAATTTAATTCTTAAAAGTCTAATTTATTGCTCATGTATTGCAATATTGAAAATAGACTTCTTTTCCCTCACTCTTTTTTTGCAGCTCTTGTATCAGCCAGTTTCTCTCCTGCCTCTACGACCACTTCTGGGCCCAGCAGCCAGAGCTCGAGCACGTTACCCAGGCCCACTGTTCCCATGAGTCCCCGTAATTCACTGCTTAAACGGCGGCAGAGAAAGAAAGAGCATAAGAGCTCCTGTAGGTTCCATCTCCCTGTGCCTCTGCATGATGGATCTCATTTCCCAGAAGGGATGAAACTAACTGTAATCTATGTGTCTGTGTGTTTTTAGTGTCCCTGGCCTCCAGTTCGGTGGGTCCAGGTGGTCAGGTGGTTCATGTAGAGACCAGTGAGGTTGTCTTAACAGGTGACCCACTGAACGGCTTTGGTGTACAACTACAGGGAGGAATATTTGCCACCGAAACGCTGTCAGCACCACCACTTATTCGATTCATAGAGCCTGACAGCTCTGCAGAGAGGTGAGTGTGCATGTTGACCCAGTCATAAGGATGCACGTTTGTAGCATAAATTAAATCTAAACTACAATAACTGTCATCTGTAGCTTTTTCACTACAATATCAAATTTAGTCTGACTTTTTTTTTTTTTGGCACTACAATGTCAAAAGTCTTGTTTTTGTTTCCCTGCTTTGTGATTCACTGCCCCACCGTCATTGTTTTATTTCTGGTTCCCAGCTGGCCATGTTTCCACCTGTGTCTGTGTCTTTAGTCAGTCTTTTGTGGACATATAGTCACAGGCTTTTCTTGTGTCGCTAATTTGTGCCTCTAAATCACTTCCATTCTTTGTCTTATCATTGACCCAAAAATCTATTTTAGTATGCTACACTGTTTCAATTCCAAAATGCATCTGGAAGAGAGAGGACAGAAGTGGTTTGTCAGAAGGGATATATAGAAGGTGCACAGGTGTATCCTTTGTACAAGTGTTTTCAACCTCATTGTCTATAAGAGGCATGACACACAGTTGGCATATACAAACATGATGGAAAGAGGACTCTTCAAATAACTGCTTTCCTTTAAGCAACAATCCTGTGTGGAAATAAAAAAAAACCCTATAACATCTCACATTGTCTCATCTTGTGAATTTGAGTAAAAGTGACCCTGCATTAAATACAAATCTGCCATAAGCACAGTTATATCTGAGATCTGAAAATACAGCAGTAGTTGGACTATGCAAATACTTAAATTTATGTTGTGCTTTCCTAGTCTTAGTGATTCCTCAGTGCTTCCAATTACACTTTAACCATACATACAGACATTCTTTTTATTCCATCAACATCAAGCACTGTACCTCACACCCGTGGGCATTTTAGAATTACAAGTTAACCAAACTGCATGTCTTTAGACTGTGGAAAGAAACCAGAGTAGCCAGAAGAAACCCACACAGCCCCAGGGAGAGCATGAAAAATCTACGCAGAAAGAGCCTTGCTGGGAACCTTCTTGCTGTGAGGTGACAGTGCTAAGCACTGTATCACCACGCCACCCTATTTCAGATCTCATGTCTATTTCAAGGCACCACCCTTCAACACACCCTCTTTCCTTATGACTATTTTAGATTCAAGATTCAAGAGCTTTATTGTCAATACACAGTATACACAGTATACAGGTACCGAAATGCTGTTTCACCCCAAGCCCCCCATGGTGCATTTATAAGTATATAAAAGATATATCTCCAAGAGATATAAAACTAGGATTTACAAATAAATAACATGCTAAATTTCGGCAAAATTAAGGTAAAATTAAGGGTTAAAAAGGTACTAATTACTAACTATACAATGCTATACAATACTATAATGCTAACTATACAATTCTAAATGTACGATACAAAGTGGATTGTGCCATAGGTATTGAATACCAGGTTCACGTTATTGTCCAGATATTGTAGACGAGACAGGGCGAAGACATGTGCAAGATGCAAAATGTGCAAATATAGTATCATTTAGATGTGTGTTCAGTAACTATGTGACTTATATGCACCATATATTATCACTCCTATACTGCTTTGAGATTTCCACATGATATTTCAAAGACTAACTAGTGCTCGTCTCTGTGGAGCAAATATGGTAGCAACATGGTGGCAATGTCAAAGTACCCTTTGAACTCTGTCACTGTTTCCTATAAAATACACCCGGACATGGCATATAAAGTTTTACGATTCCTTAAAACCACTTTTCTTATTAATTTGACGCACATTGGTGCATGTATTAATAGACATGGGTAAAATATGACCTTTCCTCACAGTTACAGTGTAGTAAAATATAGATGTGTAATTTAAAAACTTTGTAACAGGATGTTCACTTGTATTTGTGTAGTTGTACAACAACTGTACAAATGGCCTTCTGTTTGTTTGAGGACAAATGCCGACTTTAATGTTGCATTAACAGAGCTTTACTTAGCTTCCCTGTGTGTTTGGATGTCAGTGTTAGTGTGGGTGGGCGTGTTAGACTGATGTTTTGGTGTATTAACAGCTCTTCTTGGCTCTGTATTATGTGTGGGTGTTTAAATGTTTGGAAGAATTTCTGTGCATGAGTGTAAGTAGGGTTTTTTTGTGAACATTGACATGCAAGTGTGTGCATGCCCACAGTCTTCTGCATGCTTGTGTCTGCTGCTTCTCAGTAATTTGTTCACAACTTCATTTAAGTCTCTGTATGAATTCTCAGTCGTGTCTGGATCATGATGCTGTGCTTATGTCCGTGTCCATTGATTGATGTTGATGTTTCCGTCATATTAACAGCTTCTGTAAGTGCTGGGTGTGTTTCGGCACCCTGAGGCCACACTCCCTACTCCATTAGCGCCCACACTAACAACACTAATTAGCTAGCTTCCCTTTGCCCACTCTGGAGGAATCGATAAGTACCTTTCTTTCCGCTTGGCAGTGTGAATCCAAATAACCCCCTTTACACCACCCCGAATTACAATTATCCACAACTTATAGCCTTTAAAACTATACGATTTGTGCAGCAGTGGTCTGTGGAGCTCTTTTTAAGGTTTTAACCTGTAATTATTTTCCTTTGGTGCTGCGAATGCTGGAAGATTTGTTTTGTAAATGGTAGACCATTTGTCATAATTTAAAATGTGTATGTTGTACCACTAAAGGTTTCTACATTTAATGTTTATTTTTGAAAAAGGAAGGGGCCAAAAAAAAAAAATCTGACTATTAATAAAAGATTCAAAAAGCACAAACCTAGTTATGCTCCAGTAATTTCTTGCCTTATTTGGCCCTTTTCCCCAAAAATGATAATGGCATATAATATTAAGACAGCCACGTGAGCCACGTTATTTGCCTGTGTACACAAACCACCATGAGAACTCCATACATACAGATGTATGTAAGGTGGAGTGTATTTTATATGTTTTAATATATAATAAAAATACTCAAATTTTAGTCGCACTTTCAAATTTCAAGTGCACAGTCAACTATAACAATGGAAGATTGCATAGTGATGAGCAAACAGAGAGCACTAAAAACAGAAAAAAAACACAGTAAAGTAAATGTTACACAAACAGCCACAGAAAAATGGGTCAGTTATCAAACATCAGTTTGAAGGTGGATGTTCACTGTAATAATTGGAACTTGATATTGTTGCCAAATTTAGAAGCAGCGTGAGTGAGAAAAAAAAAAAAAAAAAAAAAAAAAAAAGCAGCGTGAGTCTGACAAAACAACTATTTGTATCCTAATCCCACTTTAACTTGTTTAGTTCTGTACATTTACAGTCCTGATGATCTAGGTTTGTCTGGGATTATAAATATGGCTAGTTGTTGTTAAAGTAACTTTTATCATTTGGCTTCAGTTAAGGTTAGAAGATGAAAATTAAATTATTAGTGTAAATTAATACGACAGCGAGGCAGTCATAGGGCTGCACTAAACAGAATGAAAAAATGAGACAACGAAAGCAAAGAAAGGACTTGGGGATCTTGAACAATTAATGGGAAATGGAGGAGAAAGAACGACAGGAATGAGAGCTATGGCAGACCATTTTATCCTCGGTAAATCATAATGAAGATGTCTGGCTGTATATTAGTACAAGTCACCCACTCGTGGCTTAATGGAAGATACAGTGCCTCATTTGTGCATGTGTGTCACATAAAAGAAAAACCTAAATGTCCTGGAAATCCATAGGGCACCAACTACATTACAGTGAGGCCGAATTAAACGGAGACAAAAACATTTCATCTTCATTTTCTTTTATCAGATGTCACCTTGGTGCAGAAGTGGATAACTGTTGTAATAATTTCATTGCAAAAAGGAACATGGCTGTGGGCCAATTCTAAGAGTTGACATTTCACCCTTAAGCCATAAAATATACTAGCAGCTTTTGTAATATGTTAACAAAAGTTACCCAAAAACACTCAATTTCTATTGTTTAGCCAGTTTTGTGTTTCAAAGTCACACGTTTAAGCTACTCAAATATTTACCTTCCTTTGCTTTTCTTAGCCACACATTGCATTTGTTCTTAATTTCTTCTGAAGCTCACTGCATGAGCTACCTTATTCTGTTAGGCTGGAGTATTATAGTCTGACTCACAGACGGGGATCTTCTCATCAAGTTTTTCCTTCCAGATCCTCGAAAAGCAAGAAAGCTGGAATTGCTTTAAGTATGAATAAACAGTGACATATTAATAATATCACAGAATAATATATCAACAGAAAAGGCACATGATTCCTGAATTTAATAGTCACAGGTAATGTGCTTTGATTTAATTCCAACAGTCATTTATTTAATGAGCAGCCAGTGTTGGTGTATTCTGGAAATAATAGCTAAACAGCAGCATAAAAGCCACAGTATCTAAAAATAATGTGAAATTTAACACAGTGGGGAGTCATAAGCTTACTTTCCTGTCATCTGTCTGTAAAACGAATTGAAGGAGGGGAAAAAATTCCAGATAGGGCAGCTACTGACAGTTAGCAAACATAAATGCCTGAATTTATATTCTCCCCTTGGGACCAGTTTGACCCTGGAGGTAATCATATTAAATAGGCACAGACAATAGCGAGACAAACAGGCTTTATTTCAGGCAGCAGGATCTGACAGCTTGTGTGAACATAATGCTGAGTGTGGTGTACTGCCTGAGTGAGCTGATGTTTGGAAAGTTCTTGAAACCGTGGTCTCGCGCTCCAATAGATCGTCCTTGTAAACAAATAACTGGAAAACTTTAGTTTAGTTGAAGCCACTCCAAAATGACAGTAGGTTTCCTTTCCATTGAAAAAACTTCTCTTCCTTTTAAAACCCAGCAAGATGTCAGTCCTAATAGTGATTACAGTTTATCACAAAAAGGTGTCTTGCCTTATGAAAGTGTATACTTTTAATACTTTTAATCTCATTGTTGATGATGCATGGATATGAAACACAGGGAAATGAATTATATGTAGAGTCGTATGTATCCTTTTCTTGTGGTATATATATATATAGGAACAGGACCAAAAATTTTAAATCTTTACTTTTACATTTATGTTTATATTAATCATTATATCAACCCCAACCCTAATTTTGAGCTTTATCCCATGAAAATCACTAAATACATTTAGTACTCTTGTAGGTGAGATAGGTTTGTTGTTACCATTGTTTGTGTCTTTGCAAAGTTTCTGTCAGAGTACTCTGTGGACTACTTCTTCATATTTAATCCAACAGTCCAGAGTACTTTAAATCCATTCAGTGTGAGACCAGAATTTATGAGTTTTGTTTTAAAAGCAAGAAAACCTCATTCAGATTCACACTGGTTATTAGTTAATACTACCAAAACTTTCTCAGCACAATGCATGTGCATGTGAATGACAAATCAAAGAGGAAATGTGTTGTTTATGTGTTGCTTTTTAGTCTTTCTGCAGTTTTGTAAGAGTTTTTTTTTTTTACATCCTGAGAGCATCACAGAAAACTGAAAAAAATTAATCATTTTAAAACAAAAACCTTACTGGAAGTTGTAGATAGGGGGGAAACTATTACACACTTTGCTGCACTGGTAAAATAAAATGAGGGCTGGAGAGTTTTTGTTTTGCTTTTTCCACTTTTTTTCTCTTCAACCTGTCAAGCATGGAAGCATTGCTTTTCCAGTCACTAAAGCGTCTTGATTTTCTCGTAGGTGTGGCCTGCTGCAGGTAGGAGACCGTCTTCTGTCGATCAATGGAATCCCCACAGAAGACGGAACACTCGAGGAAGCCAATCAGCTCCTCCGAGATGCTGCATTGACCAATAAGGTCACACTGGAAATAGAGTTTGATGTAGCAGGTTTGTAAACTTAGCAAAACGTTTTAGACCTTATACCATGTCATACATGCACCATACATATTCCTTGCTAATTTGTGAAGCCTGAAAAACGTTTTCACAGAATAGAAAGACACCTTTGTGTTCTTTAATAGCTCCCATTTACATATACTCTCATTAAACACATATAATCTCATTTTCACAGACTGGATATACTGGTGAGATTCCTGTGCTGTGAGCTTTTGTGTCAGCACAGGCAGGATTAGACAGAATAAATACAGCTCTTCACTGCAGAGCATGGCACCATTGACATGCTGTCAACCCCTGTGGAAAGTATGAAGAGTTCATTCAGGGTCTTTATTTCTGATTTCTCTGTAGAAGAAAAGTCTCAACAGATTCCATTTTGGAAAATGTTAAACTCGGATTAGGATTACATCAATCCAAGATTTTTTTTTAAGAATCAAATTACATTAAATAAATACAGTGTAGTGCTTCTTTTGAAGGGAATCTGTTCAGTACTATAATTTCATCATTCTAGTAAGTGAAGGCTGAATGACCTGCTTTCTTTTTTAACTTTGATATAATTATTCAAAAAGTCTTTTTTTGTTGTTGTTGTTATTCATAATAATGATTCAAAAGAGACTTGGTAAAAAATACATGTGTAGTATAATGGAATTATACATCCAGGCATCTACTTTTACACCTGTAAGTGTAAAAAGTCCTTGTGAAAAAATGAAGTACTGTGCAGTTTAGGTAGTCAGTGGGAATTTTCAAACAATTTAAGTGTTTGATTGAGGTCGCTAAATTTGGGTGGTACATATTCACCCAGTGTTATATTTGTATTGGTTTTTGTTTGCTTGACTGTTAGTGTGTTTTCCTTTTTAACTACTTTGAGTAGATCTGTTTGTTGTCTGCTTTCCTGCACAAGCTGTTCAGGAAATGAATTAATTCAATTCAATTCAATTTTATTTATATAGCGCCAAATCACAACAAATGTCGCCTCAAGGCGCTTCATAGATACAGAGAAAAGCCCAACAATCATATGACCCCCTATGAGCAAGCACTTTGGCGACAGTGGGAAGGAAAAACTCCCTTTTAACAGGAAGAAACCTCCGGCAGAACCAGGCTCAGGGAGGGGCGGCCATCTGCTGCGACCGGTTGGGGTGAGAGAAGGAAGACAGGATAAAGACATGCTGTGGAAGAGAGACAGAGATTAATAACAGATACGATTCAATACAGAGAGGTCTGTTAATACATAGTGAGTGAGAAAGGTGACTGGAAAGGAAAAACTCAATGCATCATGGGAATCCCCCGGCAGCCTACATCTATTGCAGCATAACTAAGGGAGGATTCAGGGTCACCTGGTCCAGCCCTAACTATATGCTTTAGCAAAAAGGAAGGTTTTAAGCCTAATCTTAAAAGTAGAGATAGTGTCTGTCTCCTGAATCCAAACTGGAAGCTGGTTCCACAGAAGAGGGGCCTGAAAACTGAAGGCTCTCCCTCCCATTCTACTTTTAAATACTCTAGGAACAACAAGTAGGCCTGCAGAGCGAGAGCGAAGTGCTCTAATAGGGTGATATGGTACTACAAGGTCATTAAGATAAGATGGGGCCTGATTATTTAAGACCTTGTATGTGAGGAGCAGGATTTTGAATTCAATTCTGGATTTAACAGGAAGCCAATGAAGGGAAGCCAAAACAGGAGAAATATGCTCTCTCTTTCTAGTCCCTGTCAGTACTCTTGCTGCAGCATTTTGGATTAACTGAAGGCTTTTCAGTGAGTTTTTTGGACATCCTGATAATAATGAATTGCAGTAGTCTAGCCTGGAAGTAATAAATGCATGAACTAGTTTTTCAGCGTCACTCTGAGACAGGATATTTCTAATTTTAGAGATGTTGCGCAAATGGAAGAACGCAGTCTTACATATTTGTTTAATATGTGCGTTGAAGGACATATCCTGGTCAAAAATGACTCCAAGGTTCCTCACAGTGTTACTGGAGGCCAAGGTAATGCCATCCAGAGTAAGAATCTGGTTAGATACCATATTTCTAAGCTTTTCAGCGCCGAGTACAATGACCTCAGTTTTATCTGAGTTAAGAAGCAGAAAGTTAGTGGCCATCCAAGTCTTTATGTCTTTAAGACATTCCTGCAATTTAACTAATTGGTGTGTGTTATCTGGCTTCATGGACAGATAGAGCTGGGTGTCATCTGCATAGCAGTGAAAATGTATGCTATGTCTTCTAATGATGCTGCCTAGGGGAAGCATGTATAATGTAAACAGAATTGGTCCTAGCACCGAACCCTGTGGAACTCCATAATTAACCTCAGTGTGTGAAGAGGACTCTCCATTTACATGCACAAATTGGAGTCTATTAGATAGATATGATACAAACCACTGCAGTGCAATACCTGTAATACCTACAGCATGTTCTAATCGCTCTAATAGAATATTATTGTCAACAGTATCGAATGCTGCACTAAGGTCAAGAAGGACAAGCACAGAGATGAGTCCACTGTCAGAGGCCATAAGAAGATCATTTGTAACCTTCAATAAAGCTGTTTCTGTGCTGTGATGAACTCTGAAACCTGACTGAAACTCTTCAAATAAACCATTCCTCTGCAGATGATCTGTTAGCTGTTTGACAACTACTCTTTCAAGGATTTTTGATATGAAAGGAAGGTTGGAGATTGGCCTATAATTAGCTAAGACTGCTGGGTCTAGAGATGGCTTTTTGAGTAAAGGTTTAACTGCAGCCACCTTGAAGGCCTGTGGTACATAGCCGATTATTAGAGATAGGTTGATCATATATAAGATCGAAGAATTAATCAATGGCAGGACTTCTTTGAGCAGTTTTGTAGGAATGGGGTCTAAAAGACACGTTGACGTTACCTTTTCTTGGTGAGCGAAACAAACTCTAAAGTAAGAAACAGATCCAAGTAGGGAGTCAGAAAGCCTTACGTGGCTCCTGTGCTTACAGTTTTAAAGGTGTTTTACTGGTAGAATTAGTATTTACTCCTGTAAGCAAACAATGAGGATTTACAGTCCCCGTTTGCCATGTAGGAGAGTATTATCTGTTTCTTTTTACATTACTTGTTTCTCTGGTTATGCTTAAGTGTGTGTCTGTGTTTCTGTTGCAGAATCAGTGGTGCCAAGCAGTGGTACTTTCCACGTCAAACTGCCGAAGAAAAGAGGAGTGGAACTGGGGCTCACCATCAGTGGTAGGAACACACACACTTGAAACATTTTTCATGTGATCCACTTTTTGTTTTGAACAGCTGCTGGCAGAATGTTTAAAATTCTTTCGACCACCCACATGCATTTTTTATGATAACAAAGTCTGCAGAGAAGCTAAGCTATAAATTCCAACAATGTTTATTAAATGCTATAGATATTGTTTGTCTTTCTGGTGCCACTAGCATTACGCTGTGTGTCCAGCATTTTTTCAGTTAGAGCTAAGTCACTTAGTTTCAACTGAGGAAAATCTACACAAAATCTCTACAGTGATGTTTTTGACTAACCTTTGAACTTCACTTCAATGGTCCATTGTGGAGAAGAGACAGTTGAGAGGAAAAGGTATACTTTGGATTCCATCTCCTGTATCTTCCTACTTCATCTATGATCATGAGTTTTAAGTAGCGACCAAAAGAAAGAGATCCTAAGTGATCAAAATCAGTTTTCTCCATAGATCTGTTGGGTTCAGACACCACACTGCTATGCAATAACTATGCATGCAATTATCAGATGGACTTCAAAGCAGAATAACATGAATGACTGCTCACCTGTTGTTTGTCTATGTTCACACCCTAAGACATAGCCCTGCATTAGGGGACAGGTTCCAAAATTTTAAGGCGGGCTCGCAGTAGAACTAGTTCTCCTTTTCATCAAAAGATGTCCTCTGAGCTAGTTCGGGGATTTAATAAGGATGCCTCCTGGGCGCCTTCCTTTAGAGATTCTCCAGGCTTGGAGGAGATCCAAGTGTAGACCCAGAACTCACTGGAGAAAATATATATCTCATCTGAGCTGGAGCATCAGGGAATCCCCCTGCAGGGAACTGTAAAAGGACGTCTGAATTACTGATTAGCCTGGTGCCGCTGCAATAAAGAAAAGAAATTGAAGCTAAACTTTGTGGCAGCAGTTAATAGGTTGATGTTAGATTGATTTCGAGCGCACAAGGTCAGGGTTAATTTTTCTAGTTTTTGTGAAACACATTTCTCAGTATCATTAAATATACTATGAGATGAACAAAAATACTGGCTATGAGCTACCCGCTAACATCAATGGTCAACCTCACTGTGTGTTAAATAAATAGGAGTAAATTTATGTTGCAGAATCCATAGAGCCTTTCCAAAATTCATGTAGTGTATACAGTATAATGTTGCATTAAACATTTGTAATCAAAAATAAAAGCACACACTTGCGCATTTACCCTGCAGACTTGGAATTATTCTGCCAGTCAAAAGTGGTTATTGAGAAAGTAATTCATCACACGCTAACTGTATCTGTAAAGCTTTATAGCACAGTCTTCACTCTTCACTGGGAATGACCTAAATTCAGTGTTTAATTATACCTAGCCTGGAATGTGGGTATATTGTAGTGTTCCACGCTGTATTATTTTAAGAAGCATTATCTCAGTGACAGGCGAAATACTGAACCTGACACATTTTTAAATATTTAAAGAGAAGATAATTGAAGATGTCTGGGCCCCAGCAATTTTGCTGGAGGTTGTGTGGAAGAAAACAAGCAGGCAATGCCTATTTTTTTTTCTTGTCCACTATGTTGAATTTCTTTAAAGAAAATATACACTTTTTATGTCTAGGATTTTGGCCCTTAACATAATATGTTATATATTTTTTTATGGTGATGTAAATCATTGTCTGTGTTTTGGAGTAAATACTAAATCGAGGTGTGATATCTGGCTCCTAAAGACTGTCTTGACTGCCTGTAAAAATGCTGTCATTAAATCCTCAGAGAAAACCTGCTTTTGTGTATCTTTTTGGCATTGCCAGTTCCACACGCCCCCTTTGTCCACTCAACATGATTGGGGGGGGGGGGGGGGGGGGGGATACTGAAGGAGATGCAGCTGTGAATGTACTCACTTTCTTTTAGTCTCTCTTATTTTCTCTCTATCCCTTCTTACATTGGGCATCAATGCTAAAAACCTTGTGTGCACCTTGTGTGTATCTGCACATGCCTACTATGCCTGCCTCTGATGTTTGCTGATACCAAGCGACATTTCATATCCCTGCCACACATTTGCATTTAAAAGTGCTGTATATATATCATGTAAGAAAAATAGCTGAAGACATAAGCACCGCAGAAACAGTGCAGCTCTTAAGTTATTTCTGCAAACCAGTCCTACAGGGTCTAAGCGCTTAAAAACATCTTTGTCCTTATTTCAACTTTCCTGGCTAAAGAGACAGGATGTTTGAGCTATCATGTAAATCAAATGTCCAAATCAAACCAATTCTCTTACCTCTGGTTATTTTCAGCCCTGAAATGTGGGATTTTATTATTTAGGTACTCCCTTGTTCTTCATTGACATTGTAGTGATGTGTTATAGTTGTAACCATCTAAATAACTAATGATAATAACCTCAAATTAAGTTATATTGTCACAATTCTGATGTATGGTGTATATAAAATGGTATAAAGCAGGTTGTTCCTTGGCCGCATTTGAGACAAGAGAATGGTGCAATGGTGCCACCTGCTGAACAGAAAATATTCACAGCTAGCAAAGACATGGAGCTTCTGGGCTCACGCTCAGAGAGCAGGGAACCCAAAATGTTGGCTATTGTGACAAATCTGCGTGCAGGCAATTTGTCCTGATAGGATTAAAGAGGTGATATTAGAGGATGGATGGACGAATATACAATCTTAATGTTACTATTTATATTGAACTGATTATTATTATTAGTAGTAGTAGTAGTAGTAGTATTGTTGTTGTTGTTGTTGTTGTTATTTTTATTTGTTGACTGACATGTTATATTTTGATGTTTTTGCTGCTGTTCCTGCTAAATCTTATTATGGTTTCATCTACCTTAACAGCCAGTAAGAAGCCAGGAGAGCCTCTTATCATTTCTGACATCAAGAAGGGGAGCATGGCTCACAGGTATTTTTTTAGGGACTAGTGTTATATTCCTTTGTAAGGACTGCATGTTTATTTATTTTTATTTTTTTTGTGGGGGGGTGGGGGGGTTCTGCCACCTTAAAAAAAAATTCAATTTCATTTTGTTCTGGGGTTTTTTTTTTTGTTTGTTTTCTGTTTTTGAATTTATAGTTCACTTTTTCTTTGTGTTTTATGACACTTGTTACAATGTATCACCTTCTGGGCAATTTTGTTTTGTTTTTAATCTTAGAGTAAATTGCACACTAAGAACTAAAGGACACCAGACTTTACTAGTCATGTGTGTTTCTCTTGTTCACAGTAATACACAGTTACAGTGATATGAGCTTTAACATAGACCCCCTTGCCTTAATCCTTTATGTCCTATATTCAGCAACGTGCTGGACACTGGTAGAAATTTTTTTGGTCCATATTAACACGATAGTATCAAACACCTTTCTAACATCAGAAGACGGGTACACTGCAGTCATAAAGAAATAGATCTTATGCTCAGGCTGTGTTGAACATTTACAGTTTTTCTCCATTGGTTTGGCTCATTTCTTGAAACAGAAATTACATTCTCAAAACTCTAAGATCATTTGGCAAAACACTCTTAGTTTAGCACAACACTATAGCTCACCTGCAAATGCTCATATCTCTTCCAAAACTGTTCACTCAGGCTTCAATCTAAATCTCTTTCTCATTTAAACAGTCAGTGTCTCCAAAATGGCAAAGATCCTTCTCAATAGCTTTGGCTCATTTCTCGACACAGATCGGACATTCTCATCATTCTTGGTGCTTTTGTCAAAATAAACCTGGATGGTTGATCACAACAACATGGTCCACCTGCAAAAGCTCATATCTCCCCTAAAACAGTTCACTCATGTGTCAAAACTACATTTCTTTGTAATCTGAATAGTCAGTGCCCCCAAAATGCATCGTCCCTTTGGCATTGTGTGAGTACTGCCATACAAAATGTTTAGATGTTTTGTCACTATGGCAGAGGACCAACAATATACAACAGAAAAGAGTAGCCTCCAAGGTTTGACATCACAGATTGCACTCACACTACCAAGGAAATTATAACCATTTTTTATTCACACGCAAAGAAAGTTTCATACATATGTAAAAAGAAAATGTACATTACAGTAGTAAATTGTATGAACACAAAATCAAAAAACAAGGACTTATTCAGTGGTTGCTGTACTCATTCTCCCGCTGCACAGTGACTGGAATACTTCTCTAAACTGTATGAATTAGGTAATTCCATAGTTTACAGTAATTTGTTCAATATATTTCTTGTCATATTTAGTATCAAAACATTCTACTAGTCCTCTCCACCTGCTAGTATAGACCTACCACTGTAGGCAGGTGCACACAAAATCTCTACAGTAAGTTATACATTTTTTGCCTCACGCATAGTGCCCTGTCCTATATAACATATAATTCCATTATAGATTACATAGAGTACATACCTGTTTTCCCTGCAAAAGGTTTGGATAATGGAGGAGACTGTAGAGCAAGGCACATTAGGCTGCACTCGACGACCTGCCTCTGACATTGTGAGGCCATGGTTTATGACATGGTCTATAATTGTGGCCCGAATTTCATTCGGGACAGCACAGTGTCTTCGTGCTCCTCGGCCTCCTCTTCCCCCTATTCCTCCACCACGCATTCTCAGTCCTCCTCTTCTTCTTCTTCTTCCTCCTCTTCCTTGAGGAAGAACTTCCCCTTGTCCGTTTGCTTGGCCTTGTCTATCCATGTTCAGAGATCGGACTGGCTCTGGTCAAGCTCTATATATCTGTGTTTGGCAGCACACAATCATGGAACACACCTGTGTGTGACACCTAGTTTCACCTGACTGTCAATGACTGTCATCAGTTTATCAAATATTCAAAGAAATTCATATATGGTATTCATGGTATTATGTTCTTGACCAATTTTGACAATTGAACAGACGGTTGTGCATGCGAGTACTTATACAATGAAATCATGCTGACATGTTTTGGAGAGAATGATCATTAGACTGAGAATCAACTAATCAGTTTAGATCTACAAGATCTATTCATTTGGAAAATGTGCTAAATGTGGGCTAACTGTGTAACTGTAGGCTACTTGTACTTAATCATTTGCAAAGATGCACTGAGACAATTGAGACATGTACTAAGGCATTTGCCATTTGATAAAATGAATGAGAAATGCCATTCTGTTGTGAACATTTGCCAAGAGGTTTGGAGGTTTGTCCATGTTATTTTGAGAATGTAATTTCTGTTTCAAGATGAGCCAAACCAATGGAGAAAAACTGTAATACTAAATGGACATTTAATACTAAAGGGATCATTTTGACTATATTTATATACTTAAATGCACTGTGTTGTTGCCTTGTGGATGGGCTCAGATTTTTGTGTTAATGAGCAACTGAGTAGTGCTCAAAAGTAAGTAATAAGAGTGAGCACTACCACTTTCTAACAATATAAATTATATAGAGGTTTGGAGACTTACATAGCAAGGACCACTAAAACTAGCCAGCCCAACACAGGTTTTTGTTTTTCTGGGTGGTTACACTTTTTTTAGAATTCCATTGAGCCCTTTTAAATTTGAAATTATAGAAATTATTCAACATAGTAACATAAGTTTTTTTACTTCAGCGTTTGATTAATATCTAAGAGAGTCTCAAATGCTTTGACTTTTTCTCTCTTTTTTCTTTGTCACTCTCTATTCTTTCACTCTCTCACCACCAGAACAGGAACACTGGAGCCTGGAGATAAGCTGCTGGCTATTGACAACATCAGACTTGAAAACTGTTCCAAAGATGATGCGGAGCAGATCCTCCAGCAGTGTGAGGAACTCGTCAAATTAAAAATACGTAAAGATGAAGACAACTCAGGTACTTTTGTGAATATAGTTGTTTCTATATTTGAGGGACAGAGCTCTGACCTGAGTTAAGCTAATGTTTTAAGTTTTCTTTAGTTTATTATTTCAGTTACCGTCAGAAAAAAAAGAAAGCTGTACTAATGAAGTTTGACCACAAGGTGGCACTATTGTCCAAAACTCTGGGACACCTACACAACTAAAATGGTCTTCATGTGAAACAATATAGAATGTATTACAAATTACAACATAAATCCAACATGTTTTTACAATATAGTATAATTTTATATAGAAAAATGGGCAGTGACCTATTATGGGAACTGGAAACATCAAGCAGCAGCCTAGAGTCCTAATCCATCTAAGAACTTTTGTGCATGGTCGCATATTCACATTTTAACAGTCTTACAGCTTACACCTTGTATTTGTGTATACACATAAACACATTCAAGTTATATAATGTGACGTAAACACACACACGCACAAACTAAGTTAGGGACTGAGTAATGAGGGTAAATAATGAGACTGTAGTCATCAGGCACAAACACACACAAGGAGGAAATAACATGTGTGCATGCTATATGATGACAAGGCAGTCTTTTCCTTGGTTACCATGGAAACTGTGTCTTGCCCACCAGTGTAGTCTCAAGAAGCGTTTTGACCTACTTCTGGAATCAAGTGTGTTTGTGTGTGTGCGCATTTCCAGTGAGCAGGTAATGTGATCCAGTATTACTTAGTGACCTGAAGTGTTTTGTGTGCGTGTGCATCAGATAAGAAGCATCCATCAGACGGTATAATGTACTCCTCAGACTTGAAACACTAGATTAATGTGTGTGTGTCTCTGTGTGTGACTGCGTGTATGTGTGTTTGTGTGTATCAGATGAGCAGGAGACATCAGGCAGCATCATATACACAGTGGAACTGAAGCGGTACGGAGGCCCTCTGGGTATCACCATCTCTGGCACTGAGGAGCCGTTTGATCCCATCACTATATCAGGCCTAACTAAGAGAGGCCTTGCAGAAAGGTACATACTCAGACACACAAAATCTCTTCTGGGAATTCTAGGTTGCCACTTTGTAGCTCTAAATGAAATTCCTAGATTTCTGGATAGAGCATTTTTGTATAAATCCAAAGCTGATGAATTGAAAATGAATTGAATATCTCACTATGTCTATCATGTTTTACATGTCTGTGTTGCTCTGTAACTAAAAAAAACAACAGTACCAGCCAAGCATGGAAGATTGCGTTATTTTACATTAACCAAATGTAGTTATTTTCACAAAAAAAGCAACTCCAAAAGAGAGGTGACTCATGCTCCATGGCTGCAGACTTTAGGAGTTTGAGGTGATGACCCAAATGCAGACAGAACGAGGCGTGAAATGGGAATTAACCAAAAGCGAGCCAATTTATTGACTGGCAAGGGTACAAAAACAAAGGCAAAGGAAACCATAAACTCTAACTGAACTAGAAAAAGACAAGAGAAACATGGAAATAAGAAACGTGGAAATCCTGGGATCTGGAATACATAAGATTAAACAGACAATCCGACAAGGGACAAAGGAAAACTGACACAAAGTGTACACACGGGGATGATTAGGGAGAAGGAAACACATGGGAACACAGCTGGGATGAATAAACATAACAACACAAGGGAAGCAAAACTAAACACACTGAACACGGGACAAGAGACTGTCAAAATAAACAGGAAGCCGACACAGAGACGGGGATAAACAAACAGGAGGACGAACGACCCTGACACGACTAAGACACACAGAGGACGAGGGAGCGAGAGGGATGAAACACAAGGAGAGGAACATGGGGACAGTGAATGGAGATGAGACATTACAGAGATACAGACATGACCGAGGAAACATACACAGAGGACATGACAAACTCTCACAGGAGACACAGGGATGCGATGCACCCTATGCACACATGTCCACTGGCAGATAACAGGATACTGTGTTAGTATAAGGCGGCCACATACAATTAAAGCTCACTGCATGTTTGCACAGCATATTGCTAACAAGCAGAACAATTACTGTTGTTGAAGTATATGTCAGTGTGACATGTATTTACATTTCTGCAATGGTTAATATCAACTGTGTCACATCAACACAGAATTGAATATATCAGTTGCCAATCCACCAGTCATTGGTCCGAGCCAGTTAGATAAAAACCAAACAGTCAGTGCATCTCCAATTTTCATGTGTTGATATTTTTGTCTCGTCTACAACCAAGCCCATATTCCTTCCTTCCATCCATCCATTTTCCATATTCTACACCAGAAGTTGAGTGTCCAGCAAGTGCCATTTGACACAGAGTAATGACAGATGTGATATTCTGAAACACGAGATGGTAGCTAGTGTCCAAAGCAAGACTGAGAGAAAGATGACATAATGTTTTCCCTGAGTCATAAACATCCATTGGTAAATTCAGCTTACATCCACTCCACCACACAGCACCTTCAGCTTTTATAACAGGCTCACGTGTTATTCCATCAAACTACGCTCACAGAGGCAACATACTACTTTCCCACATCCAAATACACACACACACTGTGACCCTATTTCTCTGAGTCTGTGATGTAATTGCTCTATTTCCCATTCTAAACTGTTGTCGATAAAGCACTCAGACCTGTTGGCTAAAAGCACTCTACAAATAAACTTGGTGCAACTTGACACAGATGAAAGTGCAGGAATACAAACGATAACCACGGTGCTACATCTTACACCGACCCACTTTTTCTCCTTTTCTTTTCTTCTTTTCGGTCAAGTGATTTAATTTTGTTTAACCACCAAAGGGCGTAAGAACCAGGCACAAACTAGGACCATTATAACTTAGGTCTACCTTATCCGTGTGTACATACTGTTCACCAAGAAAGAAAATGCCTTCTTCCAGATATTATTGTTTTTTAGTGGCACATGATTTTCTGAAAGTAGCACTAAGTTTAACTTTTTGGCAGTCCTCTTTCTACAAGTCATCTACAGTGCTTTAAAAAAATGTAATTAATTTTTGCATATTTATATTTATAGCACATATTTCACCATCTTACATTTACCAGTGAACCTAAATCTGAATCTAAATGATTCAGAGAAGACTTGGGAGAAGGTTATTTGGTAAGACACAACCAAAATCAACTTTGAAGGAGTGCTTAGTATGAGCACAAGAACACCATCCCTACATCCTTAAAAAACCTTATATGCTATGCTAGGCTTTCTCAAAAAGTGTTTAACACATATGTTTAGCATATGCTTTCATAAGCCTGTGTGTGAGACCTCAAAATAAATAATATCTTCCTCAAATTAGTTTGGAATATAAAATACAGTTTTTCCTTTCTTATAGGGCTTTACAAGAAAGTGAAAGTTTTAATAATATTCTTTTCACCTTGTTCTGACCTTAGTCCAGTCATATGGCGGTTTATCTTAGTTTTCCCTTACTTTATCTTATCTTAGTTTTGTATGAACACAAAAGATTAAGATCTTATCTTTAGAAACTCTGTATCACTGTTTTGTTTCTATCCAATCATGTGCCCTACAGTAGTTTGAAAACCATGGAGCCAAGGTAAATACAAATTTGTTTTTCTTTTTCTCTAGCTTTGATTGCTTGTTCTTATCTAAGTATAAAATAATAAAATACAGGTCAGAAAGCCTTCTTAAAATATGAATGTAGCCATGAGCAATACCACTGTGGTGCAGCCCCAGTGTCACTATCCAGTCTCCTGCCCTCTGTTAGAATATAATTGTCTCATACTGAGATTCACCAGTCAGCTTCGTACATGTCCAATTTAAAACTAATCAATTTCACACACTTTCCACAACACCACAGGCAAATAGTCACGGCCACACTTATAGCCATATGCTAACATGTCGTTAGCTTGGAATCTCTTCGCTGTGAGTGAAGACACAAAGGTTCTCCAAAGAAAACCACAGGGGGAAAAACACGCACACACAAAAAATTGTAACAACAAATCTAGTCAAACACTTAAATCATCTTCACCCAGTTGAATATGGACATGTTAAAGAAGCTAACACAGGACAAGTGTCTTGCTTCTATATTAGCAAAGCAGTTATGAGGAAAATTATAGAGATAACTGGAAAAGCAAAAATGGGTGTGTGTCCTGATAAGATTGATTTTTGTTTGTACAAATCAGAATTGGCAAAAATCTGTATTAGTTGGAAAAATTGTAATTAAAAATAAACCAGTAGCAATAATATTTGTAAACACTGCAGCTGCTTTTTTGTACATTGATCTTTGATTTTGTAGGAAATGAGAAGTTTTGATATTATGTGTATTTTGCGGTATTATTTAAAAATACTAACATGGTGCACTAGAGGTCAAAATATCTTTTCACAAATAACTTGTTTGAGGGCTCTGTAATTATTTAATGGTTTAATGCTATTCAGACCCCTCTAGAGTCCTTTTTTAGGCTTATTAACAATCTTCTTGTATACTGATATGTGTGAGGTTTAACATTTTTTACTTTTCCTGTGTGGGAATAATACAAATTTCTACTTCTGTACCTTTGTGTATCTCGTTACCTATGTAGGACAGGGGCTATACATGTAGGTGATCGGATCTTGGCTATCAACAGTGTCAGCCTGAAAGGGAAGCCGCTGAGCGAAGCCATCCACTTGCTGCAGATGGCTGGAGAGACGGTCACTCTCAAAATAAAAAAACAGCTTGACAGTAAGTATAAAAACTAGTAACAGTAACATGCATTTTAAATCTGTCTTTTGTGTGCAGTGTTGGCTAACGTGTTACCGTTGCCACATTACATTTTTCAGTACTGCCGTAATGTAACACGTTACTGTGCTAAATCACAGTTACAAATAAGGTGTTACTTGCATTACAAAGGTTCTTCCGTTATCTGCACACCAGGTGAATAGAACAAAAACCTTGCATAGAATCAGATGGTTTCAGTTCCTGTCCAGAAGGTAAAAAAATAGGATAGTAATACAGCAATACAGCTTTTGCGGGGCGGAGATATGGAAACCCTGTTGTTTAAAACATGCATACAATATTTGTACTGTATAAGTGGTATGTAACAGGTTAGCTGTTTGCAACTCATATCCTAATAGATCTGATTTAAAACCTGTTTATAGGTAAATGTAGAAAAGAGGTCAGTAGGTTAACCAGTTCAAGTTTCTTAGTCTCTTATAAGTCTCTTATAAGCATTTAATGTTGAAAAATATACATATAGTAAAAGTTTCACGTACGTATTTTACCAAGTTAACAATTAGAGTTAACCTTCAAATTAAATTGGCCTCTTTTTTTATTTTCTTCAAGACATAGAAGACAGGAAGACAGCAGATGTAGAGGACACAACAGAAAACGAGATCAGTGACCCTGAGGAGGACGATTTGACAGACAGCCAACAAACCAACAAGCTATCAGAGCTCTACTCCACAACAATACCCAGCGTTGACTCTGCTATGGAGTCATGGGATGGCTCAGGGCTGGATGCAGGCTATGGGAGCCAGGGTAAGCTACATTTGAACATGTGTAGAAAGTGAAATGTCAGGATGTCTTAACCCTGTAGGAAATATGTTAATGAAAACCACTTACCAAAGAAGGAATATATTAAAAGCACTCTTTCTTGTATTTGGTCATTTGATCTATCCTCTTGTAGGTACATACACCCATCAAGCAGCTGGTATCGCTCTACACCCGCATGAGTGGCGTAGTGCCAAGCAGCAACGAAGTACCACGCCTCCTCCTGGACGTCGGAAGAACTACCCGTTTAGTGACGGAGGCTTCAGTGAGGATGACTGGGACAAACCACCAGGGTGGGTCTGAATTTAGTTTTAGCTACAAAGCTGTTCGTTGTGACTGTCTTTTATTTGTGTATCATACACTTTTCTTTTGATATCACCTTTTTTATTTATAAAAATCCATATAAATGTTGACTTATTGACTAAGGGCCATTGTAGGCTGTCTGCACCCACTTGATTGTACAGTTTATTTGTGAGTGTGTGTTTTTTATCCCTCAGCAGTAAAAAGAAATGATGGGGTGACCTTGACCTCAAGGTTTTCTCAAAAAATATGATATATTTTGTATGTATATATATATGTGTATATATATATATATATATATATATATATATATATATATATATATATATATAATTATTATTTTTTTAAATAATGCTGCTTAATGCGCTTTTTTGTTACTTTTACACTTCAAAGCAAACAATGGTGTGCTAGTGTTGGTGATGTCAGTTTATCGTCTGTTAATCATTAGTTACAGATAGCTGTAAAGTTTTACATTTCATTTATATTTGTTAATGTTAAAATGTTTCGTTTACAATTAACCCTGCTTTAGTTTAGAGTGAAATTAATTCTAAGTAAATGAAATACATTGTAAATGTTGGGTTTTTTTTATTCATCTGTACAAAGAGCCACAATTTCAGAACTTAGGGGCTTATTTAATAGGTTAGTTATCTGTTTAGGTACAAAGTGTATATTACATTATCAAAGGTTTAAATTAAGGGTTGTTTACCTTGGACTGCTCAATGGTGACATAGATAATAGTTTCTATGGTTCATCAACACTATCCTTTGTCCGGTCTTCCTCTCCTCATACCCAACCGATCATGACAGATGGCTGTGCTTCCCTGAGCCTGGTTCTGCCAGAGGTTTTTTCCCCCCAGTGATGCCAAGTGCTTGCTCATAGGGATAATCAGATTACTCGGGTTTTCTTTGTTTCATTGTCGGGTTTTTACCTGACAATATAAAGCTCCTTGGAGTGATTGCTTTTGTGATGTCAGTTCTATATTAATTATTATATTGTGGAATGAATAGGCATCACAGCTCAGACAGGCTCCTTCACCTTTAGTCCCTGGCCTTTGACACAGTGTGAAATTGACTGTGATTTCTATCTACTTTTTATATACTCTAAAGGTGTTTTGTTTTCTGTATCTTTTACCCTTTGGCCCGTGTTTGTCTTTTATGTTTGGTGTTATTGAACAGCAATTTGGTCAGCCCTGCTGATGTTTCTAAAGCTGTTTTATGAATAAAGTGCTATGGTATGGTGTGGAATGGTATGATATATTTCACCACTATAGATCTTCAAAATGCATGAGCTTATTTTCTGCAAGAAAGGATTTTATCTTTAACACTGTTTCACTGTGCCAGTATCATCACCAAGAGCTCATGGCGAAGGGTACACCTCATTGCAGAGATTGAGTCATGAAGTCACAGTCACTGGCTACTGTGAATATGTTGTACCTGTGTCTTTGTGTATCTCTGTGTAAAGCTGTGATGAGTCAGAAGGCTAAGGCTAGTCAGCATGTTAAAGTTACATAACATTCTGAGGGTGTACAGCGAGAGAAAGGGATTTTCGAGGAAAAAAACAAAAATCAGTAAAACATTGAAAGTGAATTAATCGTGTTATTTGGGGACATTCTGGGTTAAAGGATTACTTTTGTTCGGTTTAACCATGACAGATACAGACAGTGTGTGTACAGATTCTGTGTCCTTAATGCCTTTTTGTAAGTGAAAGTTCCAGTGCTAAATCAGGCACACTGCATGTCATGTAGCCAACTATTCTCTGCACTTTAGATAAATAAATATTATAATTATAATAATTATAATTATAATAATAAAATATTTAAGAGAAAAATAAATTTTGCACAATACACAAAGTGTGATCAAAAGGAAGTTCCATGAAGTTCCATGAAGGTTCCATGAAGTTCCACCATGCAAAGCAAGACAAACATATTTAAGCTTTCTTAAGTATGTTTGTCTTGCTTTGCATGGTTTTCCCCTTTTGTAGTACTCAGCAACAGAGAAAATCCAGCGAAATGGGTGTGGAAACTTGTTTTATTTGTGTGTCTGTCTTTGTGTGGCAGATTTATTGGCCAGCAACCGGATGGCATTCTATTGGATCCAGAAGATAGTTTCTGGTGTCAAGCTCTGGAGGACCTGGAGACCTGTGGCCAGTCAGAACTACTAAGAGAAATAGAGGTTAGTTAGTATTTTTCACAACTGTTTGACTTGTGAAAAATACTAAGTGTAAAGTGGCAAAGTGTGAAGTGTAAAATTGGCATCAAAGATGAATACTGGACTTAATCAGCATACAGTGCTCACCGAAGTGGATTTGCACTTGAGTCAAAGGGTTTTAACAACAGTTTTGTCGTAGGTTTTTATGAACCCTCATATTTTAATGGTTGTAAACATCATGTTTAATCTGCGGTTTATTTTAATGTACAGCATGTTTAGTATGTTTGCATTCTTTTATTTGCCTGATGCTGTAGAACATGGATATCTGCTCATACAGTATCTGTATATACACTTCATAGCTAATTTGTCTTTTATACTGAAGAGCAGCATGTAAAGACTAAAGCAAGGCTTTAGTGGATATGATTGCAGGCATTTTAGTTCTGCTACGTATAACCCCTCAACATAGCATTATAAATCCACCTTTATGTACACTCATTGACGTAATAGCAAATCAAATCAAATCACTTTTATTATCACATGACTTATACAGGTACACTGGTACAGCACATGCGAGTCCTTGAACTTGCAAATTCTTGTGTGCAAGCTTCACAAGCAACAGAGGTGTGCGAAATACAATAACATAAGAACAGGCACAATATAAGAACTGGAATCTGAGAATTATAAGAATAAATATATGTACAAATATAAGAATGTATGCACATTACTGAATATGATACTAAATATGCATATATACATATCTGTGTGTGTCTGTGTGTGTGTATACATATGTATAAAATTATCCATCCATCAATTCGCTTTCGCTTATCCTTTTAAAGGGTCGCAGGGGGCGCTGGAGCCTATCCCAGATGTCATAGGGCGAGAGGTGGGGTACACAGAGACAGACAACCATTCGCGCTCACATTCACACGCACCTATGTTGCAATTTGGATTAATCAATTAACCTATCCCCACAAAATTGCATGTCTTTGGACAGTGGGAGGAAGCTGGAGTACCCGGCGGTAACCCACGCAAACACGGGGAGAACATGCAAACTCTACACAGAAAGACCCCGGCCTGATGGTGGAATTGAAATCAGGACCACCTTGCTGTGCGGCAACAGTGCTAACCACCGTGCCACCGTGCTGCCATGTATAAAATGGCAATGGTATTTAATGTATAAAATAAAATAAGATCAAATATACAGAGGTCAGCAGTTGGATATTGTGCAAAACAAGTGGCATTTATGCACAATATGGAGTGCATAATGTTGAAGTTCCGGTAAGTGAAGGTGAGGTGTCTATGAAGTGTTCAGCAGTCTGATGGCCTGATGGAAAAGCTGTCTCTCAATCTGCTGGTTCGGGACCGGATACTGCAGTATCTCCTGCCTGATGGAAGTAGTCTGACCAGTTTATGGCTTGGGTGGCTGGATTCTTTGATGATCTTCCCGACTTTCCTCAGGCACTGCTTCCTGCAGATGTCCTGGAGGGAGGGAAGCTCAGCTCCAATTATCCTTATGGCACACTGCACCACGCTCCGGAGAGCTTTTATTTGTACTAACCATGTGAGATCCTCCACCAGATGTACACCTAGGAAACGGAAGCTGCTCACTCACTCCACAGCAGCTCCGTTGATGGTGATGGGGGTGTGTGCTTCTCTGCACCTCCTGAAGTCCACTATCAACTCCTTTGTCTTTGCAACGTTGAGGGTGAGATGGTTGTCTCGGCACCAGTGGGTCAGGGCGCTGACCTCCTCCCTGTAAGCCGTCTCATCACCTTTGGTGATAAGACCCACCACTGTAGTGTCGTCCGGATACTTCAAAATGATGTTGGAGTTGCTAGTGGCCGTGCAGTCGTAGGTGTAGAGTGAGTACAGGAGAGGCCTCAGTACACACCCCTGTGGAGCACCAGTGTTCATTATGACGGGGGATGAGGTGATGCTGCCCAGTCTGACCAATAATATTTAAACCAGTAACAAATTGTGCTGAACGTATGAATGTTTGTCAAACAATCACATTGGCAAGCACTCAATGTCTCCAAATGGTTGGTTACAAGGCGGTAACTCAACTTGCTTCAATTTGTTGCAGGCATCCATCATGACAGGCACAGCCATCAGTCTTGGTGTAGATGGTGTCAACAAGCCTCCATCTGAGCCCATACTGACCCACAGCAGGATGAGCCCATTGCGGCGGAATTCTCTCCTGCATCAAGGCAACTTGCACCACCAGGGAACACACCTCCATCAGGGTGCCCATCTTCACGAGGAAGCCCACCTTCATGAAGAGGCTCAACTTCACCAAGGTTAGTCACTGATATGACAGAACCAAGGGTGGTTGTTTCCAAATTTTAAACAGAAAAATATAGTAAAGTATCATTTTACATATCATTTTATACCATGCATAGAAGGATTACTTGTTAAACAGTTGGTGGAAAACACTTACTTGCAATATGTTTGCCACTCAGACCCCCATCTGCACGAGGAGGCCCATTTCAACCAAGAATTGCACCTACAACAAGTGGTCCACATTCACCAAGATATCCAATCCCCTCTCCTGCACCACGAGCCCAAGTCAAAGGCCTCACTGAGAGTATCAGAGAGGACATGGGAGTCCCGTCGGATCAAAGAAGAGATGCAGGGTATTCTGTCACCAACACCACTAGAGCTTCACAAAGTGAGTTCAGAGAGAACTGGACAAAATATGTTTTTGATGTGGGTTAGGGTGAAATATTGAGAATATTAGGTAAACTTGCAGTAGATAATTAGAATTCAACCAAAAATATCAATGTAACCATTCAAGCTGACATTGCTGTTAAAGTTTGTAAGCATTGGTATCTGTTCCAAACTTTAAAGAACACATTTTGGCTTGACATGTCAAACACTGTCATTACTAATAACTTTAACAATATCCCCCTTCTAGCTAGCATGCATAGTGAGTTCTAGTTTACTCTTATGAGGTTTGAAATGTTCTTTTTTACAGTGCAGAGTATTATGTAATACAGTATAAATACCCAGCCTCCCTGGGCAACTGTTATGCAAGTGACTACATGTAGTTCAGCCTTCCATGAATTTACTGTCACAATTTGAGGAGACGAGGGCCAAGTGAAACATGTACAGCTCAGAGCCAGAATGAGATATACATGTTTTATCCATAGAGAGAAAATACATCACAGTGAACACCTGTTACAGCCTTAAGTCGTGCCTCGTTAATCGATCATACAACATTTCAGGTGAATGTCAAAATGCTGCTGCCTTTTTGGGTTTTTTTGGTACCAAAAGGTACAGCAAACAATCTGGATTGCATTACCAATAATAAAGACCTTATTTTACAGTTGTCCATTATATTATATGGCTTTGTCCATTTATTCGGCTTTTGGTTCCTGCTTTGTGGCACATGGCAGTTCACTGAAGAAAGACGTCTATTATCAGCACAATTGTCATTATTGTTTTTCCATTTATTCTTTAGGACCTTGCATTCCAAATAAACTTTCAGCTGAGAATACACACCCAGAAAGCAATCAGGTTAAAATTTTTACATGGTAAAATATTTATTTGGATTAGTTTACAAAATAGTTTATTCCACCCTAAAGTAAGCTGAAATGTCAGTTTGTGTGCATTTATTCTGGCCGTCCTGTTTAATGAGCATGTTTATTCTGCTTGGGATCTTAAACCAGTTAGAATTGGATCTGGATATCAGGCTAAAAATCTGTTTATTTTAGCATCTGATGTTGGTTTGGTTTTAATCTGCATACAAAACTTTTAATTTAGACAAATTTTTGTACTTTGATTAAATAAATTTGAATATGTTAATTTATCAGTGACATTTCTTTGTCTGAATTTCATGTGTTGTGCAGCTTTCTTTATGTTTGTGTGCAGTTATCATGGTTACAAGTGTTATTCCCATCTACAGAGAAACTTATTGTTCCTGCAGTGACACAACAGATATTTTGAGACAGTTTCATCAGAAGGGTTGACATGTGAATAGTCTTTTTGTTCTGTTGTCTTGATTAGGAGCACAAGATACTAGCAAATTACATTTTATTACTCAACCTCACATCCTTGTGTTCTGTCACTAGGTAACAGTGATAAAGGACCCAGAGAGTGATGACTTTGGCTTTAGCGTGTCAGATGGTTTCTTGGAAAAAGGTGTTTATGTCAACATGATCAGACCTGATGGCCCTGCTGACAGGGCCGGGCTTAGACCCTATGACAGGATCCTGCAGGTGATGATGATGATAATAATTAGTGTACTGCCCATCATTGCATCCCTAATTCTAATATAGTTTTTTGTTGTGAAGAAAAAAAAAGCTCACTCTGTCCTCAGCATTCTTTGCATCATATTTTGTTATGCTTACATGTAGTTATCTTCACGTCCCCCTCTTTTTTGTTTGCTAATTTAAAAATGTCTACAGTTATACAAATTACCAAAGTAACCATTGGCTTAATCTTTTTGACTGTATTCAGGTGAACCATGTAAGGACGAGAGACTTTGACTGTTGTCTGGCCGTACCTCTCATCACAGAAGCAGGAGACAGACTTGAACTGGTCATCAGCCGCAACCCACTTGCCAATGATGACCCAGAGGATAATAACAACACTTTAGACCACGCACTTGATCTGTAACACAAATACATACACGTGCACAAAACATACAGAAGACATATTGTAACTGGTGATGAAGCATAAACTTATACATAGTGGAACTGGCCCAAAAACGCAGACACACACTCACTCACACACATACTCCACCGGCTTGCAGTATATCTGTTTAAATACAGAGACTCCTACTGGAACACACATCCTAACACTTGCATGCTCACACAGTCTCCCCATCCCATTTACACTGGGTTGAACTGCTTTTATACAGTACGGTCTGTATGAAAGCATCACCACAATACATAAAAACACACCAAAAACTCTCCTGATAACTGGCTGGACTCACAGTGTTGTTTCGATTTCAACAATGACTTACTCGGCACTTTAAATAGCCATTTTTACTCATTTTAACCTGCAATACGGGTAAGATTATTTCAGTTTTTATTGCAAGGCCATATGCTCCCATGAACCTACAGTACTTGCACCTGAGAGATCTGCCTTATACAATATTGTAAGTGATTTTACCAGAGAAAAATTCTCAGTTTCGAGTTTCCATTTGTTTCACGGAAGGTTACTAAGTACTAACAGAAAACGGAACAAACAGTTAATAATGGGAGTGTGTCTATAATAAATGTAGCCATTGTAGAATTTCATAATGCTGCTAAGATTCTGCTCAAACACTGCTGCTCACTTGACATTACCAAGAAAAAAACAAAATTCTGGAGTGATCAAGTATAGCTCTTTTTTTCAAGGCAGACTTCTCTATTGGATCTTACTGCACATTATAATGTCACTTTGGTGACATCACAACGTTGATTTATGAAGACGTCATCAGTGATGCCATCACAACTGCCAAACTGTTATTTTGTTTCATGCTATCATAAAATTAAAGTGAAAGGAGGGAAGGGTGTAATTTCTGCTCCCAATGAAAATGGTGTCTTAAGTGGAATTGACCAATCACAGCTTTTGCTACACCATAAATGAGCAGATGACATGTGGCTGTGCCCCAGAACAAACTGTACTGCCAAACGAAGAACATCTACCTGCATTTGAAATGTGCCAAATGTCATGACATTATCCACTATATCAATAGTTGTCTGAGATCACTGGGTTCACCTCATCATATTTCATTGCAAGACTACAATGTCAAGCAACAGTAGCATTTCACATTCATTTCAAATCGCTAAATTATTAGATTTGAGGTTCAGAGTGATTTAATGTAACATTATTGAAGAGTCTCATTGTCATGGATCATTTATGCTGTTAAGGTAAGGTTAAGGTAGTGGGAACAACAAGCAACAAGTCATAAAGAAGTAACATTCTCTTTGTTGTGGCTTTTAATTTAACAGCCTTTTAAACTAGGACACACAGTTCATTCAAGTAATAGCTATAGAGCACTACTGCTGTTTGGATTTATTGGTAACACTCACCCTTTTGCACAAAGATTATGAACAAAGTCAATAGCATCATCTGCTATCAGACCTACTACACTAGGTTGCTGGTGAAGCCAGACTATGGACAAATTTCCGACACACACATTTCTTACACAAAAGGCTCTGATAACAAAGGAAATGAAACCGTGGTGTGTGTGTTATGCATTTATTATCAAGCCATTTTGTTGTGTCTTTCATGGATGTCTGTTTATGATGTGTAATTTGTATGTGAGTGTATCAGCAGGTTCTATTCCAAGGTGCAATTGGAAATTTCCAGAGTTCGGCCTGAGTTAAACTGAGCCACTATCCTTTAATGGTCAGCACCCTTTGAAGCACTGTGAGCATTCCTGACTACTTGTGTGTGCTCATTTGCAATTTCACCATGGATCCAAGATTGAACTGAGAACAAACATTAGTTTGAACAGAGTTTGTGTCAAATGTTATGTCAAGGATTGAGAGCTGGTTTTCCCACTATTAACCTTCACCACAACATTAAGTGTTGTGGTTTCCTTGACTGACAGCTCATTAGTGCAAGATTCTAATCAGTTCATATAACGCTGACTATTGGGAAAATAGTAAACTATTCACTTCTTCCTAAAGCCGCCACTGCTAATTTTTATTAGCAACCTTGTCACATCTTACAGATCCCTTCTTGAACTAAACCTAATCTTAGTTGTGCGATAGTTTTAAAGCCCTAAGTATATTTCTACTTCTATTGCTAAGGGAATGTTAATTTCTAATTCAAGAGACAGCCAACTAGAACCTTACACTTGCAATGTGGTTAGACACACAATCTGTATTTTTACACCAATGATGCCTCATTAATGAATGAGGCTACAGTGTCCAAGGCCAAAGGCAGTACATCAGGTCAGAAGCACAACAAGTAGCATTTTTTTTTTTAAGTTTGGAGTGGTGCCCCATGAATATTTAACACAGCTAGTCCTAGCTGTAGCATCATCTTGTACAGCTGCAATTTATTTATTTATTTGATTTATTCTTCTTTGTGTCAACATAAGCTGTCACTCATCAGCCATCATACTAACCTGTTTTGGGTTTGACTTTCCCTAAAACTAAATTTCAGGGTGGTTGATTTTATAATCAAGGGCACTGTGCATCCAACTAACAATAGTCAGAATGCTCAAAGTAGCTGAAGCACTGAAATATCCTTCACACAGAAACTTTAGAACTTACAAGTCTTCAAGTTTCAAGTTTTGCAACCCCAGACATTAATTCCATTTCCTTCAGACCCCTGATTTCTCATGATTTTTTCTTATTCCTGCCAAAAATGTATTTGCTCTAATTATCTTTGGATTAACTGAAATTGGGCTGGCTCTTGTTCCCTCCTACTGATCTTGGCAGTTTATGAAAGTGCTGTGCAAAAGTAGGTGCTTAAATTCTACAAAGTAGCAGTTAACTTAAAGAAATTGCAGTAAACAGAATAAAACTAAAAACAGCACCAATCTTTTACACTTTAAGCTAACTGGCATCATCCAAATATTTCTAAGAACTTACCACAGTTCACTTCTTTGTCTTCTTTAATCCTATTGATAGACATGATGAAGCCATACAATTTCAAAGAAACTGCTCATCTATGTATGGGTTGCTGTTAGTTAACATTTAAATACTTATTGCAGTATTTTATAAATGCACAAGTTGCAAGATAAAGGTTTTGTCCTTTTTGAGGAAAAAATAAATCTAAACATCCTTTGCACACTTGTGTGTGTACGCATATTAGCATGAATTATGGTGAACAAAAATATATGGAGTATATGATGGATACATTGTCAGTATAAGGATATTATTATGAGTGAGTAATAGAACAGCATTTGTTCTCGACAAGACTGACAAAAAAAACCCTAAACTTTGAGAGTCACAACCCCTGTTCCTACCATTTTCTTATGTTGTTATGTAACAGAATTCAGTGGCACCCTATAAGAATTTCCATGTCTGTATGGGTGTGAATAACAAAACATATGTGAATATGACTACAGAAGACTTCTATTTGTCAACGTTTCTCTGTCTAATACATGTATGTGCAAAAAATGTCCACTACTTCTGGGCATACACTGTTTCAGAGGTGTGTGTGTGTTTGTGTGTTTGTGTGTATGTGTCTGTGTGTGTGTGTGTAAATTAATTTGTGTACATTTCATTGTACAGTAGTGAGGTTTTAAAGGATTGTGGGCCTTTATATTTTTATTTCCAAAAACTGGAAAAGGCTTAAAATAGTGTAAACACACACACATACAAAAAAGGGACATTTACTTCTCTCCAAGCACTTACTGCTGAATATAAAGCACACTGTTGAATACCATGCACTGTAAGTATTTTCATGTACAATGGAACAAACTTTTGTAAAGCAACAAAAAAAATGAAAATGCTGAGAAAAGCCTTCTGAATTGTTTTTTTGTTTGTTTGTTTGTTGTTGTTTTTTTTCTTTTATGTATGTATGTGACCATGTATACTCCCTATGCATTTTTGGGTCAAATGTCAGTTTAAAGCCCAATCCAGAACTATAACAACTGTTACGCGCAGATAAGTTTATAATACAAAAAATGTTATTTAATTCCCTGTGCTTTTTCGATTTTGGGGAAAATAAAAATGTTCATGTGAAGATTTAATGGTAATGTACCACATTTTATTAGACTAGCTTGTTGGCATTACTCCCCTGAACCCATTAAATGATTTCAGTACATTAGATAAGTTATTACATAATCCACCATATATTACATCATCAGCTAAAGTAAAGCCCTTTCACATGCCCACGCCTGCTCAGTCACTCACAAATATACCATGTAAACATGGTTAATCTTGTCGTACAGCTTAAATAAAGGGCGATTCTGACCAGAGGATGCTAGTTCATAGCTATTGAGCAGTAAGGAAAGCCAAACTAGGTAAATGTTACTGGGTAATTACTTTATGCTTCTATAAAAAGTTCCTGTAGGGGAGAGAGCACATGTTGCTTTTTCTACCGCACGAGTTGTCAATGTGCAACGCAAGCCAGTCATGTACTCATGGTTTTGGTTGGGAGACTACAGTCAAATATTTGTGTTACATTACACCTTTCTATTAGCCGTGTCTGTAGCCAGGACAATCTTTTGGCTCTTTATTTTTATTTTTGGTGTGCATTTTGTTTTGTTTTTTAACATGCAGTGTCTAAATTGGACAGCCTCAGCTGCAGCAAACTGTGGGTAGCAAAACATTCAATGGCTGCAAGGAAACTACATTAGCTTGTCACCTCTTGTCAACTCAACAAATCAGAAAATTACCAGTAACAGATAAATAATGTTAGCTGAACACTAGCAAGTTGTTACAACTAGCAAACTATAGCACCTACCAATCTGACCATTAGTTATACATAAATAACAAATACAATTGTGACAGCAAAACTACCCAAACCAGTGTATTAGCTATTTATAGCCATTTTATTTACAACTTGCCACAATAAGTGAGCAGCAACAAACCTACTTAAACTAACCAGCTATAAGTAGGCTTGTTGCTGAGAACTATACAATGAGTCAATAAGATATCTTGTTAGCTTACTGGCCTGTTTAATGACAGTTGTTGATGAGCTAACTTAAATTTCTTCTCCGATATCTAGCCAGTCAACCTATTTAGCTCAATGATAAACACAAACACTGACTTCTTCGTTGCAGTCAGCTTAATTATGACTTGAAACTGAGAAAATGATGTCATGCTGCACATTTCAAAAGTAGGAAATGTCAGTGTCTCCAGTCTTTGTTCCTATTATTTTTTTTATTAATGGGTTTATTTTTTTATTATGTTTCATGCTTTATTTTTTAAAGATATTTTGATTTGTTATTTTGCCTAATATGTGTTTGGATGTCAAAGTTGCTACGGTTCTGGACTGGGCTATTAATAATGTACGCATTGATATTGTGTATTTTTTTTCCAAACTGTGTAAAGTTATATTCTATGTAATATAGTATTTTTCTATGACAGTATGCTCTTCCAAAACATAGGAAGAAAATACAAAATGAAAAATAAAATGTATAACTTTGTTGTTGTCATTTTGATTTGTTTGTTTGTTTGTTTGTTTCATTTTCTAAGAAACAAAGAGTGTACTGCTATACTTCTCTTTTTGAGAAAAGAAAAGATTGCAAAGAAAAAAAAATAAAATGTCTAATTTTATGTTGGATGTGTGGATTGTCTTTATTTTGGTAAATCTTTGTGACCAATGGAAAACAATGGACATTCATGCACATAAGAGATTATCTTTGGCCAGGATAAGCTCCTTAAATCAAACCTTTATATGCAAAAAATTTCTATCCAGGGAATTTGAACAGGACCTCATTTTACAACTAAAGAGATCAGGTTTAATTCTGGTTCTTCACCCCAAAGCAAACTTGCAGTGGAGGTAATGCTTCCTAGAGAAGCATAAAATGGAGCAGAGTAATCACATTTCTACCACCTACACTGGGGGTGCTCAGCCTGGGGACGCAGTCGTCCTACTGGGAGACAGAAATTTGAAATAAATTTGCAAGCATTTCAAGCATAAGTGTTTCACTTTACATCTTTATGGGGGTATTGTGTGTACAATCTTGAGGTGAAAAATTAATTTAATCCACAATGTAATAAGGCTGTACTTATTTACTTATTTCACATTTTGTGAAATAAGTAAACGTCCCCCAATGTGAAACTGGACAGCCTTTCACGATACTCTATGTTTTAATGTTTTTCTGAGCACATAATCTTGTGTTATTAGATCCTTTATCTAAGAGATTGAATTAATGGTTATACTGCCCAACAGAATGGACTTGATCCTGGAGGTAGACCACCCTATATGATTTATATGCCTTCATCAGTTCGATTACAGGTAATTCATTGGGCTCACACTACTAAGTTCACTTGTTATCCCAGGTGTAACCACACAATTACTTTCCTCTGGACATTTTTTTAGTGGACAGGCCTAGTCAGGGATGTGTAACAACATGTGTCTGTCCCTACTCTGTGCTTAAAACACAGACTTTCCGTTCTCTATCAGCTCATTTACATAGATCCTTAGCTGGACATCCATGGTCCCAAATTGTATTGGATTTTTATCACCTATCTGTAACCATCAACAGGTAACACAACCATCCCAACTTTAATCAGTTGTTTTCCCAGGGCTTTTCATTTTATAGCCGTGCCCAAGCTGCCTTCAGCCTTGTGCTCAGTCTCCATGGCATTCCACTGGACGTTGTCTGACCAGGGTACACCATTCACCTCAATTCACCTCCAGCTTCTGCTTCTCTTCTATCTCCAGACTTAAACAAAAACAGAAAGGACCAATTAGGAGTTGGAGGCAACCCACAATATACTGTTTCATCTAATTAAACAACCTGGAGCTCAAAACTGTCTTGGGTGGAATACACCCATAATTCCATGATCTTCATGGCACCTATCATTAATCCTATGATTGTACATCTAAGACGGCCCAGAAACCCGATGATTCAAAACTTATTTGATGTTTCCCAGCTAGAAATTTTTTGTTCCAGTCCTGTGGGAGACCCTTCCTGCTTCCTCTGTGTTTTTAACTGTTTTTGAATCTGTTTTGTCCTGTACTTACGTCACTCTCTTAGATGCTTTTTGCCCTTAGTTTCTAAAAGAGACATTGGTGATGAGACAGCTGTGGAGCTTAGTGTTTGAAGAAATCACCTGCCTGGCCCTGTCACTGACCCCACTCTAGAATCTCACAGTTTCAACCTGTAAAACTTTTTGATTTCAATATACCTTTTCAGCTTTTAGTACAGTCTCCAGCGCCTCGATCCTGTTTTGGTTCCTTGAGACATGCATATGGATCTTTTGAAAGGCTTGTTTCTGTTTTTAGAAAAAAGACATGTATTAGAACCAGTTTATGTCTGTATTTCTATTTTGAAAACTCTGTACATTTTTACTCTAACAAACAACATGGGTATTTTTGCACATGCAAGAGTGTTTTCTACTGTACATTTTGCTTTTGCTGACGGAATTATTCCCATGAGTCTACTGTTATGTAACAGATCTAACACACAACATGCACAAAAAGTGTTAGCATACACACAGTCAGGCACACACATTATTGCTTACATAGTAAGCAATAATGTGTGTGCCTGCATTGCTTACTTACATAGTAAGCAATAACATATGGGTAGAACTTTAGTGCCCAGTGCACACTTTGTTATATCCACATGTGCTTAAACATTCAAAAGCAGTGGAGGAAAATAGCTTAAAGCTGAGGACATAAAACATATAAGGAGTAAGCAAATGACGTGTGATGACTGAAGTTCCATATCTGTAAGTTTTGTATTACAGTGAAAAAACAATATTGGAGTAGTTTTCCTCCAGCATGCAGGTCACAAATCCTGATTATACAAAGATAGGCTATGGAAAAGTACATAAGATGTGCCCTTGTCCCTTTCAAGTGACCACAACATCCTGGGATCAAAACTGTCCTCATTTGATTTTTTTTCTCATCCCTCAGAGCCCTTCCATTTCCTGTTCCCTTCTATTTTTGTTAGCAGAACAAAAGGCAAAAGTAACATGAAACACTAATCAAAAAAACACATTTGTTTTTGCTTTGTGTCAATGCCAAAAAACTGCCTTGAAGATAAAACTGAAAAAAAAGAGAAAAAAAAAGATTCTCAACAGAAAAGTCTATTCTTGGAAAAGGCCAGACAGGGAATGGAAATAACAGCTCTGTGTTTCTTTGTCTGAAGTGCCAATTATTTAAAGCTCAGCAACAAAACAAAAGCATTAACATTCATGTCGCTGTACAGCAGTTTCATGCCACCAACATCTTCTATGTTTTTGTTGAGTCATATGAGAGCAATAACCATAATCGCCATGGATATATCTCCATGATACATTCCTGGTCAAAATTATCACTAAATGTAAAATGAGGAAGGATCCATGACTGTTCCTGATTCAAACAGTGCCTGAAAGAGCTTTCTGTGTTTTCTGATTGCTGAAGCTTAAATGGGATACACAAACCAGTATTTTATAAAGCTTTTATGTAAATATTTTCATGGGAATAGTTAGTTGATTAAATAAAAAAAGGCCCATTTAACCATAGTGATTGACGGAAAATTACAGTCTGGGAAAAATGTGTTCAGTACCCAGCTTCTATTAATCACCGGGATGTCTGAGCCTTTACCCTCTTACTGTGAAACGGATGTTTGGGTCAAAATATTCCATAAACTGAGGTTGATTCCAGCAGATTCTCAGAGCTGCTTAGTGCCATTGTTTAGAAACAAGCTTCAGTTTAGGAGGGCTTTGTTTTTGTCCCTGATGTTTTTCGTTTTTCTTTTCCTTGGTTTTAGTAGTTAAGAGCTTAGATTTTTTTTTTCTTTTTAGGTAAGTATAAACTGGATTAAGCATTTTCAGCAGGTTGCCTCTGTGAAGCCAACAAAAGCTTAAATATGTTTGTTATGGATGAAAATAAAGTTGCTGACACAGTCTGCCAGGTCTGCAAACGCTAGGAGTATTTCCCACAAACCACTACTGTAAATACAGGGTGGGCCATTTATATGGATACACTGTAATAAAATGGGAATGGTTGGTGATATTAAAGTCCTGTTTGTGGCACATTAGTATATGTGAGGGGCCAAACTCATCAAGATGGGTGGTGACTCACCACCCATCTTGAGGAGTTTGAAATGCATTGAAGGCTAAATGAATGAAAATGGAATATCTGATGGCCACCAGACTTTCACACTCCATGGTAACAATAAGCCAAACATTAATCTTGCATTAGAGAAGCACCTCACCTTCACCTTATTAGACACACATTCATTCAAAAATGGATACACAGAAGGAGAGTGATACATTTTTAAGCTTAGAATTTATTTTCTTAAAAACATGCACGCAAGCAAATACAACA
The DNA here is from genome assembly GCF_963576455.1 of Neolamprologus multifasciatus. Classification (NCBI taxonomy): domain Eukaryota; kingdom Metazoa; phylum Chordata; class Actinopteri; order Cichliformes; family Cichlidae; genus Neolamprologus; species Neolamprologus multifasciatus. Next base: position 12,981,174 of record NC_140443.1, read on the forward strand.
ATCATACAAACACGTGTATTTATAACAAGTGAATAACATAACATAACAAGTACATTTGCATTTGTAGATTAAAAAAATAACAAACCCAAAAAACAAGCACACAACGGAGCCGCCACGTTTGCAAGAGATTGTGCCATGAGAGTTTCTGCATGGTGGACTCTGAAGGTCACACAGTCTGTGGCAGATTGTGTGACCTTAAACTTCTGCACTCAATGTTTAAGTCTGCTTGTCCATCCTACTTATGACTGACTGTGTTTTATCAGATTGGGTGGAAACCAAGAGAGAAACTGGGTCTTCTTTTGATCCAGTCCAACTAACTGAAGCTGCCAACATATTTGTTTCTGTTTTGGAAGAAACATGTTTTGAATTTCACCACATCAGCTAACAACAGTTGCTGATCCATGCTTATAGAGGCCTTCACTTATGAGGTCGGTTTAGTTAACTCTACTAGTGAGTTTCCACAGTACTTTTAATCTCCATGGATTTATATGACAAGATTACAATTCAATTCAATTCAATTTTATTTATATAGCGCCAAATCACAACAAAAGTCGCCTCAAGGCGCTTCATAGATACAGAGAAAAACCCAACAATCATATGACCCCCTATGAGCAAGCACTTTGGCGACAGTGGGAAGGAAAAACTCCCTTTTAACAGGAAGAAACCTCCGGCAGAATCAGGCTCAGGGAGGGGCGGCCATCTGCTGCGACCGGTTGGGGTGAGAGAAGGAAGACAGGATAAAGACATGCTGTGGAAGAGAGACAGAGGTTATTAACAGATATGATTCAATGCAGAGAAGTCTATTAATACATAGTGAGTGAGAAAGGTGACTGGAAAGGAAAAACTCAATGCATCATGGGAATCCCCGGCAGCCTAGGTCTATTGCAGCATAACTAAGGGAGGATTCAGGGTCACCTGGTCCAGCCCTAACTATATGCTTTAGCAAAAAGGAAAGTTTTAAGCCTAATCTTAAAAGTAGAGATAGTGTCTGTCTCCCGAATCCAAACTGGAAGCTGGTTCCACAGAAGAGGGGCCTGAAAACTGAAGGCTCTCCCTCCCATTCTACTTTTAAATACTCTAGGAACAACAAGTAGGCCTGCAGAGCGAGAGCGAAGTGCTCTAATAGGGTGATATGGTACTACAAGGTCATTAAGATAAGATGGGGCCTGATTATTTAAGACCTTGTATGTGAGGAGCAGGATTTTGAATTCAATTCTGGATTTAACAGGTTACAGATTACATGTCACTAACATTGTAAATTCCATCTACTGTAGTTTCCTCTGTCTACTCTATCTTCCTGTACCTTTCTGTGGATTGTATCTATAGAGTTGGAGGTTTCAATCTGTGGCTACTGGTCTCACTAACCTGCCTTTTCAATCTTCTTAATTTCCACCTTGGACTTCAACTCAATCCAAATGGTTGGGGCTTATGGATTCAGATGCCTGAATCTGGATCTGTTAAAGGTCATTTTGTGTTAGAAATATTTTTCTGACCTTATAAAGAGCTTTCCATTGTTTTCTCTCTATAATGTCCGAGTCATAGATATACAAAAGGAGGGAAGTTTATGCAATTTGTTAAAAAAGGTTTATTTAACATCTCTAAGATGACCCGAGTCTTCTAACCAGACTTCTGCAGGGTTAGGCTCGCCCAGAGCATTGTCATGCAACCCAAATGATTACTTTCACACATTTAAGGCTCATAGGAAGCACTGAATGTGCCGGTATGCTGCCCCCTCATTGGTTTGAATACCTTAAAGCTTGTATTACAGGCTTTGAGGGATCAGAGTTTGTGTCGTCAGGAGGATTTAGGTACATAAGTCCCACTGGTTGGGTAATTGAACTTAAATGGAACACACTGTGGATGTGTGTGCATAAAAATACCACTCTAGACACATGGAACTCAGACTTCATTTTCTGAAGACATTTTTTTTTTTTATTAAGAAAAAAAAAACATTTTACACTTTTGTAGCTTACAGATTGGCCATAGAAAAAACAAACAAAAACCCAAACTTTCAAATTCTTTTAAAAATGTTTTTTTCTTCTTCATTACGAATTAAAAAAAAAAAAAATCCCATGTACATTCTCAAAAAGGAAGGGCTGGTATATGGTGTAATGAAGGAAAGAGACCATGATCAAACAGTTGACAGAATGTGGGGAGAAGGATAAATAAAATACAACTTACTTTCCCAGAAGACCTAGCTAGACCTGGACCCCAACTAAAAGGCTGTATTTATTCATTAACAAATGTGTCACTGTTACATAGCCCAAAATCCAGCCCTGTTTTGTTTAATGCTGCATCTATATTCTAATCCAAATCTTGCAGATATGTTGTTTTCATTAAAAGAAAAAAAAACAACCAAAAATAAACAAATGTAGACAATATGACATTTGAAATCAGGCTATTCTTGTGCGGATCCAATAAGGTTTTTCAGCTTCATTTGATAAGCATTCTGGTTGGAATATTTTGTAGAGAGATAGTTATGCATGTCTAAATAAGCAGAACGTAGAATTGTTATTTGATATGGTGGACTCATGTTCATTGGATTTACTGCTTTTGGTGCAAAGGGCCAGCTTCTCCAAGAAAAAAAATTGTATATAAAACAAATAATTTCCAAGGTTCAAATACACACACACATACATGTACATAAACACACAAACACGAGATTTTGATATAAGTAGGTAGAAAATGGGCTTAGTGGCAGTGCTACTGTGTTTCATACCCCTCACGCATTCATACCTTTATCAGTCACAAAAATACGATATTTTGCTAAAACAAAATTCAGTTTGATGTGACACATATTTAATCAGTGCATTTCAAATGACAAGACTGTGGATAGTGGTTTAGTTTGGTTAACTTTCCAAACTACAAAAGGATTCTTTGTTGGGTTTTAGTTTAACTGGAGATTCAAATATTTACTCTTCAGGAAATCACGTCTTACTTAAAAGGTTAGTACTACCTCTTGGTACTAAAAAATATTTTTGCAGTATTGCACAACAAGTCATAAGTTTTTTTTATGTTTGCTTTTTGATTAATAGTTGTACATGTCACTCCGGTGACAGGTTTCAAATATGCAAATCTATCTGGAATACAAAAAAGGCAAATGTGACAAACATACAATCTAAAATAAAACAGAATGAGAAACTGCAGAATTTGACAAAGATCAGTATAAAATAAAAATAAATGACTTTTTAAATGGAAAAAAAAAAAAAAAAAAAATCTTCAGAAACTTTTACGTTCACCTGCAGGTGACTTTCACATTTCAACATCCGTCGGTAAAAACTTGTGCATCGCTAATGCTTTAGTTCTATTGAAAAGTCATGATCTTTGAGAATTAGTTAGCTTACGTTAACAGATGTTTTACATAGGCTAACTGATAGGGAGTGTATGAAGGCAGGAGAGCAGGTACATACTGTAAATATACACTGAGGGGAAGCATAATTCAATAAATGACTGCATTAGTTATTATTAGTCCACATTTCCCTGAAGCAATTTTAGCACTAAGAAATATTCAGCTTTATTTTCAATGCTTAAGGCATTTTTTATATATATACACCTTTTTGTTGGCAAGTTTGGATTTCATTTAATACTTAACACATCTGAGCAAATTCAACTGCAATTGCAGATCTTTCTTTAGATCATTAATTGCATTTTTAAAACCTTAGTGCAAAGATTTTTCAGAGAAACTGAGAACCAGATCTATACAAAAGTGTAATGATAGAACAAAGCATTGTATCTGTATTAAAATGGGAGTGGGGAAATGGGAGCTGAGCTATACAAAGAAGACTTATATATGAAAAGTTGTATGAAAATAGATGCCTGATGGATTTGGTTTCACAAATCCCTTTTAATGATATCAACTACTTTATTCTATTTGAAGGAATTAAATAAATGGACACAGTTATCAAAGCTTAAATGAAACGAGAGCCAGGAAATGAAATGAAAATGAGGCCCTGGTCTCACTATCACCTCTCATGTGAAGCTGTTGATGAAAATCCTGCAATGCATGTGTACTGTATAACTGTGTAATGTGTGCATCTTGATCTAATTTCATTTTGTTTGCTTATTTCAGAACCAAAGTGAGACTAGAGTGTTTTAAAAATGTACCAATTTTACTGGAGAGGCCCCTGAGAGCCTAGAATAAAAAGAAGGCAATACATATTTTTGGCCTCATTGTTTGATATGAAATCAAAAGGATTAAAATGAAAAAGTGCAATATAGCCTTATGTCAAGTAACTGTTTTTCTTATTTGACTGCGGTTAAAATAGGCAGTTATGGTATGATGTTCATCTCTCTGTAGCAAAGAAGGATCTAATGGCTTACCAAGCTGGATAAAAACATTAGTTTCAATTGCTACCAATGTAGCTCTGTCACCCAGAGTTAAGTGTCTTTTTTGGATGCTGGGTTAATGCAGCTGTACAGTAGACAAAAGCATCACAAAGAAGATCCTGAGTGGATGGTCGCTGGTGACGCATACACATGAGAAACCCTTTGTTACACAGATATAATAAAATGAATATAACCGTTGTAAATGTTATACCTCTCACGTAGTCTGCTCTTGGTTGCCAGCTATTCACATAATCAAAACTATGGCCCCTATGTTAACAAGATGAATGTAGTTTTTCATGCATGATTGCTAAAATAAAACAGAGTTCAAGACAGAGAGTTAATCCATCACAGGGTTAATGGGGTCTGGGTATCACTAGTTTCACTGGTGTGCATGAAAATTGAACAAAAAAGTGCCAAGGGCATTCTACTGCAACACGTGTGACATGATTAATTCAAAACTATATTTATATTATCTGTATTCATTTATGGGGAAAAGACAGGTTTGAACAGTTGCTGTTAAAAGTGAAGCTTTTCAGGTCTCAGTTGAAGTGAGAGCAAGCAACATGTAGACCCCAGAAAAGACCAACCTCAGCCATCTGCCAAATTTCAGTGTCTGAAATGAGCTGACAGTCAGACGCTGGTTTGTCTACTGGGAGTCTCTCCCAACCATTGGTTAATGTGAGTCATTTGAGTTATTGACATTTTGTTTAACCACTGGTTGTAGTGTCCTGCCTAGCTGGATTTCTCTGAAATAAATACTGTGTCCTGGTATTTCCAGAAGAGGAAAAGTTAAAAACCCAAGAATTACAAACTTATGACTGGAGCCATTGCGGGTTTCCAATTCTTTTTGTATGTATAAAAGTTGGCCCACACCCCTCTGTAAGAGATAATATTTGGGGAAAGAGTTGCATTGTTTATTTCTATGACGCCTAAGACAACTGTTGCTAGGACCAAAGCTGAAGAAATGTAAAGACTTTACTACAATGGCTGCCAATATAGATGTATGGTTTGTAATAATAGCTTAGTATTTTCACCAGATGAAAGTGTTCCTCCTTCTATGTAAAACTACAGCAATTCAATAGTAAATATCAATAACATTAATTAAAAAAAATAATCTAAACACTGACAGAGGAAAAAAAGAACTAATAATAATGTGTCTTCCTTTGTAGTAAATAAAACAAATTCAATCCAAACTTTTAAGCCAAGAGTGCCTAGTGCAGTCACTAATGTACTGTAAACTGGTCTAGAACAGAGAAAGATAGATAAAGAGATAGATACTGATAGACTGATTAGCCACTACTGTACAGTACATCACAAACAACACAGTCAAGGGTTGAACCTCCACACTTCAAATCCTTTCAGATATCTCTTTGTGCAGGAAAAAAAAAGTTCCCCAATTCAGTTTCAGTGCTAGTTTTCTCTTTGGCCCATTGACTGTGAAAGATGGGAATATTTGGGCACAAGGTGAATTCAGAGGATTCTGTTTTCATCATTATGATTAGATATTAACTTTAAAAAAATGTCACTGATTATATTTTGATTTGGTTTTGGTTTATGCTGAAATTGATTTTATTTGTTTTTATTCATATTTTGTAACACTAACCCAAATATGTGATAAGCTCATTGTTGCTGATATTTTAAAATCTATGATTACAAGGGGAAAAGAGCTGGCAGTGATAAGCAATTTAACGCTGGTGTCTGCAGAGTTGCGTTTTTGATATTTCGGCAAAAAAAGCTAATAACTCTGATATCAACAAGGCCTCTGCCAAACATAATGGAACAGAATATGCCAAAGCGTAATCCTGTGGCACATACCCTCAGAGAACTATACAATGATCATAGTATAACTGGCAAATAATAATTATTATTATTATAATAATAAAATATCCATCAAAGCAGCTCAAAAAATAAAAATAAAAAAATCATTTTTTGGTGATCAGTGCCTATTGTAGGAATTCTCTGTATATAGTGGCTACAAAAGATGATTTGATTCCAAGACTCAACCACTTTCTTCTAGAATAATGGCTGGTTATGTGCAAAAGTAGCCAGTGAAACATGGCCGCAGGCTGTTTCTAATTTGCTACCTTGCCTTTAAAGCAAGAACACAGTGGGACGTGTAGTCACATGAAAACCATTTGTACAGAAAAACAAAAAACAAAACAGTTTTTAAGTCATTCAGAAATAGATTTGAAATGTGACTGTTACCCTCTTATGAAGACCACCAACAGCAAACTACTTTCAAAACTTTCCTAAAAGATTTGAACTTTTTCTTTAAAACCCTTATCAGTCCACCAGACAAAGACAGACAGATAGACAGAAAGCTAGCTAGCTTTAAAAGCATTTTAGAGGACAGGAGAGGGGAGGAGAGCGTTCTCATGGAGAGCCTCCGCCTCATTCCTTTACATCATGGTTTCTACGATGGTGTGAGTGGGGGCCTTCATCAGTAGGCCCTTGTTCCCATTGGGGTCCAGGGGACAGGAGAGCTCCTTAGGCCCACGGTGGTCTGCAGGACGGGAGCTGGCTCCACCACGAACCGGGGCTGCCACTGCCTTAATCCTCTGTGGGAAGAAAGGAGGGATTAGAAAACTGAAGGTAAGAAATGGGCAAGTTATAGGGAAAGTAGAAAGAACGACTGATGAGCAAACTCTTATGAAAAGATGTCAGGATATGTCAGACAGATTGTAACTGAATTACAATCTAAAAGATTCCATTAATTCCACTAAAAGTGAAGTGATGAATAATAGAGAAGAAAGAGAAGAGCTAAACAGTTAAAAGCCAGGCACCCACCTCAATGAGCGGCCCATCAGATCGAATGATCTTGATGACAACCACCATGGGGATGCAGATCATAGAAGCCAAGGCCAAAGTCCACCCTACTCCAATGGCCCAGTCAGGATACTGGTACATCTTGTTGTACGTCAATGGCTTGTATTTGACCAAAGAGAAGATAAAGCAACCCTGGATTGGAAGAGGAGCAGAAGTGTAAGTTTTTTAAATGTATTTTTAATTACTTTGTATCTGGGTATTTGGTAATAAATAAATAATAAATAAAGTACTGTGTTATACCCAAAGCATAATGTATAATGTGGTGAAATGTCTCTAAACTATATGTAAGAAAAGCTCATGATGACACTAGTACAATTTTCAGTGAATAAAAAGTTGTCGATTGTTAATTCAGAGGAAAAAAGTTGAAATTATTTCTCAGAAATGAGAACAAATTTAATTGATCATCTGATTGATGAAACAACAGTCCTTACCATGCACAGTAAAGGAGTGACCACAGTCCAGCTCCATTTCATCCAAGGATTTGGTCTGTAGCCAATCATGTCCTCAATCGCATCATAGAAATTATCAACGCCTGTGGAGATAAAATACTCAGTTGGCTTGCCTCCTAACCGTTGTGAAGTACTGTAGCTGATTTCTTACTGAAATCTGTTACTGTCATATTGCTGTAGCACTTCAGCCAATTTAGAGCATTATTTTAAATTGAAAAAAAGAAGAAATTATGATAAATAAATAAATACTTAAATAAAATAAAATTTAGATGCTATGACATTAGGCCTCATCCACAAATTAGTAATCTGAAGGCTCAAATCCTATCAGTGTAAATTGAACCAAATTATGGATTCCAACAGCATGAAAGACACCTGCCAAAGTAACTAACATGTCACAGATTACAGACAGGAAATAATTTTACTTTTAGACAACCTTATCCTTTATTAATTGTTTGCAGATTCATGATCAGAAATAAGTATATTTTTTCTGACAAGATAGATTTGAGGTGTCTATGCGGACTTTTCTGTTCTAAAGCTGTCTGTCTATCTGTCACCTTCTATAACAAAAGAGTGTACACACAAATAGCTGGGATATTAAATAGGTAGACATTACAAGGTACTTTATCAGTAAACTTGTTGTTGTCTGAATACACAACACAAGGTCATGTGAACTGGTGTTCATTAGAAAAGCATTAATTGTAATCCAAAAGTATTTTATTATTTATGTTGTACTCACCATAAACCCAGGCAACAGCTATACATTCAAAGAATGCCACCCACAGAAGGCACACACCGCTTGCTGCATAGTAGTCAAACAGCTGGAAAACATACATGCCACCCTGCAAAAAACAACAACAGAAACACAAAACAAAACACAGACTTAGTTTTAAAATAAGTTTGTTTTTTTTGTAGTTGTTGTTGGTTTTTTTTTTTTAATTCTCCTCTGTCCAGGTGCATTTCAGGTATTTTCAGTTTTCATCTTGTTCCCATGCTTTACAACAGAAAGACCTGTATACCAGCATTACTGTGGCTTTAAGTGTATGGGGTTATACTACAATAAGTACAATAGTGGTTTTCCTTTGCAATGAGTTGGTGTAAGAATGACAAGTGTGACAAGAACACTCAACTATGAAAAACTGTTAATCGTACATGTAATAATTTGACTATTATAGGATGCTAAGGTAAATACAGAGTAAAAGTGAGCAGCCAAAATGTCCACATGTACTTTGAGTGTGCACACGTTTATCCATTGTGAGAAGTTAGTCATGGGAATCCTAAACTGAAATCAGGCTAGTGCTGCCATAAAAAGATATTGTCATGGGAACAAGAGGGGGCGTGAAAGAGGGGAGAGGAGGGGAGGGAGCACGGGTTGGGGCAGAAAACAGTGATGGGAGGTTGTAAGTACAGAGATAATGTTTAAATGTTGATCGTAGGAGAAAAAGCAAAGTACGAGGATTGACGAAGAACAAAACAAAACAAAAAACCCACTTTGTATAATTACTGAACTGTAGATTCTCATTTAAGTGTTTCTTACTTTGCAGTAATAAAGCAAGAAAATATTGGGCTTTTCCCCACCTTTAGTGTAAGGAAAATTGGTCATTATAGATTTCTGTTTTGTTAAACAAAGAAGTGGAACTGGGTTATCAAGGGTCGTGTTCAAGAAAACAAAAATATGTCATGAAAAACCAAATTTAAACAAAAAAAATGGAGTTGTCAGGCTGATTGTATTAAGTAACTCAGAATTTCTAGTCAGGTTTGAAAATGAGTGATTGCCATCTCATATCATAACATAATTAAACATTTTACCTGATTTTTTCATGTCAAACATTTCTCATGAGTATGGCCCATGGCATACTGGATGTGGCATATTGTAACAGTATATACACAATACCAGGTAATACCAGGTACCTGCTGTATCAGGACTGCTGCATTTTTCAAATGAAGGAGAAAGGTGTGCTCCTACAGATATTACTGCAATAATGAGGAACTGCCGGGAGCCTTATGTACAAGTAAAGAAAGGTGAAAAAGACAGAATCAGCTAAGATGAAGCTTAAGAAGGATGAGGATGAGAGAACATTGAGGGAAACTGTAGATAGGTGCTACAAACAAGGTAAATGCAACGGGAAGATGAAATTAAATGAGATGAAAAACAACAGACAAAAGAAACAGACGGGAACAAGACAGAAGAAGGAGGAAGCACGAGATTTAGAAAAGCTATATCAAGTCTACTGTATCTATTAATATCAAACGAGGGAAGGGAAGTTCTCATGACTTGACAGTATAAATAGCCCCCTGTCATCTCTTTTGGGATCGACACTAATAGCTGTCTGAACACTGTTTTTCCTGGAGTATTGAGTTGGGAGATGGAGCCTGAAATGAGGTCAGCAACCACAGTGTGCGTGTATGTGCACACACACACACACACACACACACACACACACACACACACACACACACACACACACACACACACACACACACACACACACACACACACACACACACACATCAGTGGGTGTAGTGAACATGTGGAGAAATACTGCAGAGTGATTCATTTCTGTTCAAGTACTGTTTTTGTGATTCACAGCACAGAGTTTGACTGTTTTCTAATTTTCCAATGATTACACTGATTCTAAGTGCTCTAAAAGTGCTCTGGCCATGATTGCTGGTGCTTTCTTTTGTGTTCACTTTCCATTGTGTTGTTACCTTGGTAACCATGGTGAGTCCAAGCACGTAGCTGATGCAGCAGATAATAGCGATGAAGACCTCTCTGCGGTAACCCTTCCTTAGGAAGGACGGATACAGATCCACCAGTGATGTGATCTGCCCTTCCACCTCCACAAACTGCAGGGGAACAGAGAGATACAGTGGCATTGATCAAAAAAAGATAAATGCACTAATAAGTATCCAAAATATTTCAGTGCAACTTTTGTTGCTGAGGTTTGGCAGCACTATGTGACGTGGCTGTGTAAAATTTCAAACACAGACTAGTCAGTGGCCATTTTAACGAGTGGGTGAAGCTGAGTTGTTATTGTTGGTTCTTTTGAAATTGTGGCACAACGTGTAAAGTGTCTAAGCTTAGAACTCAGGTAAAAAGCAGAAGTAGTTCTATTGTTATCCCCTTATGAGTCTAAAGACGAATATTCAACCACACAAACCACCTCAGTTGTGGTGCGTGTCACTGTGCTATCATGCACCCACTTACAGGGCACGGGTAAGAAATACATTTTGGGTCACTCCATAGCTGAATGCAGCTCTGGCTTACATGCAGTGGCTCCCTGTGGCTTTGATAAAAACAAAAACAAGGAAAATAATGATGACGATGAATATGGAAAGGAAAAATAAAAACTTTTAATATTAAAAAAAGAAAAAAAATCATCAACTAAAATGTGCATCGTAGCCTACCTCAACAGGGGGTCAATAGCAAGGATATATACACATGATTGCATATGTTTTATTGGTGTTAAAGAAGTTCTGGGTCTGTTGATAATAAAGATTATTGCAGAGTGGTGCAAAGATTCAAAGAAAAATGACCTTGAAAGAATAATATAATGTTGTGTTTCTTTAACAGTTTCTCCTGAATTTGAAACATAATCTTATATAAATCTTTTTCCAGTTGTCGTTCTCTTATGGCCTCTAATGATTCTCTATTTCGCCTATTAATGAATACTATCTGATGACTTTTTGTGTCTATATTTATGCACAGAAACAGACATTTTAAAGCACGAAATATCCAGCAAAAGTATTTTTCAAACACTACTGTATTTGTGCACAGGCTTCTTCACACACTTGGTTCTGTGGTTGGCCAATGAGCAGTTAAATGTTTTGCTTATGGGAACCTTAAAAATAGCTGACGCCTGTAAGTGTCATCAGCATTTCCTTTTATGGCAAACCTCCTGAAGCTCCAACAGTCACCCATGTGTGAAAGTTTGTTTTTCCTCTAACCTGACTGTCGAGGCCAAGCAGCAGCAGCATAATGAAGAAGAGGATTGCCCAGAGTGTAGGAAAAGGCATCATGGTTACAGCTTTAGGGTAGGCAATGAAAGCCAGGCCTGGACCTGCGGAGGAGAGGGGAAGGGGGTAAGAGCAGAAAGAAGGGGAAGGGGGTAAGGCAACATTAGAACCATATGATAAACTCGTCTGATCTGCATCCCTATGGGGGAGAAAAAGAAGCCCCAAACAATGGAGACGCAGAACAGGATATGAACACATCATAAAAAACTGGCTAAATGTTGGGAACAATTATTTACTTTGGTTTTATGACTATATAGTATATAGCTAGTATGCACTAACACCAAAGTATATGTAATACACATACTTACCTCTTATGAGCAACACATTATGGCACACTACAAACTGTATACACTCAACACAGCACAGTTTCATATCATTAACAATGACATATTACACTGAATTCTTACACTAAAAGGCAAACAGAAAAATAAATACAGGTAGAGTATGACATTAAATGCACACTTTAGTATAATGTAGCTGCAGCTCTGTGGAAGTAAGTAAATCATGAGATAACTTGTAAAGCATTCAGTAAATGGATGCATGTACATTATGTAATGGAATAAAACTGGTACATGGGTTATGTGGAATAAAATTACCAAAGAGACCATACAACACCACAACACTGCAGCAATTCTATGCAAAATATAACCTCAACTGCTAATGACGGTTCAACAAATTCACCCAAGCCATTTTGCATTCCTGACTGAAATTAGGATGACCCTTTCTATAAGGAATGCAAAAGGACCAATGCAAAACAGCAGCAGATGCAAAATGAGTGGTTAGATAAAGAGCAAACATGTTCTTTTTTTCCTGTAGTTTCTTTTTTTTTTTTTTTTTTTTTTTTTTTTAAAATGAGGTCTTATTTGACTTGCTAAATCGGGAACTATACAACAGAAGTCAAAGAACAGGGAAGCAGCCATAACAGCGAAACAGCATTGCAGCTGATAACAAGATGTGTCAATATGTTCCATTTTTTGTAGCAAATTATGATGAGGCATCCAACCAAACACCACGTTGACTCAAAAAAAAAAAAAAAAAAAAAAAAAAAAAAAAAAAAAAAAGAAAGAAAGAAAGAAAGAAAACAAAAAAAAAAAACCCAAAAACCTTTCCTATACCTGAAACAAACATATGCTATATTAACTCAATGAAATTGTTTGATCAGTCATTACTACAAATACTTCCAAAGCTGCATATGAATGCCATATCATGTGTGCTTACATTCTACTGTGAAAACCACAGTATTCTTTGAGTATTCAGTCAGCACATTCTGTCGTGCACAAAACATTCAAGCATTTGCAGTTAAGGCAGACTTACTTCTGATGATTTGGGGCTTTTCATAACCTGCTTGCCTGAGTTGGCTTGATGAGCATGCAGATGTTCCAATACTTATTATATTCTGCTGTCTACGTAGCCTTCCGTGTTCATAGACCCACAAACATGGACAGACTTTCTAAGGCATGAAAACCAAGCTGATAACCATGATATGCAGGGTGCTCGACTCAATTCCTCTGACCAACACTTCTATTGTAGTTCCCTGTGGAGCATCAGCCCACTCACCAAACAACACTGATCTCTGACAGTTCTGCACACCCCACCAATAAGTTGCCACTCTAAGTGTATATAAACTGGGCTGGCAGCAAGGACAGTTTCTCTTTTTTTGACATTAGCAGACTGAAAGCTACATTTTGTTTTTTTTCTTGGTCGATCATGGGGCAGAGATGAAGATCAGAGCATTTGATGATGATATACCAGAAAAAACAAATATTAGTATAGATTTCAAGTTTGTGACTCATCTGACAAAGCTTCATGTGCCAACACATTTGAGGGTGACTTATACCTTTGCATATCTGCTTTTAACCTAAATCCCTTGATTCTGTCTGAAAACTACACTTCCTACACTGAAAAGATGTCGGCACTTACGATTCCCTCAAAGCCATTTTCCAAAATATCTCAATCTCACGATGCAGTGAAAACAACTACTCTTTTTCTTTTACCTAAAGTATACTGACAGTCATGCATTCAAAACAAAATCATGTCTTACATGGACAACATGATTGGAGAGGAAAAGAAACCCAAACAGATAAAGGTGCTGGCTCTAGCTACCATGATTAAAAACAACAAATAAATAATAGAAAGAATCAAGAACTCCATATGCCGATGTCACACAAAAAAAGGAACCACAATAATGGTGGCAGGAATCTCTCGTGTACACAAAAGGAGCAATTCAGAACTACATCACGTTGGCACAAGATCCATGTACAATATGACACAGCTAATTCTAAGTGCACTCCGCTACAGTTTTCAACGCGTGCCTAAAAAAAGCACAATCGAGTTTCAAATGCATCTCTCAGCCCCAACTTGTTTCGTTCGAATGAGCGCTAACAAATCAAGTCAATATTTTTGCTTTTTGTCAAGGAGTGTTTGATTTCGGAAGCTTTTATATTCTGATGCCGTCATTTAAGATCAATCAGCGAATCCATTCAATTCCAAATTTCAACTCATTTCGAAACTGGACGTGTAGTCGAATTCTCACTCAGGTTTCGTTGCTGTTTTTCTTCATAATTGCTATTGTTTTATTTGTTAACCAGGAAGCAGCGCCCACCATCACTGCCGCCTTTACAGAACCCTCGTACCTGACTCTGCCACATCAGCAATGTCCACCCCTTGCTCTTGTGCCATGAAGCCCAGGACGGAAAATATTGCGAAGCCAGACACAAAACTGGTACCACTGTTGAGGGCTCCCAGCAGCAAACAGTCCCTATGTCACACATATGTCATGAGGAGGATTTGTTAATGAACACACAAGGATCCCTTTAGCCCCCCCCTCTCTCCCCTATCGCTAACCCCCTCACTGAAAACTAATGGCTCACCTGTAGCAGTTGTATTTGTACTTGTTGTAGCTCCCCAAGGACGTCATGGCACCCAAACAGATGGCATAGGAGAAGAAAATCTGGGTGCCAGCATCAATCCACACCTACCAAGAAGGAAGTGGGGACAAAAAGGCTGAGGCCTGCTGATGGGAGGGAATTTAAGGGGATTTTGTACAGTGAAGCAAGTGGGATAAAACTGTGTTTCTGGTTGTTTATGAAAAACCTTTTTTGGCTTTTCTTTTGCCACATTTTACAAATCAGTGTGCAGGCATGTGTTTTGTTGCCATTCAACTAAAAAAGGACAACAGCAATTATATTATTGCTGTCTTATTTCCTTTTAAACCACATGTTCCATTTTTATGAATTCAACAATTTTGAATTTAAATTTGGTTCTTTTCTGTATGAGCAGCCAGACAGGTATGTGGTCAAACTAGTGAAGGAAAGCTATAACAGTGTTTTCTTGCTCATGCACCTCAGGTTAACACCTACCTCTGGGTCCTTCAGGCGAGTGAGGTCAGGATACAGGTAGAATTTGATGCCTGCAGTAGCACCTGGCAGCGTCACACCACGGATCAAAAGCACAATGAGCATGACGAAAGGGAACGTGGCTGTGATATAGACCACCTATAAGGGGAGACCACAGGTACAGAAAAGCAAGGTCACACATTTTGGAGACAAACTCTAAATGATCCCGTTTGAATTATTTTACAGCCAATATATTAGCTTATCAAATCTTTATCCACAGTAGTTTTATGTTGCCAGCTAGCTGATACTCTGGCTTTATTACAGATAATGGATTCGATCAATGTGTGAACTTGGGAATATTTTGGACAACAACAGACCACAGGCGGTCCCTTAAATCAATAGCGGTGTATCAGTATCTCTTATGTGGAAAACGGTGACCACACTTGGCCTTGCAGGAGTGACAATAATACAAGAATTACAACTTGGATCAGCTAGAAAGTATCAATCAGGTCAGCGCAATCAATAAAGTGTGTTAGGGCTATAAAAAGAGCGGTCTGGGATTGATTGCCTTTGGTCTTGGAGCAAGCTGTTGCTGCAGCAGCAATTCATTGTGGTCTGAAATATTCCCTATATTGAAATACCCAAGATTACATTTATCCTGCAATACTATAGAAAAATGTAGAGAAAATACCAATTTATAAAACAGACAGTTTTCACTTGTCAAGGATATATTAGGCTGGAAGTGAACTGTCATTTTTTTAAATTGATGTTGGAATTGGGAAAACTGGCAAGCATAAAATTTCAGCAGCTGTGACAAGGGCCAAATTAAGATGTCTAGACACCAGGGTCAAAGCATCTCAGCAACAAGAGTTCAAGAAGGGTTTGGGCAAAATGCCAAAATGCTCATGCCATTGACTTGTTGTCCAAACTTCTTAGACCTTCCTTTGACCAGGCATCTGTGTAGCATACTAGGAAATGAAGTGTAACATATGAAGCCCCCCTCACACTCTACAGGTACTGAGACATTTGCAGCAAATCTGTAAAGAACAGGAGAACTTGTGTCTCAACAGGCCAGAGACATTGTTGTAGCACAACAACCATGTTATAACACTAGTGGCTCTTCACTCATTATATTTAGTAATAAAACAATTGCAATCTACAAATTCTTAGGTAATTTCTTGATGCATGGAAGGGCCCAATATCAATTTATCAGACAAAAATCTGTAGTGATTTGTCACGCAACAAGAAATTGTGTCACAACTTTGTCCTCTTTTAGTCACCATTGACTAAATTCTGCACACAGTAGTGTATTAAATAGTAATATTGTAACATTTAAAACATATGAATTATGTCACCCATATTTGCCTTTGTTTAGTTTGAAAACCTATGATCTTATTTTTCTATTTACACAAGGAAATGTAAACATAGCAAATTGTTCTTCTGGTCAGACCACAAAGAGGAGAAATAAAATTCAGATAAGCATGACCATGTCTTGGATGTTAGCTGAAATTAATGTCCTGTAAAAACCAGGTCCCTGTATTCTAAGAGGAATAAAGAAGTGACGAAGCAATGAACAACGAGACACTACAGGATGTTTACCTTTCCAGTGGATTTTACGCCCTTCCAGATGCAGAAGAAGCAGATGACCCACACAAGCAGTAAACACAGGGCCAGGTCCCATTTAATCGGGCCGATCTCGTCTATACCACTGGAGATACCGAGTACATTATGCCTGTAACAATAAATAAATGGGTAAATAAATAAATAATCCTCTGTAGGTGTGTGTCTGCAAGCTGCAGGTTTCATTGCTGACTTTCTACCTCACCTTGACTGAACTTTTACATGACAAAGAATGAACAATTGTTTGTGGTTATGCAAGTGTGCAGGTGTGTGTGGTTTTATGTAACTTACTCCCAGAACTCGGTGACGGGGGAGGTGAAGTTGGAGGCGTTGGCAGCCACCCAGAGGGTTTTGTTCTTGCGGTAGGTGTCCTCAATGCAATGATCAGTGTTCCAGGGCTGATTGCACTTGGCCCAGGGCAGCTCAGGCTGAAAACACTGGGATATAAAAAAAAAAATATGATAAATGATGACAACTGCATTATTACTATTATTAATAATAATTACTATATTCATTCAAAACGTAAGTTTAGACAAAACTTACATGGCAGTTAGCTGGTAGTTAAATGAACAAGAATCAAAGATTGCACTACCCTGATGTAAATCCTCAACTATCTCCATTGTAAATAATACATGCCTGAAACGAGTGGAAAATGAAATGGAATATTCAACAGCTGTCTTTTCCCCCCTCAAACCTACCTGGAACAGGTAGTAGAGGCCCCAGGCCAGGATGACAATGTAGTAGATATTCAGCAGGGACACAATCACAATGGAAGCATAACCAATGCCTGGAGAGAATAGAGAGGTTCAGGGGATTAAACAAGAAGCAGGTCATCAAACTATTAAATCACTATTAATAATTATTAGTTATACTATTACTTTTCTCTGAAATAATATACAACAATTTCAATATTGGCATTTTCTGGCGTGTCAACTTATATAAGACATGATATTTTAGTGACTGTTTCCAAAGCCCCACAATTTTCAACACACAGTTTTCTTGTATAAGAGGAAGAGGTTTAATGCTAACGTTTGATTGGCCACAAAAGACGACGAGACCAGTGGCAGAGATGTTCAAAAGAAGGAGAGGAAAAAAAACAAACATTTGAATCCTAAGCAAAACTCTATGGGAAATTTGTGTAAAGTACAAGACGGCAGTGGCTGTATATATGATACACGCTTTTAAAACTAGTAAAAAAAAAAAAAAAAGGATAGAACTAAAAATTGCGAACTTGGATTTCACTAGATAAAAAGATTTCTACAAGCCAGTCATTGCATCCTGACAAGTTTGAGTCTCAGTGATACTTCCTGTTTTTAATGGTTTTGTGCACTTTGTGTTACATGCGCTTAACAGAATTTACAGTGCAAACTGCAAGATTTGTACATCTGCAGAAATGCCAGCAGTATCCAATCCATTTTTTAACAAAATAGCTAGTCCTTATAAAATGATATCACAAAGTACAGGACAACATTTACCCAATACAAGGTCTAAAGCAATCATTTATTTCTTTTTTTAACCTTCAGTTTTAATTATAGTGCATCTAACATGTTTAATATCAGCTAAGATTCATTGCATCAATACTGGCCTTGAATGACTTGAATAAGCTGGTGGTAAACACATGAGTTGTGTGTGCACTCCTGTGTGCTCTTATGCACTACACAAGGATATAAAGGGAAGAAACCCCCAACCCTTGCTTCAGATGAGAACAGATGTTGAAACTGGGATTTGGACCAAGATTTGGACATGGATTAGGTTTTAGTTTAGAGGTCACTGACGGTCCTCGTAAGTATATCAGAAAAAGCTTTGTACTGCTTTTGTACACACAGCCGACTGAGGCCACTCATACAAATTAATGTCCTTCAACGTAACTGGCCTTCTGTGTGTGCCTGTGTGTGTGTGTGTGTGTGTGTGTGTGTGTGTGTGTGTGTGAGTGAGAGTGTGCGTGCGTGTGTGTGCTGGTGTTGTGAACTGCCTGACTAAATTCTAATTTGCAATCTGTGTCTGTGCGTGTTAGTGTGCTAATGAATGCATGGAATATTTTAACATTGTATTATGTTCTTTTAATCACTGCGCTAATTGGCAGCATCATAACCTCTATATGTCTAAAAAACACAGACATGCACATGCTCACAAGATACACACAACCACTTGGATCACATGGTACGCTGCAAATCAAACAAAGAGCTGTGCCCTCCTCCATGACGTCACATCTTGCGCTCATCTGCTGACCTTAGAAGACCTCATTTTAGGAATAACATATCACAACGTTGCCGCCCATGTGTTTTACCAAGCTTTGTTTCAAATCAAATAAGGCCAAGTTGTAATTTTGTTTACCCTCACTGACATTGTGTTCATGTTCTGTTTAGCCACAACAACTCAATGACAGTTTTATTCTTCAAGCCCTCATAACTTTCAGTTTACACAGAAGCAGTAATTTATTTGTGTAAGACTGCGAGATGCGGTCTATAGTTCTTGCTGTTTTTCTATTCCTTACTAATACTATCTAATACTGTCTAACACCATCTAATACTATCTGCTCAGTTTTTATTGGCCTCTCTTTGGCCTTAAAGCCAAAAAATGCCATCAACATTTCAAATTTCTGAATCCAAGCTAATCACATCACATTTCACTTTAAACCCACAACATAATATATTGCAACAACAAATACCAGTAAGTCCATATTATATTTGATAATTTTTTGCTTGGATTTTCTCCCCTAGTTTATAATGTTCTTTTTTATTTTTTCTAAGTCTTGTAGTATAGACCTTTCGCTTCTGTTTCACTCATATCCTCTATTTTGTCTTTTGCTTTTACCATGCTTTGTTTCCCCCCCTTTTTTCCTCTAATTCCCTCACTCTCTCTGCTCTTCTCCATTCAAACCTCTCTCCTCTGTTAAATCCCTCTCCACCTTTTCCTGTTTTTTTGTCAATCCATCTGTCTGGTCCTCAGATCTGTGCTCTGCTTTTTTCCCTCTCTCTCTCTCATCATCTCTCTGATGTGTTGCTGCGCTGTTGCCATAACAACGTGTGATTCAGGACACTCTGTACACTGTCTTGAGAGATTGTGTGTGTGTGTCTGTCTTTGATATCTATGTACAAGACTGCAAGAGGATAATGTGTCTGAAAAGAAGAAAGATTGTGTATTTATGTGAAAGCAAGAATAGCAGGACAAGTAAATAATTAAGATCATAAGAAAGAAATGAATGTGTTTATAGCTCTGAACTAAATCCATGAATGCATTTCAGAAATAATGACTGTTAATGTGCAATTGCTGAAGATGGAGCAGTATAAATATTAAAAAAAAAAGACTATTCAGAATTGAACAGACAGGGAGGAATACATTAACCTTATTTGGCTGGTAGTGAACAGGAGGAGAGGGGGAGGTGAGAAGAACAGTGAATGAAATGAAGACGGGGAAGTGGAGATGCCCAGGACAGAAGAACAGGAGGGAAAAATAATATACAAGACATTTAATAACAGGAGGAGAAAGAAGACATTAGAATTTAAAAAAAAGAAGAAAAAGAAAAAAGAAAAGACTTGAGCTCAGTAAAGTGGAAAAAAAATAACTACAGAGGACCTGTCAGAGTACACTGAAGAAATGCCTCTTGGCAGGTGTGAGCCAGAGAAGGTTAAAGCACAATAGAGTCCTCAGTATGTTGGTGTACCAGTGCAGGCTTGGCTGCCTGGTAACGGCTGCAGGGTAAAGTCTCAGCAGCCTGATTGGATGAAAACCTGGTGTGACTCAGCCTTATGTTACACAGCCATTTCTCAGTGGAAAAAACAGAGGTCTGGAAAAATTCAGTCTCGGATTGGATATGGAAAGCCTGTACTCTGCATTCAGTCAAATTGGTGGGCTATCAAAAGAAGGGGAAGTGAGTGAAGCTGAAGTCACAGGTACAGGTACAAGTGCAGGTGTATGGAAAGAAAGTTTTTTTAAGTCAATAACTGGAATTTTATGATCATTATAATACACAAGATTTCAATGAAATAGTTATGGTGATGTGTCTGAAATTACTGATTCAATAGCAGTAAGTAATGGATTTCCATGAGGAAAGTCCTCATGAGACAAGTTACACTCGAGACAGAGTTAATTAGGGTGAACACTCCATCTAACCACCACCATAATCTCCAGTTTCTTTATTTTAGAACAGATTTCGCGGGCACCTATAATATGATTCCTAAGAAAAAGCTCATTATTTGAGCAGGGAGGATCTAATTAGGGACTACATACCAGTAAAGATGGGACAGAGCTTCTCCCAGCAGGTAATGCCACCCTCGGAGGTGAACTGACCCAGGGCGACCTCCAGGAAGAAGACTGGCAGACCTCCACCAAACAGGAAAATGAAGTAGGGGATGAGAAATGCACCTAGATGGGGAACACAAGGGAAACCATTAACCTAAAAATATGACCCCCATGAGTTGACATAAATTGTTGCAGCATTTGAAAGCCTTACCTCCACCATTTTTATAGCAGAGGTATGGGAAACGCCAGACATTCCCTAAACCAACAAAACCACCAGCAACAGACAGAACAAAGTCCAGCTTGCTGGCCCACTTCTCTCGCTGGGGGTGCTTGCCCTCTGCTTCATCTTCAGGCCGGGTGCCAGGACTCTTACCGGGAGATGGTTTCAGTGTGTCCTTATGGAAGTCTTTCAGACACTGAAGTTTCTCTTTTTGAGCCATTCTATTGAAACAGAAGACAAAGAAGAGATCAAGTTAGAGCTGCATTCATGAAAAACAAAAACAAAAATATTATTAATGTATAATAATTAAAATATAAATATTATTTTTGGTGCCTTCTTTCATGAATGCACTGCATTTTTACTGAACGATTGAGACTGATTTTTTCAGTTGTGGCAAGGGACTGAACTGGAGACAAAGAACTGTGAGACTAAACACATTAGCTGAGGCAGGGAAACTGCTTAACAGTTGCTTAAGATTCAGGAAGTTGTAAAATTATCATCTGCTTCACAAACCATCCCACTGAATGGCTATTATCAGTTGTAATCACTCCCACAGGCATTGCCAGCAGGTTATGCACCCACTCATAAACCATCAGGTTAGGCATCCTCCATTTTTGTCAGTTCTAAGAAGAAAATGACCAAGAATATTTAGGAGACCTCCTGTGGTCATGTAAATAAGTGCATAAAAAATTCTCTGTTGGATACATGGAACTGATAACTGACAAAAAAAAATAAAATAAAATAAAAAAAAAAACCACCCCAAAAAGAACTGTATCTTTTTTTTTGGAATGCTCACTGAGAGGTTTTGTTGCCTAATCCTCATTACTAAATAGCACATGAGAAAGAAAGCTGGTAAAAATAAACAGTTCAATTTGAATGCATTTTGTTCAAATGAAATCGAAAACTGATCAGAGTCAAGATAAAAAGATTTGAATATATGGTAACACGTTTAAGATGAAACAGTAAAACTAGTCTTCCTTCTTCGGCACTTCCTCATTGAAACTATTTAATATGGCGCTGTGATTGGCTGAACATTATAAGGGTTACGATGACAACTGTAGCTGTAAATTTCCATTCAGCAATGACAATGAGAGACACAAAGACAGTCGTGGAAGAGACTGACATACTTAGTAGTCAGCAGATGTCTGTCACTGTGGAAAATGCCACATCCCTCTCTTTCCACGTGCTAGGTTGCTGCACCCTCTAGTTCTTTGTCTTTATCTTTCAATCTTATTGTGTCTTTCAGGATGATATTTACAGAAGGTAAAACTGCGGGAAAGACTACTTTTCCGTGGCTATCTGCAGATACAGGCTTTGGTTCCAGTTTATATTTACCTGGATATTTAAATTAAAGTTGTTGGGGTTTTTCCCCCTTGCCTCTACCAGATCCAGGAATGTTAGTCAGAATGCATGATTCTTATGTTTGAATCAGAAACAGCATGGACGTATTTCACTTTAGTTGCACCTACAGCTTTTTTGTTTGAATTTGTTTTTAAATTGGACACAAACTGTGGTCAAGTGACTGGACATGAACTGTTGTCATGTCCTTTAACATTTCTTTAAAGGCTTTTATTGTAGAATAAGGTGTTGATGTCATGGGATGTTGCCGGCAGCAGCCAGCAGGTAAGAAACACTGTTTTTGATTATCCTGTGACCAACTACATTGATGGGTGAATGCTTGTAACGTACTGATGTACACTAAGGTGGGTAAATATTTACCCCAGCAAGAGAGTTATCTGTTATCTGAGTGGCTTATAGATCGCTAAGCCGCAAAAGCTATGAAGTCTGAAGAGAAACCTAAGATTATTTGTGTGTGTGACTAGAACTAAAGGGAGGCACACTCACACTGAAACAAAAGGAGAAACTGTGTTTTTTAATAGCAGCATTAAGCAGTAGCCTACAAATCTTATAATGAACACAAACTAACTAATGGAAATAAGTTAGTAAATCAATGATTAAATCAGGCACATAAAGGATCATTCCTAGCCTCTTGTTAATTTAAGACTAGTGTATTGGTGTATGGCATCAGCAGATATCTTCAACCAATTGAGGAAAAAGCTGTTCATGCCTAAACACTAGCTTTTTCTGTCAATATTTGGTTGACTAAGTACAAACAGCCCTGTACAATACCATCTCTCATTTCAAACAAGTTAATGATTTCACAGTTAGTGACACATATATTTATCTTCATGAATAACTTCCTATAGTAAGTTAATGAGTAATGCTAGGAGGAGAGAACTGGCTTTTTGTGCATATATTGTGTGAGTGACTTTCTGCTAGATATGTGACATTATACCTGTATATATTTGGATTAAGATATTAA
Organism: Neolamprologus multifasciatus; assembly: GCF_963576455.1. NCBI lineage: Eukaryota > Metazoa > Chordata > Actinopteri > Cichliformes > Cichlidae > Neolamprologus > Neolamprologus multifasciatus. Next base: position 13,004,529 of record NC_140443.1, read on the forward strand.
ATTGAAAAAGGAAACCAGCTAGTAGACAAAAGAGGAATTCACGTGATACTGCAATGTGCTCTGTTGTGTTGCAACATCACAGAAATTAATGCAATAAGCTGAATAAACTGACTCAGTGAGTGAAGCCATTTGCCTAAAATAGCTGGGGTGAAGTTAAATCAAATACATAAAAAGAAAAGCACAACAAGATTAAAATGTTTAGCTGGGATGTACTGTGTACAGTGTTGGGGAGTAACGGAATACATGTACCGCCGTTACGTATTTAAAATACAAAATATGAGTAACTATATTCCGTTACAGTTACCGTTTAAAAAGGTGGTATTTAGAATACAGTTACTTTGTTGAAATAAATGGATTACACGGCGGTACTTCCCTGTTTCATATTGTGGCGGGTCAGGACTGTTTGGGTTTTGTTTGACAGCTACGTTCTGTTGTTCCAGGCGGCAGCGTTGCGGTTGCCATGGTTACAGGGTGACGCTCTCTCTCTGCGTGTTTCCTGGGTGAGAGAGCGCCTGTTGTTGTTGTGCTAAGCTAACAGGCAGAACGCTACCGGTATAGCTCTAAAGAATGTAGCCTCATAGGCAGTGTAGTCCGTGCTGCAGGGAGAATGGACTGCCATACCCGTTATGTGTCTGTGAGCGAGGGAGGGAGAAAAAGGAAAAGTACGAGCTGTCATCGAGCAAAAACGGGAGCTGAAAGCATGTAAATATAATAATAACCACTGCAGCCAAGAAGAGTGCCTGACGAGCCCAGTTGTAAGTAAGCTATTAAAACTCGACTGTACACCGTGTTCGTGTTTTCCTCCAAAAACAATAAGTTCTGTTGGAGCAGCCTTTCAACGCCTCTCTCCGTCTCTCGCTAGCAGAGTTAGCTAGTTAGCTCGTAGCTCGTAGCTGAAGAGCCCAACACAGAACCCACCATATTAGCCAGAGGTCCCTTTACTACGGTTCGGAGCTGCGGGCCTTCAGTAACAGTAATAAATCACAGCAATAGTACATTCATGTAGTTGTAAACAGCATGATAATATATTAAGTAATCCAAAGTATTCAGAATACGTTACTCTCATTGAGTAACGTAACAGAATACGTTACAGAATACATTTTGGGGCATGTATTCTGTATTCTGTAATGGAATACATTGTAAAAGTAACCTTCCCAACACTGACTGTGTACTACCAGTTCTTTGGGAAATTACTAGTGTAGTAGTTGGGAATCATCCAGTAATAAAACATTTTGACATATCGGGCACTTCTATTATCAACAACATGCTAAAAAGCAAGGAAAAATGGCATAGGTGCAGTTAATGTAAGCTAAAGTTCTCAAAAATTGGCAGGTACATAGTAGTATAATGTATAATGGACTTCCTAAGACATTGTACTATATATATGCTATGTACAACAATCTATTGAGCTTTGTGCAAGGAGTTCAACTTGTGAAGTGAACAGAATTATCTCCTGAAATGACCTTTTTTTGTCCCCAGTCAGGTGCTGGTGAACATGCAGGAATAACTTGCTCGCCAAGTGTTTTAAGTCGTTTGTTCACAGGAATACACTGACAGGAAGGCCATTGTTTTCTGATCCAATTCATCATGTTGTTAAACTTACAAAGCCATACGAAGACAAACACATACCTTCAAGTTCCCAGCAGGGCCAGTGAATGAACTTCTTTGTATTAGGAAAGCGTGTAGAGAATCAAAAGTAATTCATCGTTTTACTGCAGGGGAATGGCCTACGTTTGAATGATTTGTAACTTTAAGTACTTTACAGTGAATGTAAAGTGGCCCATCACTTAAAGTGACGCAGTGACAGTCAGTTGCTGAAACAGCCAGAATCACCTCTCATGTTTTGGAGGGAATTGCAGAGTAGCTTAAAATAATTTTTAAAAATAAAGACTTGACAGTTATATTAGTACTACTCCCCAATTTTCAGCTAGGAAATCATTAAAATCTCAAGATTTATGAATAGCATTTAGCTTGTCCGTTATGATCGCTAGCACTAGCTCCTTTAACTAGAAATGTTACTGCGCCGAATTCCAGTGAGTACAAATCGGTCAAAGCTAAACGATTTGTTGAACAATTCTTTTGAACTAACTGATTCTAGTGATTCAGCATACTGCAATGAATCGCCTTGAACATCACTGGAAAACAGCATCTGATGAGAATGTTTCCTGGGCCCTTCTAAGATTAGATCTTCTAGGCACATTAACTGTGTTTAAATCCTGGGGCTGACCGAGAACACTCTGAAGTGATGTGTACTCAGTCTGCACTGGGAGTGCTTCAGGACTTCACAGGAAGAGATAGATGATGTGGCAGAGGGGTAAAGCTATCTTGTGTAGTCTGCTTTCACTACAGACTTGGACCCAGATAAGTGGTGGAAAATAGAAGTAATTGAGTGGTGACCATGTGTAGCTGTAGATTTAGCTGCTCAGGTGGTTCATCCCAAGAAAAAGGCATCATTTCAAAGAGACTGAATCCAATCTGTTCACGGGAATGTTGCTATTCCACGATTTCCTATAACATGACTCCCACAGAGTTAGACTGGCCTTGGAAACCACTATGAATTGTGGGATGATTTAAAGTTCAAGCCAAAAGTTTTGTGCACAACAGAGAACCATTGTGTGGTGCTGGTGTTTGTGAGGGTGGACCTCACTGGACCCAGGCTCTGGATATGCATTCAGTGACTTCACATACTTACTACACTCCCAAAGTACTTACATAACACACGCTCCTATTTTGAGACCATGTACATTTCCACTGGGCTGGCTGCAGCTGCCCGTTAAATCCACTCTCCTCTTTTTTTGCCTCACATTTCTTTTACTCATCCCCTGCATATTTGTTTTCTTTTTTCCTCGCCCATATTTTGTCTCCTGTTAAAGTCTTCTTTTACGCTCATCACATTGTGCTTTTAACAAACATGTCAATATTAGATATTTCAATAATTTCAAATGAGCTATTTAGGCTATTCAGCCTATTAGCTTATGAGCAATGAATAGAATTATTGGATTTAGGGCTTAAGGATGACAGATTCAAATATTTTACCAAAGACTAGAGATAAGATTAGACGTTTCACTAACAAAATAATCAACAGCAGTCTTCCAAACACAGTGAGATGCTACACAAAACCAGCTGTTCTCTGCCTTTCCACCATTTCCAATTCCCATTTTCTCATCATCTTGGTTGACCTCCTTTGATTTTAGTTTTTCTATATTTTCTTCATTATACATCCTTCATGTTTCAAACCCCCACAGGGCCTTTCAGAAGTCTCGACCCTTTACCCCCACCCCCACACCTTATTTCCACAGCTTGCTTCTGCTGCCCCCACCCCCTTTTCTTGTAATCACTGACCCTTTTCCTCTTGGGTCACTTTTTAAATCAGCTTGTCCTTGTTTGCAAATTTTCTGTTGTTTCCCTCCAATAGCTACCTTCCCTCTTAATTTTACTATGGTTCTTTTCTATAAGGCACTCCTTTAGACACTCTTGTTTATTTACAATTTTCCCCCATTAATGCTACCTCATTTTGCATAAGTACAGACACTTCTCGATGCTCTTTTCTCATTTTCATTTCAGACAAATAGAAATGATCATACAAAACTTGTAAAAGAAAGACAGGAAAAGAAACCGAAACACAGAGAGTGAATATGAGTAAAAAAGAGTGAGAAATAGGTGGAACATAGGGAAAAAGGAAAGAGTGACTGAAAGCTGTTAAAGATTAACTTGGATGGGGAAAGCTGAAAACACAATGGCATGAAGACAAAAAGAAACAGTGAGGTCCGTGTACACATTTGTTACTAAAAATTAAACATGCTACAGAAGGTAACGGCATGTGAGAGTCACATGCAGACAAATACAAAAATAGATGTTGGGCTGATGGACCAAAAAAGAGACTAAAGGCTTTTCTTTGAACACCAAGAATCACAAGAAGTATGAGCATGTGAGGTAACAGAAAGTTATCAAAAGTTACCAAAAGGCTTATCAAGCTACAGTTAACACTCACTGTCGGTTCTGCTAACATTTTTTTCCACTCTAGTTCTACAAACTATAACAGGTCAGTGGAGCTGAGCTTCAATTATTCACATACTGCAAATATGGATCTAATAATTAAACATCCAAGGACTTTAAAGATTATGGCTTGTTTTAGTATCTCTGTAATTTCCAAGTTTTGCCCAAAACTTTGGTCATATTTTGGTTTTTAAGAAGTGCTTTAACCTTTAAGAGATTCCTGATAAGCTGAGGTTTATTATGAAAGAATAATGCAAGGTTTTAACCAAAACTTTCGTCATGAACCATTTCATATCAAATATGTGGGAAACTAACAGAGATGTTTAAAATTTCTTGGAAGTTGCCACGGAAAACTCTTTCACAGATTCAAAATTGCATGTCCAGCAGATACATTGTAACTTCATTGTTTTCATTTTTACCCCTCAGCTGTAAAAGGCCAATGGGGTATTGTCGTCACCTCAACAGACTGGCGCTGTGGACACCCAAGTTTGTAAATACAATAACTTGAAAACAAGGCGGCGAAGGAGTTTCAAATTGATACCATAGGTTTGTCTACCAGGAGGCTGAAGGATAGCACTTGAAGCTCTATTTTACTCATTATAGTATTCACAGGAGTGTAATTATTGATACGGTCCCTGCCACCACAAGAAGCGAATAAACCCTAGCATATCTCCCTTGTCTTGAGGGTTCTTTTGCAACTTCCACCATATTCATCAAGTCTACAGAAGTACTGATTTCAAGTTCTCTGGAATATATTATGCAAATTTTTTTTCTCAGTGTCTTGTTTGTTTGCTTTTCATTTCTTGTTTTGATTAATCCTTTCTTTGGAAATCTTAAAAGAATCCAAGATTTCTACATTTCCTGGTAAACTGGTTTGTTGGCCACAAGGTGATGCTGATCTTTTATCTTCTGTCAGTTATCTTGCATGAAATGTATTAAAGTCAATCACCATAATAACGCATGCACATATGCAGTTTTCATCAGCCTGATATACAAATATATAAGGTGTTAATCACTATCGTTGTCGTTTTCACCTTCAATAGCCAAGATAAATAAGATCTTTCAAAGCTGTCAATGCTTTTTAAATAAATGTTCAAACTGAGACCTCGACACATTTATACAGTCATACAAGATTAATGGGGCAGCTCCAACAGCAATGAGCTCATAGTGGACTAACATAATGGTATGAATTTATGTTGCTTACCGGTTCAAGTTGGTTAATATTTAGAGCGGCATGTCTGATGTCAAGGCCACCTGATCATAAATGTTTGATATCAGCACATGCAATGCAACAGTTTATATTTTCATCCTCCACGTCAGTATAGGTTTGCACCACCTTTCTCAGATTTAATCTGTAAAAAGTGCTGTTGTCACTATGACTAAGATTTTAGTAATATGCACATGCATGCACACACACACACACACGTGAATGCACACACAGATGCACGTTCCAGTACCCTCAGATTACTGACTTAATAAATCATTTAACAGCAACAGCCTACAGTTGACACATCAGCTTTCAGCAATAATTTGTCAGACAAGGGAACAACAAATTCCCACTACATTTTCACTTACATAAATGACTATTATTTACAATACAACAAACATATTAAAATTGAAATATACTTTGCAGATTAGATGTTAAAACACAAATATAAAAGACAAAGACAAGTGTGGTGTAAAATCTAAGAAGTGCATCTCTGGACAGGCTACAGTGTTTCCCCACACACAGAAATGTTTTTTTTTTTTTAGTCATATCCTTATTTTTTTTCCATCCAAGAGGACAACACAATTCAAAATCACTTCACTACAGAAACATCACCTCTCTTAATTTGAAAAGATCAGTCCCTGCTAACCAGCTAGCTCTGACATTATCCTGAGCTTCCAGTGCTATTCGAGAGTTTCACACATCAAACTCAGCACTCAAACTCACGTGCCTTTTAAGTCTGTTAAGACCCATAAACTGTCACATGCGTAGGGGTCTTTTGCAGGCATTTTAAGCTCATTATGTGCACTCTCGTTCTTTATCACTCCAACCCTACTGTATTAACATCACTCCTGACATTGTTCAAAGCTCCACTGTCCCGCATCCCACATGATATGGATGACAGCGTCAAACATGTAACTGACTGAAAGGTTTGCCAGCTTTCATAAAAAGACATGAGAATGAGGGTATATGATTCTGATAGACTGAACCACTGAACACTTCTTGATTTTCATAAATTTTTACAGCCCCTTGAAATTAGTCACTTGCCAGCAGACGTCAGTTAATTGAGATTTCTGCCTACATCAGTCAAGATTAGATTAAACTCAAGGCCACTAGCAGAGAAAATACACACAGAAATGTCTCTGTCAAATCCTAACACTAGCCCTATATACCAGTATATTTCAACTCAGTGTCATCGGGCTCTTAAACACAGGAGACTGCTCCCCAAATATAGTTAAAAGTTAACAAGAACTGGCAACTGACACTTATAAATGATTAAAAAAGAAAACACACAAGTGTAGGAGATGTCACACTGTTTATCAACTGTTAATCAATTCTGTCAAGGCTGAATATCCAATTTCAAACTCAAATAGTATAAATAACTTCATAGATAAGATTTTTTTCTCTCCATTCGGTATGGTTTCCTAAACGCTTTGTAAAGGTCTCTTTGTGAAAGATATTCCATTCCAGGTTTTATCATCTTCCTGAGTTAAAAATCCTGGGTAAATTTCCAACTCTGAAACCAACCCAAAAAGGAAATAACTACTTGTTATCAGAACCAACCCCCTCCAAGGCACACTGAGGCTACCAGTAATCATCTTTTTATTCTTTTCCAACCTCTGTAAGACATCTAAGAGCACTGTAGTGATTTACCCATTCACCTAACACAAGGTCCCCGGTATTGAGCAATCCACTGTAGCGACCCCTTGTGAATAAATGTGAGACCGAACGAAGCGCGTAAGATTCACGTATACAGACGAAAACCGTAATTTCTCAATACTCTAACAATTAAATACCAATAGGAAGCTAATGATCGCTGCACATGCACTTGTTACTGGAGACGGTAAAATGTCTCCCGTTCATTGTCACAAATAGTGCAGTTACGGAGACAAAATTAAGCGAAGGAGAAAAGAAAGAAAAAGGACAAGAGAGGACGAGAGAGAGAGAGAGAGAGAGAGAGAGAGAGAGAGACGTTTTAAGGGGAAGCAGCGTGTGATGCTTTCAGAGCGACAAACGAGCATCTCCGCCTTCTCGTCTCACTTCCCCTTTCTTTTTTAGTTCAGCAACGCAATTATTCGAAACAAAGTCTATATATAATAAACCTAAATGACCAAAAATACAACTTCTGATTTGGTTTAAATAATGTGGATATCCATGGACCTAAGAATAAAGCGACATATGTGTATATAAAAAAGAGAGACAAAGACTGTAAGACTCGCGTAGGCTGTAAAAGCAAATAATCAGATAACAGAACTAAATCCGCTGCTCGCCATCATAAACAAAGACGATTTAAAATAAATAAATACAGCAAGCAAATGGTAGAAATTAATAAGATCCTCTAAGCATCTGACGTAGGCATGTGTGAATCCGCTACATCTCATAGATGACAAAGCTACTGATGAAAACAGATAATTGTACATATTCCAATAATAAAAAATGACACCGTAGCCATCTGGGTAACACAAGTCCACCAGTGATCCTTCCTAAACGCTCGCTCACCGACGAGGGGAGAACAGCCTTCACCCAAATCTACCCCACAGCTTCCTCACAGATCTTCAGCCGGACATCTCGTGTATACACTGCCATCAGTAAAACCAGCAATAATAATGAAACACATGCGATGGATTTAACTTAGAAATGGACAAGAACTTTTTTCTGTTCCTCAGGGTTTAAAAAGAAATGTTTCCATTCAGACACTAAATCGAAATAAGTCAAAACATCAAAAATCGTAATTTGATATTTTAGAAAAAATCTATAAGAGAATGCATGTAAGATACACCATCATCTCTCCGTGAAATATTTTGTAGGTGTGCAACGAGGGCGCATTTTGTCTTTACCTGCAATGTTGATGTGCTTTCCTCTGTTATTTTGTCCTTTTAATGTCCTTTGAGCGCCGTCCCTTGTCCGTTTCGTCTTGTCCGTGACCTCTTGAGTCCGTTAGAGCGACTGAGGACTGAACGCGTCGGGAGCCTATATTTAAGCCTATTTATAAGCTTCTCTTCCTGACCTTTGTCTCTTAAAACTGGGGGACCAGAGAAGCAGCAGCAGTGGAAAATCACCGGCTTGCCTCCTCTCTGAGCAACAGGAGAGGTCTATGGTGCCTTCAGGGTGCAGCAGCACACTCGGATTTTTTTTGAAGGCTAACTGCGCGTTTGCAAAGCATCAGGATATGAATATAGCCATCCACTAGCTAGTAGTTATGATTATATTTATGATAGTAGTTTAAATTAAGCTATTTTTCCATGTCCTATCTAGGAATTGTTGCTAAATTAGGCTATACTTTGTTTCCTTTGTTTGTTTGTTGTTAGAGTTATTGTTACTTCAACCAGCATGCCTTTAAAGGTTATGTTGGGCCATCCAAAAAAAAAAAAAGTTGGTGTTTACAAGCATCACATGCAGCATTAATAGATATTAAAGTGCCAAGCTCCCCATTTAGTCTATGTCTTATCCGCCTCTCACGAGCACGCGTTCAGATTTTCGAGCGCGTTCTTGAATTAGCTCCACTTCCCCACACGCGGCCGAGGACAGGCGAAGAAGTGCACGTGTGGAAATAAACGATCTCTACGAGATAACACCTTTTGTGGTAACACAGATTCAGCAGCTCTTTTTAATGTGTAGCCACATTTATATTATTTATTTATTTATTTCATTTTATTTTTTTTATTTTCACAATATAAAAAAAACTAACAAAACGTTATCACAAACAAGTCAAGCTCAACTCTAAATCTAAACTAACTTGCCTGACAGAGTTTTTGTTGTGAATAAAAAGATGTTTCTGTTATTTTGTAATCCTATGCTTTGATAAGGAACTGATAATTGTCTTTCTATATTCTGTCTGTTTCCGTTAGACTCTTGATGTACACTATAAAAAATAAATAACTAAAAACTCTAAAAAGCACTTTGAGTGATCCAAGTAGAAAAGCTCTATATAAGAACCAGTCCATTTATAAGGTTATGGCTCCACATACTTTATCCATATTGGTAAATGGGTTAGGGTGATTGAAGGGTTGTTATTGGTAACTGATGTTTTGAGGCTAACCTGCCATTAACAAATAGATAAATAACACGTGGTTTTTTGTTTTTTTTCAACACCTTTTGGTGTTACTGGCCAAAAGGATTGTGTAGAGAAGATGTTGAAGTGGACAGAGGGGCCAAAAAACATTGGACTTAAATATTGGAGATATTTTTGTTGTAGACTCTCAACTGACAGTGAAGACAGATTCTTTTCTCTAACCTTATTGAAGGACTGACTTAAATCCAGACTGTAGTCTCACTATGTAATCTCTGATCTGGGAAACTGGTTTATGGTCATTTTTTTTAAAAAATGATTTGATTTTGGCCAGTGCAACTATACATTACATAGCCATCATGAGAACAGTTGGATATGATGGCAAATATGTTGCAAAAAGCAAGAGTTTAGATGAGAGTCATTCATAACTGGAACTTGCAAAAATAGTTTTGGGTTTTTTTGTTTGTTTGGGGTGGGGTTCAAGGTGAGATTATTAATACTAGACAAGTTGAAACTTGCAACCTGTTGTTTTTGTAAGAAGGGCAGTGCAATTTCTCAGAAACTTTAATGGAAAATTACAGACACAATGTGACAAAACTCCATTCAAACATCTGTTAAATTTGGATTTGAACATTGAATTTCAAAAGCATTATTATTATTGTTATTGTTATTATTATTATTATCATTATTATTAGTTTTAAAGCACAAACAACAGAAACATACGTATTCAATGCTTCTAATGCAAACTTCCAAGTGCCACCTTAGAAAGCAACTCTTTTCAGGCCTTCAAAGAGAGCTGTGCTAGGGGCACCATTAGTAATCTCTAATGCGACAGTGGACTCTTGGAATCCAATATTATCATATATACTGCTCATAACCAAATATGGATACACAGATGATGAGATCTGTCCCACTAAGCAGTGTCACCATGGTGCACAGAATGAATAAAAAATGGGTGTGGTTACACAGAAGTAGCTGTGTACCATTCTGCAGGACTTTCCATTCAGCCTTGACCTGGATGACAATTTCACAAAGTGAAAGGAGGAAAGCCTTTTCAGTAGATCCCATTTTCTGTTTATTTTGCAAATATGTGTCACTGTGCCAGCAGTACAACAGCGGGAGAAGACACATGTAATACATTTAAAATGCATTGTTGTTTCATTAAGACAAAAAATATATTCAACATTTTATATAGTTCAAGGACATAGACACTGCATATTGGGGAGTAACACTGAATGTAAACACTGAGTTATGTATAACACACACTGTGCTCCTGCAAACTGTCAATAAATTGCTGCTTTATCTATTCAGAGCAAATGGGCAGCGTCCATGTGTCACAAAAGTTAACTAAGAACCTGGCATAAGGTCACTGGCAGGCTAAAGCAGCTGGGTGAAGATAAGGATGTTGAACAACTCATAATATTAAGAAAAAATAAGAGTTTTGAAACTAACTATTGGCATGGGCAAGAGTTTTTCATGTAACAAGGTGTTGTTTTTTGGAAACAGCGTGGCAAATAACAGACTTTCCCTACTTTCTTGCTCCAAGCTCTGTGATTGGACAACCTCGATGACTTGCTACTGAGTGAGTAGCAACGGTTCACTTCCAGAGCACCGTGATGAACTCATTGACCTTACACATTCTGAGAATTACCTCGGATAATTATTTTTCTCTTAGAGTACCAGCTATGACAAAGTACTTTTTGGTCGGTTCTTTATAACTTTTAAGTGATCTGGGTAGAAACTGATAAATGGACTATCTTCAGCCATATCACTGTTACCTGAAAAATCTGCCTGATGAAAAATAAGAAGAAACGCTCTTGTTTAAAGATGGAAAACATATTTTAGGCATACAGTCAGTGAGAGCTTTCCAATGTTATAATGTTCTCGCATTGCATATTCAGTAAAGGCACTGTATATTTACTTTACTTTGCTTGTAATCTTAAAATGCTGTTAAAAAAAAAATCCAGACCTGTACTGTTATCTTACCTGTTAAATACTCCTCTTATCTCTCTTCATTTGCATGCTTAACTGTTTCAATTACAGTACTTCACTTGGTTTTCTTATCATACTCTTTTGCATTTCACATCCACAGAAATGAAAATGATAATCACATTAGGTATGTCCAAGGGGCATGCTACACTGTGGGCAAACCAACAGTGTAGTGGCAAAAACTGCAATTCCTCTAGTGGCCACTTGAGGCTTGCTTCAAAAATTATTCAGTCCACAGACACTCTCATATTAACAGGAATAGCTTTGGCCTCAATGGACAGTTTCTACTTTCATTTAAAATGTACATGTTCATGCTGTTGGTGTCTTTTTCTTCTTCTTCTTTTTTTTTTTTTTTTAGCATTTTCAAATTAAATTAATAAGGCAACTAATGTGGTTATTTTCCATACTGTCATACTACATGTCATACTACATTTCCGTTGAAATAATCTTCTTTGCTGGTCATTGTTGACTCCCAGAAAAAGACATCACTTTTAGTCTGATACATTTACTTTGTACAGTGTGTAGTTTGAGTTGAAATGACAATTGCTTTCTCACTTGAAATGAATGACTACATACTCATATTGGTATGTCTGTTGATAATTTTGCTATGATGACCAATCAGTTCATACCGTGCAGTTATGCAAAGTCCTAATTGGAGATGACTAAAAACAATCCTAGATAGTTTAAAGAATAAGGGTGCGAGGTCTGCACAGGTTCAGAACTGTCTTTGTTCAATGTTGAACAAAGACAGTTCTGGTTGTCTTTGTTCAATGGAATTGAAGTTGTTCAATGGAATTCTGTCATGTCATGAATTATTGTTGAAGCTACATCTGCATGGCAGTCATCAACTGCACCATGCCACAACTTCAGGAAATGGGCAAAACAGTGACAAATTCAAATGCTTCCATTTCAAGGTGGCCTTGTTCCTTTAAAATGTGTAAAACTACTTTGTCTCTACTTTGAGAAACATTGTTTAAGACGACACCATATTTCAATGAATACAAGGACACCGACTAGAAAGTCTGTAACTGGGAATCAAATTACAGTCACATACTTGGAAAAACGTGCTCTTCTACAGTTGACATGGTGAACTGTGGATAGTATAGTTTTCATGCTCAGCATATAATGAAAGGGTGTTTATCACATTTTAATACATTTCAGAAGGCTGAACACATCACAGATTTATCAAGGCATGTCTATGAACTATGAAGAAAAAATGTGTTTGCCTTTAGTCAAACACAGCTTGAAATTACTTTTGTGAATTTCTTTTCACAGTGAATATATTTACAAACTGAGAGATGATGTAAACACCCATTTTCACCTCCAGACTGTATTTCATTGCTGTTTGTTTTTTCCTTATTCATCAGAACAAAGCAACCAACCCTCTTTCTTATCAACATGTAAAGTGATAAGAAAGAGTTGGCAGTTCGTCTTGTAACCGGAAGGTTGCCGGTTCGAGCCCCGGCTCGGACAGTCTCGGTCGTTGTGTCCTTGGGCAAGACACTTCACCTGCCGCCTACTGGTGACGGCCAGAGGGGCCGATGGGGCGATATGGCAGCCTCGCTTCTGTCAGTCTGCCCCAGGGCAGCTGTGGCTAAAACTGTAGCTTGCCTCCACCAGTGTGTGAATGTGAGAGTGAATGAATAGTGGAATTATACAGCGCTTTGAGGGCCCCGGAAAGCGCTATATAAATGCAATCCATTATTATTATTATTATTAAAAAACCATACATGGGGATATTTAAAAATTTGTAACACATATGGTTTAAGGATTGTTTTACTTTCCTATAACCAATCCTTTACTTTTCCCGTATTTCCTGTAAGATCCTCTGTGTACTTGGGTTTCCATTGCCACACAGAATAACATTTTTGGATTCACTCATGAGGAATTTTTGAATCACGCATGCACATGCACCAGATGGTAAGAGCAGGTGTTTGCATATTTTTTCATGTTATGAAAAAGGTGAGTTTTGCAATACTACTAGGTATCCACTCGTTGAGTGATTTGTGTGCCAATTCTTCACACATCAGCTTCCATTGAAACACTCATGAAATGGAACCTAAAACGAGATTTTATGCAGGCGCAAGTTGTATTCAAAGTACCCTAGAGTCAGAAGACGGTGCAGCAGAGGAAAGAGGCATTGAATTCAAAGGCCTCTACAGTTTGTTTGACTGTGCTGTCAATTTGGTCTTCCTCTTTTCTTGACTCTCTGACAGAGCAGTTGTTCAAAACAAGTGTACACTTTTTGAGGAGTCATTTCCTATGAAAGTGTGAACACTATATAATTATACTGCTGGCAAACATGGGACATTTAAAGTCATTATGTTGTAGGATAGAGTTTTTTTTCCATTTGTGCCTCATTGAAATAGCATGCAAAATAGCACGTTCATTGGTTTTCACTTAAATACATTCATTTACTAGTTTGAAAAAAAGAAAGAAAGAAAGAAAGAAAGAAAGAAACTCAATGTTTGGGTTTCAAATAGATTATACGGACAAACACGATATGTATATACAAGACATTTAATACAAAATATGGCCTCCTCTGGACACAATGCAAAAAGTCACATATCTGTGCAGTGACAGCATGGGTGTCCAGATCTATTGTTTAGGCAAATCCTGAATGAGTGTAGCTTGCAGCAGTGGTCACTGGCTGTGGCTGCCTCTGAACATGTCAACCCAGCCTTCCCCAGGCATCTTCGACAGAACACTAAATCCTGGGGCTATCAGGGTTAAATGTTGGAAAAGGAAGATTGCATGTGGATATGCTCCTCATCCACCTCATCACGATACCTTTGTCACATCTATTGTCACAATAGATTTGTCACATCTGACTATTCTTGATTTCTATCAAGAACAGTCAGATCAGAGATGGTGCTCTGATGTTGACAACGAAGGCTGCAGCATCTTGGCCATGCATGCCAACATCCAGCATATCAGCAGCTCATCCTCAGTCAGCTTTAATCGGTCATGTCACAGTGGCGCTTTGACAACTCTGTGAATACATTGCTCTTCTGTGTTTTGAGACCTTTGGCTTGAGAATGCAGTAAACTGGACATCTGAGGTGTACAAGTGAGTTCATTTGTGTCAGGTAAACAAATTACCAGCCCTGCCTTTGACGAAAACCAATCAAGTGGAACTGAAAACTACTTGCAGGATGTTTGGGTTTTCAAGGAGACTAAAAGGGTGTATAGCGAAATGAATTTAAAACTAAGGTTGAAAACATTTTTGTAAAAAAAAGAATATCATAAGAAAATGATATTTTATGATATAAGATATCATTTTGAAGAACCAATATGACATTCCCATCAGTCAAAAGACAATGACACCAACATGCACCCAAAGCACAGAGAATACCAGGGAGACATGAATTATATCAGTTATAATGCTTTGTTCGTGTTACTCTGTCTTTTCTGCAATCACCAAGGACAGATTTGTTTGGGTTAGCTTAAAAACACAGAGAGACATACACGCATGCAAATACAAACACACCCATGCTGCCGTTTACACATTAAGGAAAACTTCTTCAATGGAAAGATTATACAAACACACACAGTGGCAAATGAATCAGACAAATGACTCGCTATGACTTTTGAAAATTGTTCAGATGCACCAAACAATTAGCTTACACTGTCAAATGACTTCAAATGAAGTAATCTGGTATGGATAATAAAATAGTCTTCACCAGATTGAGTGTTATGGTGTGATGCAGATTTTTCCATTTTTTGTTTTGAATTTTCACAAGGATAAAATTAAAAGCCACCTGATAAATGTTGCAACTGTAAGAGATGTACCATGTGATGTTTATATTGGTAAGGCTAAAAAAAGTAAAGAAGTACAGACTCTCCCAGAGTTGAGCTGGTTCGGACCTGAGAGCAGACCAAAACAATGTCCCAGAACCAGTCAACATCACAAAGCGGACATCCAACAGCAAGTCTCAGGCAGAAAGAGTAACACAATCGGCACCTCCTGGAAGAATACACTTATGACTTCATGAATGCCAGGCACCACAAATAAATGATTGCAGGTAACAGTAGGTACTCACCAGGACTGGATAACACAGGTCAGAACAAACGTGGTCATGAAAGAAGCAAAGATATAGTATTTTTGAACTGCAGGCCAGTTACACTCTCTGAAATACTGAAGCTCCTCTCAGGCATCAGGAGCTGAGTGGGCTCATAAGACTTCCAATGGCCTTCTGAGCTGCCAGATATCAAAGCACCAGCTACTGGCTGATACAGTACACCAGGAGTGTATGACCAGACTGGCTAAACAACTAGACATAGTGCTAGCTGACAACAGGCAGAACACTGCCAAGACCACTGTAATTGGTGCTACAATCCCAGCAGACAAGAGTGTCAGACGGAAGGAGCATGAGAAAACAAAGTAGTACCAGGGGCCGAAGAAACAATTGGAAGTAGTGGAAGATGTGGAAGTTGAAATCCAGAGTGGTTTCAATAGTAATAGGAAGCTCAGGAGCTGTAAACCCAAACTGAAGGAGTGGGTCTAGCAGATTATTATTATTGATAATAATATAATAATATTTCATTGTGCGGGACTGTCCAATGTGCAGTATAGGCTTCTTCTTTTTTGTAACCTAAATACAAATAACGTTTCTGTGTTAACAAAGACATTGTGTGTCATATATATGTGTGCGTACATATGTGTAAGGAGTTAGAAATAATGATTTTAATTTATTCTCTTTGGTTTCTTTCAGATGCCAGAACAGTCTGCTAAGAAAGAAAAAAAATCCCAGGGCACATTGCAGACTCTAACACCATAAAGGGTGTTACCGTGTTTGCACAGCCACTGTTAGTGCAGCTCGAGGTCATGTGACAGGAAAGGTGACAAAGATCTAGATGGTAGACTTCCTGAAAAGGGCAAAGAGAAAATAAAGGCAAAGCTGTGTTCAGTAGTAAATGTAATCAGACTTTTTCCCTCAGTCGTTTATTACTCTTGATATCATTTAATCTCTCTCTATATACATTTATATCTATTTATTTATATTTCTGTTTCTTGCTTATAAAATAGAGTCATGGTATCAGGCGTTTTATTCTTTTCAAACTGAATATCTCGTCACTTTTAATTCCCACATGAAATCATACAATCAATGTTTTGACAATAATCTAATAAGAAACTAAGCTCAAAGAGATCAGCAGAATGTTAGAAAGAATAAGAATAAAATGCATGCTATTTGTTCACAGAGGACCAGAAGAGGCAGATTTTATAAGCAAGTCACAAAGAAAGCGAGGGGGAAAAAAGACAGACTGTGTGCTTTAACTTTCACTGAAACTGCATTTCAAAACAATTTTAATACTGTACTGTCATGTGTTTCCTGTTAAAATAAAATCTTAAGCCCATATGGCTCCAGGATGCTCATCCTGTTCTTCATTGCACAAAGCAGCACATATCAGTCCAGAATACCTCCCCCATGCTATTGAGACTTTGCTAGGAGACAAAGCAAACCTTCTGGCAATGGCATTTATTGATATGCCATCCTCAAGAAGTTGAATTAACTGTGCAGGCATTGCTTCATGCTATCATTAATGACAATGACACTAAATTTAAATTACAAATAAAAGAAAAATAGTCAGAAAAAAATGTCATTGGCCTCCGCCTGTAAAACCATTCCTGCTTTAGGGGTCATCTAATTGTAACCCCTCTAGTGCACTTGTTGTTAGTTAAATTAACACCAAATCAGCTGAAACTGATTAACAATAGTCTCTAGTACTTAACAGACAGGATCATTATCCCAGAAGCTTAATTTATTTAATGTTATTAAAAACATTAGTCGCTAAAAACCATTCCTTTAATTTTGTGAGCAGTGTAATTTAAGCACTGCAATACTTAAGAGAATGTAATGCTACTTAGTGCTACATGCTATCTGAGATTTGTGCTTAAACTTAGATTTCATGCTTATAGTAATTATGCTAGCATGCTAATGTAGCAGCAGCTCTATCTAAAAAGTGATTGTGCTAGCATCTGAACCACAGTGGTGGTTGTATTGTGAAAAATATTCTTTTACCATGGTACCGGGTTTTACCTTCAATTTTGGTCTGGCTTTTATGTTTATTTATTTTAATAAAATGTACTGAATCCAGGGAACCCTACATGTAGCTCAACCATTTCTACTATAAAACATAACCATAGTGTGAATGTGTGTGTGAATGGGTGAATGACTGAATGTAGTTTAAAGTGCTTTGGGGTCCTTAGGGACTAAGTAAAGCGCTATACAAATACAGGCCATTTACCATTTACCATAGCTTGTGAGTGAGAAAAATTATACCAGTGCAGAAGTGTTTGGATTCTATCTGAAGGCTACCAGATAGAAATAGCTGTAGTTTCAGTCCTGTAGAAGTCTACGAGAAAATGTCTTTCTGTCTTGACCTATACCTCTACTTTCCCGATGACTTTATGGGCTCAGTCATTCATTTTAGGTTTCACTGAATAAAAAATTAAAAAATGAATTTTCAGCACATTCAGGTTTTTGAAACCAAGATGGTGATGCTGAAAACCCTATTGTCGAGCCTTCAGCACAGGACTTAAGACACCAAAATATGATATCATTATAAATACTTTCACCTTTTATGATGTCTATTGACATAACATGGCCATAACTTTTGCTGTTTTAAAAATTATGATTAGCTGATGGATTGTTCATCAACCAGTCTCATTGGTCCCAATGACGAGTATCAAGAATAAGGAGAATCATCTATGTTGGAAAACTAAGGTTTACTAGAGAGAGTAGCAGATCTGAAATCACTGGTTTAAAACATTATGTGAGTTCATGGTTTAAGTAGGTGCTGTATTTCAAAGGGAACACGAAATGTACAAAGACATAGGTCTGAGAATATAAAAGTAAGGAAGGCAGGTGACACAGTTCATCATCTGACTCCTCCACTTCATCAGCGTTAGTATCTCTATTCACCCCACTTGTTGGGTTGAAAGCCTGCTATGTGATGGAGGCATGCTAGGTTTTAATCCCTTATTAGTAAGTAGGCAGTCAGTCAGGCCGGGAGTCCAGAGATTAGTGCCTGTCATCTGACTATCCCGTTGGCCAGCGAGAGGGATTAAACCAAAATAAATGCACCACTTCCCAGTAAACACTAGCATTATGTATAAGGCAGGCAGTTAGTTTCTGTGAAGAACAAATATTTCTCAAGTCCCCCTTTCCCTGTCCCTACATTTTAGCAGACCTCATCAAATAATCAGCCTACTTCTCTGTTCACAGTCATGCATTCAGTCAGTGAGCCATGAACAGCTAGGCAACCACCGCTGGCGTCAGGATTGTTTTAAAGGAACACAGCATTTTTATTAGTTATTGATTTATTTCACATTTTAACTTAACATATTTTTTATGCTTTGTATAATTTTGCTATTTCTTTAAAGAAAATTTGATTTTTCATTGTGATCTTGAACATTGCAAGCAGCTCTTGGCCTTGAATTCTTACATTTCTTTAATAAAATGTATAAATCCAGATCTAAATATATGCATTTAGTTCTTTTCAACTTGTTAAAGATTTTGTGAAGTCAGCAGAACCTGAAAAACATTTCAAGTAAATGAGATACCTTGCATTTTATCAAACCGTACTTAATGTGTAGGCAGCATTTTGATAGTGTAACTGGTTGATATTTGTTTAATTCCACAGTGTTTATGTAAAACTGCATGCAATGATTACTTTAATTATGGATTTATGCCAGTGTTTTCATTCATGCATGAATCTGCTGATTCATGAAAAATGCCTTGCAGTTTGATACATGGAGGAAAAACCACACAATGTAGTAAAACAGAAATACAGAAAACTTCAGTTCTTTTTAAGTGCCTTTATCTCAATAAAATTACAGAGGACCGTATTTTGAAAATATTCCATAATTTGCAGAGATGTTTTTTTTTTTTTTTTACTGATCGGTTAACCTCAACCTGTCTCAACTCTGCATCTCTAAGATGATCTTTTTTATATCATGTTACTGATCTTTTACAGATGATCTGCTAATAATTGGGTTTTTTTTTTTTGTTTTTTTTTTTTTTGTTTTTTTTTCCGCCTGTCCCATTTGGTTCTTTAGCCGTCAGAATTGTTGTCTGAAGACCAACAAGGATACCCAATGGATTTATTTTGCCAAATGGATCATCATGGCATTGCCGTATTGGTCCATTTGATCGACCTTTGTTTTTATTATTTATTTTATTTTCAGTTGTTACAGACGGGACAGACATGAGTGAGGGATAGGAAAGGGAGAAAGAAAGAGGAAGGAAAAGAAAAACAGAAGGGGAGAGGGACAGTGAGAAAGGGGGGAAGAAAAAATATCTCCGGGATCACCTGTTGAGAGAAAAAGAATAGAAAACAAGCAAAAAAACAAAACAATGCAACATACTATACACAACACCATCGCATTAATCTAGCTAAGTGTAAACAGCAGTAAATACTAAATATTGAATGTTGTTGTGCAGCACGCAGGACAGACAGCGCACAATGTGCTTTGAAGTAGCAGCCAAGAAAGGTGTGATTTAAGTCTACGAACAGTGAACACCCATGTGCACACCTGTGTGGATCGGCGCGCTTGTATTCAAATGGTTTCCCCATGTAATGGTCTGCTAGAGGATGTAGAGAGCCATAGCCCTGTCCCCCAGGGCATGAAGCAGGCATGGAGGAGATCCAGGCCCCAGACATCCAGAGGCCCCAGAGTGCAAGAGCCCAAGGAGGACCACCGGAGGGGCATCCGTGCCACCTTCATGGGAAGGGCTGAGGATCCCCAGATGAGGGGTCACCCAGTAGCCACCGGGCAGAAGCTAGAGGGGGCTGCACCGGCGTGCCCGCCGGCTCCGCCGGCAGCCAGCTGTGCCAGAGTGAACCGAGCCGCAGGCACAGAGGCCGGAGGCCCGAGGGCCCCCCGCGCCCCGGAAGAGGCCTGACCGAGCAGCAGGCGCCAGGCCCCGCCAAGTAGCCACCGGGAGTGAGCTGGCACATGACCTGAGCGCCCAGCCCTGGACACCAAGAACCAACAATGCACCGACCCCTGAGGGCATCAGTCACCGGCAGGGAGTGTGGTGAGGGGAGATAGGCCTCCACACTTTGGAGGGCCTTGGAGTTCCCAGAGAGGTGGAGTCTAAGACCCGACCTGACATATAGACACAGACAAACAGGCACACACAGACACAGACATGCATTCCCACCCTCATGCGCACATATACAAACACTCAGCACTCACCCAACGTAGGAATAAACGTAAATGGACATGTACACACAATCACACTCCCCAAACATACTCTATACCCCGGGTCCAGGTATCCTCACCCCCAGAGATCGAAACGGCACCCAGACCCAAGAGATGTTACCCTTCCCTCCGGGGTGGAGGCAAGCAGACCGCCCCAGGCTCCGCAGCAGCAGGGAGGCCAATCGGACAGCCAGCATCTCTTCCCAGCCCCCCCGCCCAGATGGCTAGCAGAGAACGGGGGTGTGTTAAGACCCCATACCTCCCTCCTCCCGCTCAAGTGTAGTGTTGCTGCGTGTTGCTCTAAAGTGTATTTAAAACAAGGGAGAGCATGGTGCTGCTGCCAGAGAGCAGCAGGTGTTAGCACGGCCCCTCCCGAGAACCCTCAATGTTTACATGGATTTAAAATTGAGAGGTGGGCACCGGCGCCAGAGGTAGGTTTGAATACACAGACCGTCTACTGGACGCCGTTAACGTGCCCACCCTCAAGGCCCTATATATATATATATGTGTGTGTGTGTTATGAGAGTGTAAGTAATGTGGATGTCTAAGTTGTGAGATAAAATTGAGGCACAGGTGGCCAGAAGAGGACAGAGGGGGGGGGAATGTCTCCCCTGCACCCTGGTGACACACCCGCACCCCAAAGCCCTACCTGTGTGGGTGGGTGTGGTGGAGCGGGAAGAGGGAGGCAGCCGGGGATGGGGAGGAAAAGAAGGGAGGGGAGGGTGTCCCTCCCTAGGGCCAGCTCCCCCGCTGACCCCAATATGCACCCCCGTCCTCTGGTATCCACCAAGGCAAGGGAGCCCAGGCCCATCCAGACCGGGGCCTACGGCAGCAGCACCGCCAAGCCCCACAGGACCCGGGGCAGCCCACCCCACCCCACCGCAGAGGAAACTGTACCCGCCCCAACATTCAATCATCTCCCAGACTACACAAGACACAGACACCCAGGTTAAGTTTATTCTCCACCTCTCCTATGTCTCTCCCCCACCTGCAGAGTGGACTCCTGCAAAGATGGAACAACCTCCCTGCCAGTTCAAGAGCCCCCCGGTTAGGCCGATGCACAAGAGGCCCCCTGCGCCAGGGCTGAGCCCCCGTGCACCCACCCGCCCACAACCTCGGCGACACACCGACGAGGACCGAAGCCCCCAAGGCCCAGCCAGAGCCCCAGCACGGAGGCGAAGCACCCCCGAACCCCAAACCCCCACGCCCGCCCCGGATCCACTCAGGGGCAGCCAGGCCACCAGGCCAGTAACCTACATCCGCCAGCACAGACCATCCTCCAGCCCCGCTGCACACGGCCACGAGGAGAACAACCTCTGAGAGCGACCAGAGCCACTAACCAGGTTATGAACACAACCCCCGGGTTAAGCCCTCCAGGGATAACGTCTCTAGGAGTCCTCCAGGTGCCCTAAGCCCATCCCAACCTCCACATCAACCACAATAGCCAAGGCGGGACCAAACCACGACCCCCTACCCCCGCTAGGTGATGGAGCCGATCAAAGGAGCCCAGAGGGATTGATCTAATGTGGTGGCAGAGGCTATATCGAGACTAATGTGATCTATTAGATAGTTTCTATATTGGCTAGAATTAAGATTATTTTTATTTTTCCAGTTCATGAGGACCGTTTTCTTGGCGATGCATAGGGCAATAAAAACCATGTGGACTGTATTAATTTCTGTAGTGACATCATCCAAATTTCCCAACAAGCATACTAAAGGGGAGGTTGGAATTTTACATTTCAGACACTTTGATAAGTCCTCACATATCTCGTGCCAAAACTTCTGCACTGGTGGACAGAACCAAAGAGCGTGGATGTAACTGTCTGGTGTATTGCCTTGACAGTGTGAGCAGTTGTTGGCGGATGTAAAGCCCATCTTAAACATTCGATGACCTGTATAGTGCACTCTATGCAGTATTTTGTATTGTATTAATTGCAGATTGGGATTTTTAATCAATTTAAAGGTTTTTAAGCAAATCTGAGACCAGACGTTTTGGTCTAAGCTGACTGATAAATCTGCTTCCCATTTTGCAATAGGAAGGGATATTGATTCATCTATTTTAGAAAGTGTTCTGTATATTTTAGATAATAGTTTGGGGGATTTAAGAGTAAGAAATTGAACCACACTTGGTGGTGTTTGTAATTCAACTTGACTGAGGTTAAATTTCTTTTTTACTATGGATTTAATTTGTTGATATTCTAAAAATCTTTTCTTGTTGATCCCATATTGTGTAACTAGTCTGTCAAATGGAATAAATTCTGTTCCCTCTAATATATGTTCTAAGTATTTAATTCCTTTACAACTCCATTCTGGGAAATTAATCATATTTTTGTTTTGTAATATGTCAGGGTTATTCCAGATAGGTGTACGTTTGCATGGGATTAATGAAGACTCCGTTATTTTTAGAAACTCCCACCATGCTGTCAGAGAAAAGCTGATGTTGATGCTTTTAAAGCATTCATGTCTTTTGATGTTTGAGCTAATAAATGGTAGGTCTGAAATCTCTAGATCATTGCATAGTGCCTGTTCAACATCTAGCCAGGGCTCATCTAAGAGGGTACATTTTAACCATTCTGAGATGAACTGAAGCCTGTTGGCTAAGAAGTATTGGTGAAAATTAGGCAGATCTAATCCTCCTCTATCCTTGGTTCTTTGTAGCGTTTTTAAGCTGATGCGCGGGGGTTTATCTTTCCAAAGGAATTTAGAAATATGTGAATCCAGAGATCTGAACCAATCTTGTGATGGTTTGTTAGGGATCATTAAAAATAAGTAATTTATTTTTGGCAAGATCATCATTTTTATAGTGGCGACCCTTCCCATGAGTGATATGGGTAGAGATTTCCATCTAGTCAGATCGCCTTCTACTTTCTTTAGAAGTGGGATGTGGTTTAATTTAATTAAGTCTGAAAGCTTAGGAAAAACATTAATACCTAAATATTTAATATTTCCAGATTGTAGTGGGGCAGAAGATGAATTATGGAAGGAGCAGTTAATGGGAAGAACTGTAGATTTTGGCCAGTTAATTGAATAATCTGAAACTCTTGAAAACCAGTTTATTAGAGTAATTACCTCAGAGAGGTTGATTTGTGAGTTTTGCAGAAAAAGCAACACATCATCCGCATAGAGACTGATTTTATGTTCTACGTTATTACATTTTATGCCCTTAATTGTTGTAGCCTGTCTAAGTGCTGCTGCTAGAGGTTCGATAAAAATTGCAAAAAGTGAAGGGGAGAGTGGGCATCCCTGTCTGGTGCCCCTCAGGAGACAAAAGCTGGAGGATGTCTGGTCATTTGTTCTGATACGAGCTGTTGGGGAATTGTATAATATTCTTATCCAATTTATGAAAGAGTTTCCAAAACCAAATTTGTGTAAAGTTGCAAATAAAAATTTCCAGTTAACTCTGTCAAATGCTTTTTCTGCATCTAGAGATAATATTATGGTTTCAATGTTTTTATTGTATGAGTAGTCTATTAAATTAAGTAATCTACGAGTGTTTGTTGAGGAGTGCCGACCTTTTATGAAACCAGTTTGGTCAGGATGAATTAAGAGGGGGGTTATTTTCTCTAATCTCTTTGAGAGAGCTTTGCAGATTATTTTAAGGTCTACATTTATAAGGGATATTGGATGATAACTTGAGGGAAATAAAGGGTCTTTTCCTGGTTTTAGCAGGAGACTAATGTTAGCAGAATTCATATTTGGTGGTAGTCTGCCATTTTTCTTGATTTCCTGCAACATTCCATGGAATACTGGTGCCAAAATTGTCCAGAATTCTTTGTAGAATTCTGCAGGAAAGCCGTCTGGACCTGGAGCTTTATTAATGGGCATACTTATCAGGGCTTCCTGGAGTTCACCTGGCGTCAGTGGTGAATCCAGTGCCATTGCTTGACTGTCTAGTAATTTTGGAAGAGTTACGTTGTCAAGAAACAAATCAATTTCATTTTTAGACGGGTTTATTTGTGGTGAATATAAAGTTTCATAGAAATCCCTAAAAATCTTGTTTATTCTTCCTGGGTCATATATTGTGTTCCCTGATAAATCTTTAGTAGCACATATAGTTGTTTTTTCTTTATTTATTTTTAACTGGTTTGCTAGAAATCGACCTGGTTTGTTACTGTGTTCAAAATTCTGCAAGTGAAGTCTTTGTACAAGGAATTGTGTTTTTCTATTAATAATTTCATTTAATTCTAGTTTTGTTTTGCATATTTTGTTCATTATTTCTTGATCTTGGTGGAACGCGTAGGCTTCTTCTAAGGATTTGATGGTTTTTTCTAATTCCTGAATATTTTTGTTTTCTTCTTTCTTTTTGTGTGATGAGAAAGAAATTATTTTACCTCTCATCACAGCTTTTCCTGCTTCCCATAGAACAGAAGCAGATATTCCGGGAGTGTCATTAAAGTCTAAATATGAAGTCCATTCCTTTTTAAAATATTTAATAAAGTCTTCATCTTTAAGTAGTGATGTGTTAAATCTCCAGTTTTTACTTGGCGTAGTATTATTCTTGTGTATTAGTGTTAAAGATACAGGAGCATGATCGCTGACAGCTATAGGGTGAATCTCAGTGTCTGAAATGTCACTCAGCAGTGAGCTGCTGACCAAAAAATAATCCAGACGAGAGTAGGAGTGATGAACATGTGAGAAGAAAGTATATTCCTTACTGTTGGGGTGAAGGGAGCACCATGCATCGCAAATAATTGTTTTTTTCTGGTTATTGCCATTTACTTCATCAGCCTTTTTTTGCCCCCATCCCAACTTTTGTTTTAGATATGCTGGTACCATCAAATTGAAAATTAGAAAAAAGAATATCATGTTATCATGCTAAGGCTACATTTAGCTAACTTTTTCAACTCAGTGATGGCACTGTAGGAAACTAAACTGAATGTGTGGAAAGAAGTGCAGCTGGTAAAGAGAGATAGTGTTAAGACTGATCAAACAACGCAGGAGCAGGATGTGCTGCTGTGATATCGCTGCTACACTGTGCTAAATGATATGTCTTCACTTCTACAGAAGAGCTAAGTTTGCTGCTGATGTGCCCTTGGACATCTTGTGTGGCCAAATAATATTTATGTTCTATACAAAGAGTATAAGATATAATTAAAATCGTATCTGCAATGTAATGACAAAGCATGGCTTCTTCGAATCATTGTCATTCTTCTTTCACTTGTTATTATATATGCAAACAACTCAATTTGGCATATACTGTAAAAGTCTTTCATTGCCCTCAAATAAAGAGACTTTTGTCAATTCAGTAGGCAAGACGCAGGAACTGAGATGCTATATTATGATTTTCTCAGCACAAAATGAAAATCACAAAAGGACAGAGAAGGCATTACTGTTCAGATCTAGCTGACATGCTTATGATTGTTGCCATGCAACTTTTGATAATGTTGCCATGGAAATAGTAACTGCTGCACTGCATGAGACCGAAAGTCGATCTGTTACCATGGCAGAGGCTGTGTTTTGCAGAGCATTCTTGGAGAGAGTTGTGTTAGCCAGAGTCTATTAGCCATGCATGCAAAACATTCCCCATTTTCTTGATTTGCACTGAGGGCAGGTGTGTGTCATGTTGTTTTCATGCAGTATGATTAAATTATATAAACACATAGTGGCACAGATCCTTCGAGAAAGAAACATGCCTACAAAAATGAGATCTCTGGGGAAGAAAAGTTATTTAGATGAAGAAACTTGGGAAATGATAAATGTTTAACTAATGCAATTTTTTTTTTGTATGTGCAGTCAATACTCTGACAGTGATACAAGGAAGGATGATTTTTGAAATTTGGGACCAATTTCAATTTTTCCTGTTAATGCCCATAAAACCAGAAAGAGAGTGCCAATTAGTTTATTTGGTTGTTCAATGGAAGCGTTAAGAGTGTGAGAGAAAAAATTGCATTCACATTTGCAGTTTTGTCTTGTTATACAATATTTGTAATGTTTTTTTTTTAAAAGTACAGTACATTTTGGAAACATTTGTCAGTGTTTTCTTGTTTGTTTGGTTGGGGTTTTTTTGTACTACTTGAACACTAAAGTGGGCCTCCAATGAGATGACATTGCCCGCAGTGAACCACAGCTCATTTAAGTTTGAGACCCCTGGTTTAGACACAGTATTCAATACTTTGATGACATTTTTGCTCCTATATGTGGGAACGCAAATTGGTCCCATGTGATAGGCTAGACTGCTTTAAACTGCTCCCTTTAGGGGTCACCATCTCACCCAATCCCTAGCATCCTCCTTTGTCTTACCAACCCTATGTATGTTTTTCTTGACTACATGCATGAATTGTTCTTATTTTCCATCTTCCTGGGAAATCCATATTGAATTCCATATTAGATATATCCACTATCCCTCTGTGCATGACCAAACCATCTCTACTTTGCCTCTCTAACTTTGTTCTCAAACCACTGAACTTGAGCTATCCATTGATACTCATTTCCAGTGTTGGGAAGGTTGCTTTTAAAATGTATTCCATTACAGAATACAGAATACATGCCCCAAAATGTATTCTGTAACGTATTCCGTTACGTTACTCAATGAGAGTAACGTATTCTGAATAATTTGGATTACTTAATATATTATCATGCTGTTTACAACTACATGAATGTACTATTGCTGTGATTTATTACTGTTACTGAAGGTCCGCGGCTCCGAACCGTAGTAAAGGGACCTCTGGCTAATACCGTGGGTTCTGTGTCGGGCTCGTTAGCCGAAAACTAGCTTTACTTTGTTGTCTGGGTCAACTTTGCTAGCGAGAGACAGAGAGAGGCGTTGAAAGGCTGCTCCAACGGAACTTATTGTTTTTGGAGGAAAACAAGAACACGGTATACAGTCGAGTCTTAATAGCTTACTTACAACTGGGCTCGTCAGGCACTCTTCTTGGCTGCAGTGGTTATTATTGTTTCTGCTCGGTGACAGCTCGTACTTTTCCACTCACATTTTTCTCCCTCCTCACGCTCACAGACACATAACGGGTATGGCAGTCCATTCTCCCTGCAGCACGGACTACACGCCATAAGGCTACATTCTTTAGGCCTATTAGCTTAGCACAGCAACAACAACAACAACAACAAAAGCACTCTCTCACCCAGGAAACACACAGTTGCAGAGAGCGCGCGTCACCATGGCAACCGTAACGCTGCCGCCTGGAACAACAGAACATAGCTGTCAAACAAAAACCCAAACAGGCCTGACCCGCCACAATATAAAACAGGGAAGTACCGCCGTGTAATCCATTTATTTCAACAAAGTAACTGTATTCTAAATACCACCTTTTTAAACGGTAACTGTAACGGAATACAGTTACTCATATTTTGTATTTTAAATACGTAACGGCGGTACATGTATTCCGTTACTCCCCAACACTGCTCATTTCTAATCTTGTCCATTCTACTCACTCTCAGTTAAAATCTCTACCTCATGCTCTACCTACTGTTTTTTGTCTTCTCTTTCACTTGTGATGATATCCTTTTGTCAAAACTCACTCTTGACACTCATCTCCAGGCAAATAAAGAGAGAAATTCAGGGCACAGCACCCAAAACGGTTCCAGGCCTGAATAGGAAAGCTGAGGAGGTGAAGTTACTGGATGAGCGGCTGCAGGTTTGCTTATCGGAGGCTGTCCCTCTCTTTGAATTCTATCATAAACTTTGTTTTCTATTCTTCTTCATCAACACTCTCAAAGCAAACATATGCAGTACTCTTTTTCAACATGAACTATATCACCTTTCTCCTAAACTTAGCTACAAAAACGCTTTCCCATATTTTCATGGTATTGATTATCAGTTTTGTTCCTCAGTAGTTAATACAACTCTGCACATCACCTTCACTCTTAAAACCCATTATCTTTCTCCATTCTTTAGAAATCCTGTTATACATGAAAAACGTACTATAAGCCTTGGCTTTTGCCTTTGCCTCCTCTCTCTTTGCTGTACACCGAGCCTCCCTTGTCTAATTACTCTTGTCTAATTTCTAAATTTCTATAATTATCTCACTTTTTAACTTTTCTTTAACTTCTTTAACTTAACTTTTCATTAACCAATTCTTCCGAATACATTCTCACATGAGGCTAGACTAAAACTGGTTAAATAAATGAGCCTAACAGGCAATAAAAAACATAACTTTAGTTCAAGTGCAAAAATCAGAACCATTTAAGACACTGGCCCTTACTGGTGCCTGCTGCAGCCCCATGACCATCAAACCACATCTGAGACTGAAGGGCTTCAAAAACAAAAAATGTCTTCAAAGGCCTCGTCTCCTTGAACGCCACAGAACTGACCATTTGGACTTTGCAAGAGAGTACCAAACATGGGACATTAAAAGGTTAAAGAAAGTTTTATTCTCTGCTGAGAAAAAAATTTACCCTGATGTTCCCGATGGTTTCCAACATTACTGGCATGACAAGCAGATCCCACCTGAGATGTTTTCTACACGCCACAGTGGAGGGTGCGCCATAATGTTCTGGGGTGCTTTTTCCTTCAGTGGAACAATGGAGCTTCAGGAGGTGCAGGGGCATCAAACACCCGCTGGCTATGTCCAGATGTTGCAGAGAGCATCCCTCATGACTGAGGGCCCTCGTCTGTGTGGTAATGACTGGGTTTTTCAACAGGACAACGCTACAGTACACAATACTCACAGGACAAGGGACTTCTTCCAGGAGAATACCATCACTCTTTTGGACCATCCTGCATGTTCCTCTGATCTAAATCCAATTGAGAACCTTTGGGCATGGATGGCAAAATGGACAACTGTTCCAGACAGTAGATGCCCTTCGTGCGGCCGTCTTCACTAGTTGGAGAAATGTTCCCACTCACCTTATGGAAACACTTGCATCAAGCATGTCACAACGAATTTTTGAAGTGATCAACAATAACGGTGGAGCTACTCATTACTGATTACACGTTTGGAACTTTGATTTCTGTTTTGGGGGGTTTACAGGTTTTTTTTGGAGGTGTGGTCCTAAAATTTTGATCAGCTGTAAAATAGCCTGTTTCAGTTTAAGCTTTGTTTTTAATAAATTGGATGCTCAAAACAATGTTTTGTCTCACTCCCATTTCTTCTTGTTGTATGCTGAAGCTCTTCTTGGAACCTTGTTAAGATCCAACCATGCAAAATAGGATTGTTTGCCATTTAAACCTTTGATTGGGACTGTAGGACCTAAAGGAGTAAACCTCCACCCAACAAATAAACAAACCTTACAATAACTTGGTCAGTTCTTTTTTTTTTTTTTTTTTTAACATGTTTTATCTTGTTATATAAGTTCAGGGTTAAAAAATGTTTGGGTTTTACTGGCTTTGTAGAATTTTATAGTTTTTGAAACTGCTTTCCTTGCTTTCATTACTTTTGTGTAGTTTTATTTTATAGTTTTATATATATATATTTTATGAAGTTTTATGGAGTTGTGTTTTGTAACTGTTTTTTTCAAGACCGGCAGTACTTGCTATGCTAGGCAAATTTCCTTCTGACATGAACTTTATAGGCTACTTATTACAGTCAGACTTGAGTGGCACTGGTTATATTACTGTAAAATAAGAGTTTTTCACAATAATATGCATTTTTTTGCAACATATCCACAACTAAAAGAAAATGTTTCTACAGATCTCTACTTATTGTTTAACAAATAACTTCATTATTGTTGTTTGGTTGGTAGCGGGTTTAGCCAACAGGCCAATCAGCATCTCCTTAAAGAAGCATTATCCAGTTGGCTGGGCTCCACACATTAAATGTTCTAAGTCACTTATTTTTTTCTCCTTTTAAATAAATGACAAATCTCTTTTTCACTTGATTTCAGGGATAAACACATTCTCTCTCTAATCCAAGAACAGTTTACACTGGGCAGTCTCTTGAAAAACTCCCTCTTATTCAAACCTTTACCTCTCTCAGTTCAGCTCTCTCTCAAGCTTTGAAATTGGTCTCCCTGTGGATTTAATGTGTACATTTTTGTCTTTGTTCATAATCTCCTTTTTTCCCCTCTAAATTTTCCTCTCCTCTCCACAACACTTAACCGTTTTTATGGATATAAACATCTTCTACATTGTTTACTTTTACCTCAACATACTCTCAGTTGCTCTTCCTTCTTTACCTCTCTTTCTCTCTTAGGGACCAGGGATGCATGCCCTTAGGAATGTGTTTATCTCTGATCTTGGCTCCAGCTGGTTTTGGGTCACTTTGCCTTACTGCTGTCATTCTGTTGCTGCTCAGGCTTGCCCCCTCTCACCTAAAATAAGACTTTGATTAGACTACTGCACTAACACCTGTCAGTTAAAAAAGTTCAACCTTTCTTAACATGTTTACTGTTTCAGTCTCATATATTAACCGATTTACCATAGTTCCTGTTACCATCTTACTAATCTTATTTTTCCAACTTTGTCTACTTCTCTTTTTCATTTACCCTGGATGATTTCTTGACATCCTTCAAAGTGTCTGTAATTAATTAAAGTAATGTAATTAACTTATCTGATTCTGGATTTTCTATCCCTTGAACCAACTTTATTTTCACGAGATCTTTTATATGTTCTTGAAAACATATTTTCTGGAGAACCTCATGGCAACACCAATACAAAGATGAAGACATCTGCGGCCACTTGAGATTACAGGACCAGCATCTTAAAACCTGTTCCATGATAAAGTTTATTTCGTTGAGTTTATTATTATTATTATTTATTTATTTTTTTTTATTATTATTATTTTTTTAGGATTATGATAAAAAATAGAGCCCTCTCTGGATAGATTGGTGGGCATCTTTTTCTGGCTCTGTTGATGATCAGGTTCAAGACATAACTTTTGAATAATGATGACTTTCCTTTGGAGGGCATCTTTGGTCACTTATAGATGTCAGCTTGAGGATCAGCTGCATTTTACTACATGAATCATTCTCATGTAGTAAAATGAGCACCGCAATGTCCCAGAAGTACATAAGGTTGGGTCAAAAAATTACAATTTTTAAGTTGCTTTATTTTAATACAAAAGTTTTTGAGCCTTTGTAACTGGGGACATTGGCTGGCCTCATGAGATTTTCAGTGTTAAAAACACATTGAAGCTCTCTTTACAAACAAAAGACTTACCAGATGAAAAAACTTCAGATAATAATACTGAGTGTGTGAGCATTGGATCCTGAGAGCGTTTGCAGGAAGAAGGAGTGGATCAAGCTGACTTCCTAAATGTGATTATGTTTGACCCAGATGTGGAAGATGAATAGAAAACCTCCCTAAAATCTAATAACAATATTAAAAAAGCATACTTGCAAAAGAAAATTTTGCTTTCAGAGTGTGTTGGTCAAACACAGATGCTCACAGTATCTTTTTAATTTCACTAAACTGATGTAAAACAACGTGACATTCATTCCCAGTATACCTTTGCAGCACAGTAAACAATCAAAGTGTTAAATACATGACCAAGGGTCAGGCTCAGTTTCAGAGCCTCTAATGATAATTAGTTTTCTTCACATAGCCCAGAACACAAGTATAACAGAGAATTCGGGAAGAAAAATAAAGTCCATTTAGCTTTTAGCAACCAATCTAGTTACATTTTTTCTGCTGATTTTTTCTGCTGTCTTGTTCATCAGAGCTTTTATCAGTTGAAGATAGGTATCTGCTGCTATTAGAAACAGGGTTCATGAATATTGATGAGGACTAATGAAGATGTAAAATGTGTGCAACAAAAAAAGCAAAGCAGACAGCTTGTAAAACTTGCTTCTACATGCAATGCCTTCCGATTACCAAATGTTAATATAAGTTATGCCTGTAAAATTAATGAATGATACACATCCAAAGAGGCCAAATACATAAAACAGTGTGACATAATTTTGTTTGTTTACTTAATAAACTAAGACAGAGCAGAGAGGTAGAGATAAATCTGAGAAGAGAGTGAGAATATATGATGATATTAATGTACAGACACAAAGTAAACAGCATTAACATCATGAGAACAGGGGGGGTGCACACACATACACACTTGAGCACTTTATGAGCAGAATAAAACTGAGAGCACAGCACGCATCATCCTGTTTGTGCAGTATTGAACCAGAGAGAGGCTTCACATCCAGCCTGGTATTGATGTACAGTTAACTGGTAATGTCTAATGTTTTCCCTGTCAGTGTTCCTGGAAGCTGTCCTCCCTGTCTTACCGGATAGTTTATATCATTCTCAGTGCTATTTAGCAGATACCTCTATCCAGAAAGCATAGGTGCCTTTAGTTGTAATGAGAGATGGGAAGTAACAAAGTACAAATACTTCATTACTGTACTTAAGTACAATATTCTGGTATCTGTACTTCATTTGGGTAGTTTTTCCTGACAACTTTTTAATTTTACTCCCTACATTTTTAAACAAGTATCTATACTTTCTACTCCTTACATTTTTAAAATAGGCTTGTTACTTTTGCTATAACACATGTGGGTCAAGTTATTATTTTGTCACTGCAGCCTCCAAACATCAACCAATTTGAGTCTAAACAGTAACACATGAGAGCCAATCCTATTGATATATTAATCACCAGATGTTGCATAACAGAGATGACAGGGTTTTTTTTTCAGGGTTGGGGGTGGGGTGTGTGTGTGTGTGTGTGGGGGGGGGGGGGGGGTGTACCACAACACCGGGATGACTGCAGGTGTCCGTAAGTTGTGGTTGTGGTATTTCGGCATCTAGCTAGCACTACTGAAGATGAGCAAGCATAAAAGGAGTAGCAGTAAGTGGCAGGTAATTTCAGATGCAACATTTTGATGAGCTTAACAAAAATCAGGAATGGTACAAACTGTAGCCTCCTGTAGCAGTCCTGTAGCAGTCCATGGCCATCAACACGTGCCAGTTCCCTGACTCAGTGACAGGGAAAGGCCCTAGAACGTCCACTCCCACTCTCTCCATCGGGGCCCCCACCAGGTACTGCTGCAGGGGTCAGTGGAGCGTTGAGTGGGGCCCTTCCGTGCTGTGCAGGTGTCACAGCAGTGCACATGAAGTTCCACATCCCGTCGACAACCAGGCCAATAGAACTGTCCCCTGAGACGGCGGAGAGTTTTGACATTCACATAGTGGCCGGCCCCCACCGAGCCGTGGACATGCTCAAACACCTGCGACCGCAGCACCCGAGGCACCAACAGCTGCAGGAGATCCTTGCCCTGACCGGGGGCCCGCCATCTCTGGTATAGGAAGCCGTCGTGGGTCTCCAGATTGTTATACTGGGAGTGGTAAGCCTTGACTTCGAGCCCCTGTCCTGACACCCCCGTCCAGCCTGGGCGCTGTGCCTCCTCCAACCAGGCCCCCACCTGAACCAACGTCGCGTCAGCCTCCTGCTCCCGCTTCAGCTGCTGCGTGGTCAACAGGAGCTATCCTCTTCCGCTGGCTGTGGCCTGAGCAGTAGCCTGGGCCCGCTCCTCCTATCGTTTCGAGAGGGGCAGCCGGTGTGGGCACAGACGGATGGGTTGAGCAGAGCCGGTGTTGATGGTGTGCTGAACCAGCCGTGTCTGCCTGGAGTCTTTGTCACTAGCGGCAAAGATATCCACATTCTCGTTCAGAAGGCACCTCAACCTCTGGCACTGGTCAACAGTGAGACCTACGCTACTACCGCTGCCACAGGTCATCAACAGCTTGGGTTGTGTCGGTAGAGGGAGGTTTGTCAGGCCTAGAGGCTGGGGCTGAGGCGAGTAGAGATGGTCCAGAGTCACCGGCGTCTGAAGTCTGTTGAGTGGCAGCTGCCTGAAGCCTGGCTTGTCTGTCTCTGGTCCCCTCCGTTCCCTGCTTTTGACCGCACTGGAGGGCCAGTGTCTCTGTACCAAGAGTGATAGCCAGCTTCGCGGTGTCAACGCAGGCCAACCAGCTGGTCAGCAGATCAAGGCCGATGATGCACTGGTCTTGGATGTCAGCAAGCCAGAAGTCATGCACCAGCTCCAGATCCTTCACACAGATTCGCAACGGTTTCTTCCCTCGCATGTCAGTCCTCTCCCCTGTCACCATCATCAGCTGGGTGTCGGTGGGTGACCAACCAATCACAAGTGGCCTGGACGTCCCAGGGAGCACCCCAGGTCATATTAGGGAAATGGTAGACCCTGTGTCCACCAGGGCCCGGCAGGGCTGGCCCTCGACATAGCAGCTCAGGTAGAGTCCCTTGATGTGCCCAACTGGGCCATCGTCCTTGGAGGGGGCCAGGAAGCTGGAGCAGTGGTCCCCGTGCTACACCACTCCCCCCCTCGTTTCCCTGAGGCTGCGTAGTTCTGGACGAGGACAGGCTCATCGCACCAGTAGCAACGGTCAGTCGGTCAACGGGGACGCCTTCGGGGCACCTAGGGCTGCAGCTGGCATATCTCCGCGACCTTCCCCTCCCTGTCGCAGTCTGTGGCTCTGATTTGGGGGTAGTTTGGGGGGGGTCACCTGCCGGTTAGGTGAGCACCAGCTCGACCCTTTCAGCCTTACCAGCCGTCAGCTACGTAGAAAAGGATCCTGGTGTAGAAAGTAATATTAAATAAATTCTAGCTAAAACTTATCAAGCTTAAACGTGCTGCTCTTGTTCAGCCGCTGGTTTCCTCTTTCTGTTGCAAAGTGGGCCAAAAACAAACAAGAGAGACGAGAGTGGCGACAGAAAAGCAGATCAACTGATCATTGATCAGTTTCATGACTGAAGTAGCAACAGGAGAGGGAGGAAGAGAGAAGAGGCAGTCGCTCCATATATTGGGTGTTAAGCTTAACGTGGGAATGCTTTACAAACATTCAGAGATGAACTTACACACTTGCTTTACTTCTCTCTGGGATAACTTTCTCGGAGATGAAATGCTGGTTTTGTAACGAGGCTCCAAATAATCAACCAGACCGCCGACAGGTCTGGCACGCCACAGCCGCTCTATCACGTGATGCATACTGCTCCGATGTGCTATGGTTATGAGCTGGGTTATGCCATGTCACAAGTTTTGTGAGGTGCTTTCTTGATATTTAATGGATCAATTACATTTTTTATTTCTCTCCGATATCCGATCCAGTAATTTAGGTCAGTATCGGACTGATACCAATACGTAATATCGGATCAGTCCATCTCTACTCACAAACCTGTCAAACCTGCATTTGAAACATTGGCTACCATAGCAGTATAGTATTGCAACATGGCATTTGGGTCTTCTAACTAAAATAGGAAAATAGGAACATAAATAGTGCCTCATTGCTAGACCTTGCCCGCATCTGGTTGACATACACTCTGCCATGACACCAGTCAGTCAGAAGTGCCAGCTTGATGCCGGATCCAGGGAAGACCTGTTTTCTATGGGCCTGGGCCACATACACCAAACCACAATCGGGCCAGATATGGCATGCCATTGCATAAACAGTGGCATCATTGCCAGACCTGGCCCACATATGGTTGACATACATCCTGCCATGACACCAGTCAGTCAGAAGTGCCAGCTTGATGCCAGATCCGGGCCAGACCTGTTTTCTATGAGCCTGGGCCACATAAACCAAACCACAATTGAGCTATGTGGGTATACTATTTTTATCCCACTGTAAGAATATTTTGGCCAAAGACTATGCTTACTGTTGCCATACACAGTTATTTTCTTTTAATATAAGACAACATGTAATGTTTATTTATCCTGCAGTGTTACTTCAGTATGTCAAGTGTTATTTTCACTAACCACAAAAAGCACTGTGATCTGCATTACTATGACAATGTTGCACATATGTGTCATGGCAGTCCCATTGGGAGTCATTCAAGAGGGACATCTCATTCAAATCAGATGAGATTTTCCAAAGTGTGTGGGCATGGTGAAGGATAGGAGTTAACAGATGGTTGGCATGGAAACAAGGTGTCTTCAGAGCCCACTGAGATTCTGCATCCTACTCCTGGCAGACAAGATTTCTCAGCTGACAGCCTGGAGAATGCTGACACACAGATGGAGATGCAAAGTACAATGATAATGTTTGGTGATTATCCTGCAGTCATTAGAACACTTAGCTTTCTGTCTGCAACCATTGTTGCAAAAGTGATTTTTCCATAATGTGTAATCAACCATTTGAAAACAAGAAAGGATATCTGTTATTGAAATAGAATTGATGTTTTAAGGATAATATATCCTATTAGTCAAACAAGCTTGTAATCTGAACAGTAATATTTTGATTCTTGAACATGGTACATCACCCCCAAGGACCCAAAGTTCATTATATTGCAGTTGTTTTTTATTTTTTATTTTTTTAAAATATCTTTACTTTTAGTTTATTTCTTAATTTTGTGTATTCAGGATTGTGCTAAACCCACCCTGAACTACGTGTTGTTTGCCTCAAGGGTTTCATACACAGATTAATTCAGCAATAAAGGTGGGCTTGTCATTTTTTATGTATCTACTGTAGGGTTTAGGTAAAAAATAACAAGGAAACATGCACTTTAATGAATGTGGAAAATTGGGAATTGGGAAAAGTGAAGGGGGGCATAAAGCATTAACTTTATGTCCTCCTTCACTGTATTTTTTATAAGTTTACAACTTTTACTATGAGTTTAATGGGGAGTTTAACTAGTCCAATCCACTTGAGATCAAAATGAACTATATGTAGCCCACCATGTAAAGTTCGCTTGACATCTCTGACTTAAAGTGTCTTAACCATGTGAATAACATAATGAAATACAGCTTGATCGCACATGGAAATAGAAAGGAAAAGCATTGTGTATAGAGTATTTAAAACTGTTCTTATATCCGAAGAACAGCAGACATTTTTGGTTTACTAAAAACAAACTTAACAAAACGTTTCCTTTTATTTCAAGTCCCAGAAAAATACTGCATCCTGCAATACACTGTGAATGAGTATCTCAAAAATACAATACTTGCCCAAATCTAGTTTGCTTGGAGTGTGCATGTAATACAGTATATGGCAAAATAATAAGCAAAAAGTGTATGTTTTGTAAAGGTAAAGTGCCTATTAAATTTATTAAGTAAAGTCTGAATATATTCAGTTGAAGTGAATACAGTGTTTGTTTAATATGAAATCAAAATGAAACCTGGACTGTCAACATGGACTATCAACATGCTTGCAAGAATCTCTTTAGTTTGAGTTTGCAATGAGAAGGCATCCTGAATGAATAGAACTTCCCCTGCTAAGGTTGATGTGAGTTAGCAGTAAACCCAGTATGTCTAACCGTCATCTATGCTTTACTCTCACTCCCAGTTCCTTAAATAGAATGTGATTTATACCCCAAGATACTGCAAAAACACACAAAACGCAACATAAGATGAATAATAGACATGTAATAATGTAAATAGAAAAAAATACAAATTGTTTTTTTCACAAAACACAACTGAACTATTTTGGGGGAGACATTAAAATAGACAGTGGAACAGCTACAGAAATCAAAACGTGAAAAATTGTGAGTTGCAGATTTTTCGGTGTTTTGTGGGATAAAAACATGCAAGGTAGTGTGTGTTTTAATTGAATTATGTATGTTATACTATGGGCACATGTATCTATGAACATATTAGCCGTTTACTGTTAGTTAGTTAGTCACTTCCAAAAGTGTTTTATCAGGAATTTCCCCCACAAAGTCTTCCATTATTCAATTTCAATTTCAAGTTATTTCAATTTATTTATTTATACTGCACCAAATCACAACAACAGTCACCTCCAGGCGTTTTATATTGTAACGTAGACCCTACAATAATACATACAGAGAAAAACAATCATATGGCAACAGTGGGAAGAAAAAACTCCCTTTTAACAGTAAGAAAACTCCAGCAAGATTAGGGAGGGTAGGCCGTCTGCCACAACCGGTTATGTTTTGTTGATTTTTTTTTAAGTTATTGCAATGTTTCTATTGCGTTCTTCTGTTGTGTTTTGCATGCTTTTGCATTATTTTTCTATTTGCTGGTGGGTTTTTTTTTTTTTAAGTTGAAGTGCATTTGACCTTTCAGAGCTACTGTAGTGGGCCTCTTCAAAGTGCTAACATAAAGGTGAGGAAGGTCATTAAGGGTAGAACCAGCAATTCTGCTGTATACTGTGAATGTACGAGTTCATCTGGACAACCAAGCTGACAAAATGTAATGTGAGAACAGATTCAATAAAAAGTAATAAAACATTCTCATAAAAGTCTCATAAAAAACCCAAAGCTTCCGATAAAAAAAAAAAAAAAGTGCTTGTCAGCTTTTCTACAGATAGCATCCACCTGGAGCTCAAAGGTCAGCTTCATAGTCATGTGAAAAACTTTTTTTCACAACTGTATCTTGTGATTATAGTTCCAATACAAGATATTTAAGTTTCTTTTTCTAAATCTACTAGCTCTTGTAGGCTGTTTGTATATGTATAAAACTAATAGAAGAGTGCAGATGCTGCAGAGCCACTTAGCAATAGCAACTTTTTACTCACTACTTTACCTTTGGTATTTTCACTTTTGTGAACAGTTTTGTCAATAGGACACTTCCCTCATGCACTACATAATCAGACAATGAGCATAGTTTTACCACAATGTTTATCTACTCTTTTGAGATCTGCCTTGGTGCCAAAAATAAATAAATGAATATAACAAGTTGCCCTTCTACACCAACAAGGAAAGGTTACAATAATATGTGCTTATATGTAACACTCAGTATCTAGTTAAAAGATAGGTCTACTTTCTGAACAATGCAATCTTTCTGTGCTTGCACTGAATAAGATTTACAGTGTAAACTGGTAGTGTCGGTTAATACAGTGTAAAGGAAAACCATGCAGAACATCAGTTATGCATGAGGATAGAAGGGAGTGAAAAAATAAATTTCTTCAACTGTATAAATAGAGTGGTGTTTATTATTGTAGAATGGCCACTCCTTTATTAGTAATTTTAACAAAAGCACATTACAACATTCTTTTGTTTCTCGATGTTCCATAAGAATTCAAAGACAGAGTTAAATGAGGATGGGAAAAGGACAGAAAAAAAGAAGAGATCAATTTGAAACCCGAAGTCAGGGCGGGAAAGATGGTAACCGAAAAACACTTATTATGGAGCCACAGGGAGGAGATAGGGGCAGGGGTTCAGGAAGGAAAGGTAAAAAGAAAAAAAAATAGGGAAATACTTTAGGTCATTATCTCGATTGAGTCGGGTGTGGTTGGATAAAAGTGATGAAAGAAGGGGATGAATATTAAGGAAACTGCCGCAATGGAGACAAAAAGTTCAAGGAAAGGGTGTAGCCATACTATTGCTGGTGACAAGCAGTCATGATGGACTATGATGTGCAGTTCTGTTATCCAAGAAAGATGGAAAACAGGAGTTAAGAAAAAGACAGACTGTTAGATTTGTATTGTTTATTGACATTTATGCTTAGAAATACTTAACCATATATGCTTAGAGGTGTATAATCGATTGTGTAGTGATAGGATGTGTGATCCTTAATGGTCTGCAAAGGCTTTGTGTGCATTCCAGAGTGTTCTGGCATTCACACCTACATCCTGGGAGCATGGGATAGGTCATACCTTGTCTTATTGTTTTATGGTAGGATAAACGTAGCTATGTCAGTTTTAGGCTAAGAGCCTTTTGTTTAGATGGACTGCTAGACTCCTGGCTCTAGCTTTGGGGAGTCTTCACAATGTCACACACCCACACACACACACACATACACAACGCACAGGCAAGGTACTCTTTGTTTGTATGTAGACGTCATATTTTAATGAACCTATGTATATTCATGTAACCTCAATAAAAGAGCAGTGTTACGGGGGAGCAGACGAGAGCAACTGGGGTTGAGCGAAGGAACGGCGTTTGTCCAGTTCTCTCCCGTGCACGAGAAACATAAAGAACTTTGCCTTCTCGTGTCTTGCTTTGCTGTGTAATTAAATTATCTTGAACGTTCCAGCAAATAGGTTCAAGCTACAAACCTATCACAGACAAAAAACAAAATTGTTTACAGGTACTGAAAATCAGTCATCTGAAGGTCAGGCATGATATTGGGTACTTAAAGTACGTATTATGGTTTGGGTATATTTAGATTACAGTTGGGGTTAAAATAACTACCTGCTAAAGATAAGGGAAACAATATTGGTCTTCTACATGTGTTTTTTTTCTTTTTGCTGTAAAACTACTATTATTACTAGACTGGGTGTTAAGCCGTTGAAGAATAACAAAATCAAATGAGCTGAAAGGAAAAGGAAATATTGTTACAAGACATAACATGCAATATAAACTACTGTACTGAAGGATATTTAAGTATGTAGGTGTTTATCATTAAAAATATTAGAAAATATGGATATCTTGGAGGGGTTATTAAACAAGCTGGATTCATCTTTTAAAACTTGTATTTAATGTCACAGTTGAAAACATGATAAAGTAAGCTTTAACCTCTCGTATGAATCATATATCAAATAAGGACCCTCTTATTTGGAAGCGCAGAGAGTTACTAGAATCATGGGTTGCTCTACATGCTTCACCACAATGTGCCACCATCTGCTGGATGCCTGTCATGCTCTCCGCGTGATGCTAGAGACAAATGAAGTTGAGAATGCCATTGTGCCTCGGGTGCAATTTCACTGCTATAATATATCCTCTCCTTTCTCTGAGCAACGATGGAGCTGCTAACACTGTTTCTGTCCGTCAAAGGTTTGAAGACATTAACAGTCACTTGCACTAGAAAGATTAATATTACAACTGACAACACATAGTGTTCAATTTTCACTCAAACAATGTACAGTATAATGTGCTTAACTATGCCCATGTGCAGTGTATTTAATGCCAGGCCTACTGATCTTTAAAAAATATATCAACCAAAGTACAGTACCGTGGAAAAGATTTGAGTCAACCCTCATTTTTTTTATATTTTGCTTCCAAAGAGCTAAACATTTCTGTAATCTTTTAAAGTGGTTTTGAGCAATATTTCTCCAGATCTGAAGGGTTTTATAAAAAAAATTTCTTTGGACATTAGCTTCATGCATTGTCATTACAGAGGAATGTTTTTTTTTTTGTTTTTGTTTTTGTTAAGCTACCTAACCTTGGTCTATGAATTATGCAAGCATTAAAAAGGTTTCTAACTTAAGTGATAAACTAGTGTTGTATGAAACTAATTAAGAAAGAGTCGGTTTTAACTTGTATCTTTAGACCCTTTGTTACTAGCAACCTGTTTGCAAAAAGCATACAGTTTGTTCCCATTACTTTAGATGAAACTATGAAAAAACAGAACAAGGCACCAATATCTAAAGAAAAGCTTTGGGATTGTCGAAAGAATGTGCAGAATTATTCCTGAAATCCACTCAAAGAAGTTTAGAGTAAATCATTAGTTTCTGACCAGACTGGTTTCACAGAAGTAGATTAATTGACCTTGACCTCAAAGCATCATATTATATGGTGGCATTTGGTATGTTCAAATTACATGCTGGTACGACAGTAAGTGACTACCCTGTCATCCATTGACTTGTTTGACAGCTCAGACACCCAATGTGCTGGTGATAAGACCATCCATTGTTTTAACCCTAATTTTTACTTGTTTGCTTATTTTTGTTAGGTCTGACTACCTAAAACTGACAGCAACCAAAATCAATGACAACTATAAACCCTCCATCAGCAAGTTTTAAGTTATGTTCATGTTCACATAATTACTGATACATATTTAGTATGGGAATAAGTTCACATTATTCCTAAACCATAGTGTTAAGTTTCAATAAAGATTAAATACAAATAAAAAAGAGAACAAATGCCTGAACTAATCATGTAGTTTGAGCTCTGTGCAACAAATGGTCACATGATTTTCCTCATAAATCTAATTGTCCACCTCCCACTGGAATATTAATCCTTTCTGAATGAGGCTTAAATGCTTGGGTTTGCAGCACAGATTCAGAAATAATTGGAATGCAGGAAAGATTAACTTTCACAGCAGATGGGCTGTAACACATTAAACGACTTTATGGAGCAACTTGAGTCCTTGAGATGTTAAGATGTCTTCAGATGTCTTGTTAAAAAAATGTAGCCAGTTATATTTTGATAGTTACATGATTGATTTTTTTTCTACTGGAAATGTGTGTGAAAAATGCTTGTCAGCTTTTTTTTAGCGTGTGGAACAAGTGCCTTGCTATTTCACAGGGCTCCCATATTGCCTGTCTCAACCCTATTTATTTTGACCAGCTGGCCTTTGACCTACCATTCTTCATACCACCACTCACTGTCGTCTGTTCTCAGGCATCTTGGTCTTGCTGTTAGCCTTCTGCTTGCCTTCCTAAAGTGGTCCCAACATGCATATACTATTTAAAGCTACAGACCCAATTACAACATGGTGCCTCAGCCATTCAAATAAAAATTTATGAGTGACGCAAACAAAATAATCTTACCAAGCTCCCCCCTCGAAAGATCTGAATGTTTGGCACACTTTCACAGTTTTGTAGAGCATATGCATTAGCATCATTCTGTGAAGGTTTA
The DNA here is from genome assembly GCF_963576455.1 of Neolamprologus multifasciatus. Taxonomy (NCBI): domain Eukaryota; kingdom Metazoa; phylum Chordata; class Actinopteri; order Cichliformes; family Cichlidae; genus Neolamprologus; species Neolamprologus multifasciatus. The sequence continues at coordinate 13,047,259 of NC_140443.1, forward strand.
GAAAGCCTGTTCAACTGAGATTCAAGATACCCAAGCCAGATGACTTACTGTTTACTCCTCAAAGATGATGCAGCATGGTGTAGTCACTAAGCTGAAATCGGCACATTGTTCAGCCCTGTGCATGGGGCTTAGGTTTTCCCTTTTCCACTGCAGACCAACAGTGTCACCACCCATCTGTCCTGCATTCTGGATGCCCACAAAACAGCTCAATCCACCTGTTCCACAAACCTCTTCCCAATAGGAGTCTTCTTCCTCTGCTGTCCTTAGGCTACTCAACTAGGGTCTCTTGTTTCACCATTCTCCAGCCCCTGGGCCATTTGCCCGAGTTCTATTGTTGTATTGTACTGCAGCCTTCCCCTTAGGCAGTTCATCAGAACTCTCCTTCACTTACTGATTCAGCCCTTTGTAGTATTTCTGCTGTGAGGTCGGTGCATTTTAGTCTTTATCCCTTTTGCCCAACCACTCAAACATGTTAGGTTTGAGGGCTTGCTGAGTTGCAATTTTACAGTCAGTAAACGGTAACCTAATCATTATAGATATGGCAGATTTCGGTAGGGTTGTTTGTTTATTTTACTGTAAAACAAACAAACAAAAACTATAGCTACAGTCCCACACAACAAAAATTCCTTCCCCAAAAAGCTGACTACAGAGCACCTCACAGTAAATACTACAGGGACTCAACTGTAGAAACAGATGCAGACAGACATGACAACTGTTTCTTTGCTGAAACAATCTATATGGGGTATTACGTTTTGCCATGTTTACCATTTCCTCTATAATTACTTAAAAAAAATGCAGTGGACAAAACAATTGGTTCAAAAAATATTTTCAGAATTATAGATGAATATTGAATTGAATATGAATTTCAAGAAGTCTTTACTTTTAAACTGTTAAATATAATAATACATATAAAAAAGGTAAATACACTTTTTTCTTGGTTGCTATATACAGTAAATACACTCATACACAAAGTGCACTAACCAAGATAATATATACATGTTATTATAACAAATTAACAAACAGGTCACACTTACTAAAAGCAGTAAGTGAATGGAAGCCAATTATCTGACTTTAAATACAAAAAATTAATGAAAAAAAAAAGAAACACGTTGACGTTCTTATCTATGCCCCCAACAATTTTGTTCCCAATGTATTAATGGAATTGTAATTGAAAATCTTGGACCCATCTTCACTTCTCCCAAATATGAGAAAGTTGTTTTCTGATTATGCATCCAGTGTTGAAAAAAAGCATGTTGGCTGTTTTGTACAAGCTTGTTTTTGTTATGTGCAGAACATTGCCCGTTTTACATATATTGTGTCTCAGTGTTACATGGAAATAATCATACATGCTTTATTTTGTCAGTCATCAATTTTTGTACTCTATTATTCCTCTGTCTGAGCAAAGAATCCCTGACTATGGTGCGCACTATGGGCCTCAAACAAGCAAACCATAACTTACTCATAAATACGTAGGCACTGAGTGTTTATGAATATTTTTACAAGTGACCCAGTTACAGGTCAACTGTTACTGGGTCACTATTGAAATCTATTTATCCTGTAAGAAATCAAAACTGGCCACAGCTGATACTGTAAAGCATTCAATAAAGAAAAAAATCTATGTTTTTATAGCACAGATAAGAAGCGTCGCTGCTGCTTATATATAGGGTGGGCCATTTATATGGATACACAGTAATAAAATGGGAATGGTAAATGGCCTGTATTTGTATAGCGCTTTTACTGGTCCCCCCCAGGGACCCCAAAGCGCTTTACACACCCAGTCACACACTGGTGGAGGCAAGCTACAGTTGTAGCCACAGCTGCCCTGGGGCAGACTGACAACCATTCCCTGGGGAATGGTTGGAGATATTAAAGTCCTGTTTGTGGCACATTAGTATATGTGAGGGGGCAAACTCCTCAAGATGGGTGGTGACCATGGTGGCCATTTAGAAGTCGGCCATCTTGGATACAACTTTTGTTTTTTCAATAGGAAGAGGGCCATGTGACACATCAAACTTATTGGTAATGTTACAAGAAAAACAATGGTGTGCTTGGTTTCAACATAACTTTATTCTTTCATGAGTTATTTACAAGTTTCTGACCACTTAGAAAATGTGTTCAATGTGCTGCTCATTGTGTTGGATTGTCAATGCAACCCTCTTCTCCCACTCTTCACACACTGATAGCAACACCGCAGGAGAAATGCCAGCACAGGCATCCAGTATTTGTAGTTTCAGGTGCTGCACATCTCGTATCTTCACACCATAGACAATTGCCTTCAGATGACTACAAAGATAAAAGTCTAAGGGGTTCAGATCGGGAGACCTTGGGGGCCATTCAACGGACCCACGACGACCAATCCACTTTCCAGGAAACTGTTCATCTAGGAATGCTCGGACCTGGCACCCATTATGTGGTGGTGCACCATCTTGCTGGAAAAACTCAGGGAACGTGCCAGCTTCAGTGCATAAAGAGGGAAACACATCATTATGTAGCAATTTCAAATATCCAGTGGCCTTGAGGTTTCCATTGATAAAGAATGGACCCACTATCGTTGTACCTCGTATACCACACCAAAGCATCACTTTTGTTGTTCCAAGTCTTGGAGGGATCCATCTAATGTGGGTTAGTGTCAGACCAATAGCGGTGGTTTTGTTTGTTAACTTCACCATTCACATAAAAGTTTGCCTCATTACTGAGCAAAATCTTCTGCGTGAACTGAGGGTCCTGTTCCAATTTTTGTTTCGCCCATTCTGCAAATTCTGTGCACCGATCTGGGTCATCCTCGTTGAGATGTTGCAGTAGCTGGAGTTTGTAAGGGTACCATTTGTGAGTAGCTAATATCCGCCGAAGAAATGTTCGACTAATGCCACTCTCCAGTGACATGCGGCGAGTGCTACGCTGTGGGCTCTTGCTGAATGAAGCTAGGACAGCCACTGATGTTTCTTCATTAGTGACAGTTTTCTTGCGTCCACATTTTGGCAAATCCAACACTGAACCAGTTTCACAAAACTTAGCAAGCAGTTTGCTAACTGTAGCATGGGAGATGGGTGGTCTCGTAAGGTGTCTTGCATTGAAATCTGCTGCAATGACCCGGTTACTGCGTTCACCAGATATCAACGCAATTTCGATCCGCTCCTCACGTGTTAACCCCTTCGACATGTCAATGGCTGTGAACAAAGAGAAACTTGTAAATAACTCATGAAAGAATAAAGTTACGTTGAAACCAAGCACACCATTGTTTTTCTTGTGACATTACCAATAAGTTTGATGTGTCACATGGCCCTCTTCCTATTGAAAAAACAAAAGTTGTATCCAACATGGCCGACTTCTAAATGGCCACCATGGTCACCACCCATCTTGAGGAGTTTGCCCCCTCACATATGCTAATGTGCCACAAACAGGACTTTAATATCTCCAACCATTCCCATTTTATTATGGTGTATCCATATAAATGGCCCACCCTGTACAATTACACGCTAGGTGGTATCTGCCGCAGACACCACACTGTGGTTTAAAGTCTATTTTAAGTTGTATATGTGTTATGTGGAAATAATTCTGCTATTTTGACATGGTTTTTCATTATTCCTCATACATCCCACTTCACAACCAGGAAAGAGGAAGTAACCAATAAAGTAACAAGCAAGGTGCAGTTCATTGTGAGGATTACAAAAACAGACCAGTTCCACAGATTTAGGTAAACAATCAACAGCCAAGGTGTGAAGACAATGTGAGTGATGTGTTTCCACAACAAATGTCTGTTTCTTTCTTCATGTATTCAAGGACTATATGTATATATTAGGGTTGCAACGATACTCGTATTGATATTGAACCGTTCGATACAGTGCTTTCGGTTCGGTACGCATATGTATCGAACAATACAATTTTTTTAAATTTATTTTATCAACTATTCTTCTGACAATGCTGTCTGTGTTGAGCGCTCAGTGGGTCTGCGTTCGACTACTCTGCCTAGGATGCACTGTCGAGTGCAGATCCACTGAGCGCAGCGCAAGCTAGCAAGACAGAAGCTAAGCTCGTTGCAACATGGCAACTGCCTCAGCGCTACCTGAAACTGAACCTCCCCCACCCTTATTCAGATCTGGTGTTTGGAACTATCTTGATTTTCATGTGAAGCATGACCCTGATGGTAAGCGCGTCATGGACAAAAGTAAAACAGTATGTCGGACGTGCCACGCAATGCTCAATTGGTGGGAACTAGTGCGGTAGCGCAGTTAGCTTGTTAACGTGTTGACACCGTCCAGCCCCACGCACGGGGCGATCCGCGCTAACTCGTTAACAGAGATTTGCTGCGTTATGGCGTTAATGTCATTTTAACGAGATTAACGCTGACAGCACTAGTGGGAACACAACGAATATGACTGCACATTTACGCCGACATCATCCTAGTGCAAAGACAAGTGGAAGCAGACAAAAACAACAAGCACGCATGCTACAAACTTTACCCGAGTCATTTAGACATCCGTTAGCACATGATTCTCCTTATGGGGACCTGATATGTTTAATATGCTGCTGAGAATATACCCCAGAAGAAGCGTATATTTTGGAAAGAGCCATTTCTCTGTAATAAACTCTCTTTTCCAAGGATGAGTGATTTCTCGATCAGATAGATTTTTATTATTATTTTGTTTCAGCAACATTAAATTTAAAAACTGTACTTTTGAGTTAAAATATATATTTATAATTTTAATAAATGACAAATTAAAAAGGCATGAACATTTTTTTGTATCAAAAAAATATCGAACCGTGACACCAAAGTATCGAACCGAACCGTGAATTTTGTGTATCGTTGCACCCCTAGTATATATTTATAGTAACATTTCAATTAACATAAAATAAACACAATTTGCACAATTAAAACCATGAAGTGAACTGATCAGTGTTTGCCATAGGATGGAAGCCTCTCTCTCTGTGCATGTGTGTATGCATTACACTTAGATAACTGTGTCCATAGTTACAGTGACAACCGATCCTGGCACCAGTTTTTTGGTATGGTCTGGGTCTGGGTACGCAAAAGAATATGGTACGGTCATACTGGTATAAGATATTTTAAAATGCAAACCCCCAAATGAATCTCTCATACCTTATTAGTATAAGAGACTTATTTTTGTTTATGTATGCAACTTTCTTCATTGATTATCATTACTTGATATTCTTTTTTGTGGTTATTTTATGAAATATTCAGCTGTAAACGACAACACAATGGCAGTTCTGTGTGTCCCACAGTTGCTCAAAACAAAACCAAAACAATGCACCTAGTGACAAAAACAACGTGACCTCAACCGTTGAAGAACGTCAACAGCAGCGTAGGCAACAACAAAACAACAATACAGGAACTCAGTTAAAGCTACTTTCTAAGCTTCTTTTTGACAGTTTTACCCAGGGGACAGCTTGGCAAACGCAAACAGTGTTGGGGAACAAAAACAAGGAGTTGGAGGGAAAAAAAAAACCCTCAAAAAAACCGAGAAGTTAAATAAGGAAATAAAACTGATCTGCTGATCAAATGTGTGGGAGTGTTATTTAAAGGATGTGGATGAAATAAACAGTGATAGTGAACTAGGGAAAGAGGAGTAGTACATCATGAACTGTCTAAATGTGCTCTTAGCAAACCTCAAGACAAAAGCACAAGTTCAAACACATGCAAAATAAATAATATATAAACCTGTCATGCTTCAGTTGAACTTGAATTGGCATACATGGAGGGCAGGGGTAAGCTCTGCAGCTTATTTCTGTCATGTGAAGGCTGTGTGCAGGCAGGAGTGGTGGTAAGGAGGACCCAATGTGCAGACACTCAGAGGCAGAAAGTAAACTCAAACACTTCTGATAACCAGTTGTCTGCTTGACGTTTATTCAACTGTGTAAAAACTGTAACTTTAATCTCAGCCAAACCAATTTACTTAGGAACAAATAAAATACTAAAAAAAAAGCCAAACAATAACATTTTTAAGTTGTCTAAGTGACTTGTGTATGTTTAACCTGAGTAGCGAAAGACTCAGATTTATTGCTAGGAGGTAAACAGAGAACTAGCAAAACTGGAAATACAAATAATAAACTGATGAAGACCACCACCACCACCACCACCACCACCACCACCACCACAACAACAACAACAACAACAACAACAACAACAACAACAACAACAACAACAACAACAACCTGAACTGGAAACCGGCCAGAACACACAGCAAGATGAGGGTAGATCACGACACCAACAAACTGAAACACAGGGCTTAAATACATAGAGGGAGCAATCAGGGAATGGGCAACAGGAGGGAAACACAGCTGGGGCAAATCAGGCCTAACGAGACATAGGAAGCAAAACCAGACGCATTTACATGAGACACGGACTTTCAAAGTAAAACAGGAAACAACACAGACTGAACTAAAGACACAGACTCACACGCAGGCATTGCAACAGAGGGAACCGAGACGTAAACCATAAGATAGAACACAGACAAAGAAACCAAAGACTAGAAATGATAAATAATATAGTAAACTCAAATGGTAAATGGTAAATGGCCTGCATTTGTATAGCGCTTTTCTAGTCCTTAAGGACCCCAAAGCGCTTTACACTAGTCATTCACCCATTCACACTCACATTCACACACTGGCAAGCTACATTGTAGCCACAGCTGCCCTGGGGCGCACTGACAGAGGCGAGGCTGCCGGACACAGGCGCCACCGGGCCCTCTGACCACCACCAGTAGGCAAACATGGGGTTAGTATCTTGCCCAAGGATATTTGGCATGCAGCCAGGAGGCAGCCTGGGATCGAACCACCGACCTTCTGATTAGTGGCTGACCTGCTCTGCCACCTGAGAGCTCAAACCTCTGGGTCAACGACCCAGGCATCCTAACAATTTCCTACTAAACAGTGTGTTAAAGGAACGTTTCTACTCACTGAACCTTAGGCCACAGCAGACAAGGAACCTCATGACTAAGACCAAGTTTTTCTCTGCTCTGACGCATCATCAGTACTTTGTAACAACATGTTTTTTGTGTGTATGAGAATTACAATGATTTCTTTTTCACGGTTGATAGAAAGTTAGATCTCTTATTAGAATGTGATTTTGTTTCCTTGTTCCTCGTTGAATTTTTTGTACATGAATATATTGAAATAAAGCAGTCTTGGTACCAGCTCAGTGTTTTTTTAAAAAAAAATGGCAAAGGAGAAGAGAAAGAAAACAGCAAAGACAAAAAAATGGATGTTATGGTTTCCCACTTTGCGGCATTGCTCAAGTCATGATAAGATTTGCGGAACAGTAAGAGTCTTACTTAAAACAGTTCATACAAGCTAAACCACAATGAATCACCTGCAAAAGCCTTTAAGTTGTGAAAAATCCCATTTTTCTCTTTAGTTACTTGGATTATTTTTTACTTGGAGTAAGTTTTAGTATTACAGAGAGTAGAGCTCTGTGATGATGGCTGAAAAAGATAAAAGAGCAAAAAGTTAAAAGTTTATGAATAGAATGTTAGTACAAGTAGTTAAAATGTAACAACCTGCTATCCGGAACAGTTATTTTCAACTGCTCTTTGTTGAGTGGGCCGTGTTCCCACACGTTTCATTTTAATATGCCCTGAGGTGTTCTACTTGATTGAAGTCAGGTAAAGCCCCTGCATGCTTATTTCTTCCTGAGGACCTGCTGTGTTAATTATGAGTAAAAAATGAAATCATGTGGGAAGATTCCTACTTCTTGTTACCCAGTGTCTTGGTGTATCTACAGGCTTTCATATCTAAAATTGTAACCCAACATCTTTAGCATTTACTGTGGAGATCCCTTTTGAGCAAAGCAAAATTATTTCACCAAAACAGACTATGTTGTCCAAGAATTCAGACTTTCTTTTATGTCCCTCACCAATGTTTAACTTTTCAAACTAGCAGGTAGTGCTCATGTCCCACGGTTAAATTTTAATTTCTTCAAACTATTCGATTTGTAGTCATATTGTATGATACATGCAGAAAGATCAGCTCATAGGATAAAAATTTAGGAAGAAAACCCTGGAATTTATATGATTTCATAGCCATTTTCTAGCGGTTAGGGGGGAAAAAAGTCAACGCACAAATTTCTTATAAAGGCAACTGTAGCTACTTTCTGTTCAGAAAATGTACACAATAGACCTGCAGCTTTCATAGATCATGTTCCAATATGTCTAATCTTATTGAAAAAAACAAAACAAAAACATGTTGATCCCAGTCTGGAGTGGATTGTACTATGTACATTATTTCAGAGCTAAGTCAGTGCTTTGTAAATGTATTTTTTTATTTTATTAATGATGAAGGTTAGCTGTGTATGAATATATTCATCATTTGCACAGCAATGAATTTGCATAACTGTTACAGCAAGGAACCTGTCACTGAAAGAAAGGCAAAGAAGAAAAGTATTTTGACAGATTGCTTTGCACTTCAAACACAGCCTGGTCCCTTTACAATCAAACTCTATACATAGCAGTGAGCAAACATTCCCAGTACGTGTTATACTTGGTTAAATGTGTTTTGTTATTATTTTTCTCAGTTGATCTCTCTTCCAACAACACTTGTTGTAAAGACATTGCTCTTGTAACAAATCAGCTGACAGGTTTTAGAATTATTTAATAATTTGTCAGAAAACAAATTTCTTTATATTTAAATGAATATGAGGTCTAGAGTGGACCAACTATAGGGCTGCCACAAACGATTATTTTGATAGTCGACTAGTCACCGATTATTTTTGCGATTAGTCGACTAATCAGATCATGCATCCATTAGACGTAAAACGTACAACTTATTGAACCAGCATGCATCTGCTCTTATATAACGATCATTAGCTTACAGCTTTAAGTGTTTAAGGTATGTGCTAACTAAAAATAAAGACAAGATGATAGTTTATTAAATTTTAATGAAATTTGCAGATTGTTTCGGTGGAGTTTAATAAACACAGCCGTCTGCTCCTTGCTATCTAAAATATAACAGGACATTGGAGTATACTCTCGAGCATCTCACACTTCTGATAATCAGTTGTCTGCTTGACGTTTATTCAGCTGTGTAAAAACTATAACTTTAATCTCAGCCAAACCGATTTACTCAGGAACAAATAAAATACTAAAAAAAAGCCAAACAATAACATTTTTAAGTAGTCTAAGTGACTTGTGTATGTTTAACCTGAGTAGCGAAAGACTCAGATTTATTGCTAGGAGGCAAACAGAGAACTAGCCAAACTGTATACACAAATAATAAACTGAAGAAAACAACAACAACAACAACAACCTGAACTGGAAACCGGCCAGAACACACAGCAAGATGAGGGTAGATCACGGCACCAACAAACTGAAACACAGGGCTTAAATACATAGAGGGAGCAATCAGGGAATGGGCAACAGGAGGGAAACACAGCTGTGGCAAATCAGGCCTAACGAGACAAAGGAAGCAAAACCAGACGCATTTACATGAGACACGTGACTTGTGTATGTTTAATCTGAGTAGCAAAAGACAGCGGTGGGTTTAAAAACCATTTGCCGGGAGTCCAGTGTTCTCGCGGGCTCTAGTGAGCCTTGCCCCCGGGTAGCTATCAAGCTGGTGGGTAACAGACGTCTCCGAAAACGTTGGCGCGCTTTTGAAAATATGTGGTGTCTTGATAAACTGAGCAGATATTTGAGGTTTACAAAGCTACATTCTCGCCTGAAAATATGTTAAACGTTTATTTTGTGACCCGGAAAGAATAATAAGAGTAATATTAAAACTAACTAGCTGCCGCCATTGTTAGAAACTGAGCTGGGCTGCGCTATGAATTCTGGGACAGAGCTTCTTCTTCTTCTTCGGGGTTTAACGGCAGCTGGCATCCTTGTAAATGCAGTGCTGCCATCTTCTGTTTCAGTCTGTTATTACACTCTTAAATCCTACTACTTATTCCTGCGTCTTTTGGGATCTTACAAAGCTTCAAACGACGCGTCAATTGTTAAATCAGTCGTCGACGATTTTGACAGTCGACGTAATCGTGACTAGTCGACTAATTGTGGCAGCCGTAACCAACTATAAACAGAGTGGGAGAAGCAGAAAAATTCTTATATAACCTGCTAATGAGTTCACAGTTTATACTCTATGGGCACTCTGTGAACGCCAACAAACTTAAAGTTTTTGATTTGTAGTTGAGTGAGAGGAGTGCAGTCTCACTCCCCGTACAGACATGTGGTTATTTACCAGCAAATAAGTACTTTTAAAGAAAAGCAGAAATTGCCTATTTTTTTCTATCTCTGAACACATTTTTAAAACTTGGAACATAAAACACATACAGATCTGTAGAGGAACTTGTGATCCTGTTAGTCTTTAAACATTGTTGACATGTCTTGGAGTTCTAACTTTATAACCTTTTTCTTGTGGGTGGTGGTGAGTGGTGATACAGATTTCACTGTCCATTACTTGAAACACTATCGCCATAGTAACTTTGACTGCTGGTTCACTAATGCTGGTGTAAGCTACTGACAATTGCAAACTATGATCTGGCTGGTTTATTCGAATCTACTCTCTCTCTGATTAGTTGATACTTGTCATGTGTGTTCACATAAATTATTGTGTCTCTCTAAGAAAAGTGGTTGATTCTCTAGGGCTCTGCTTCAGATGGACTTACAAATATGTAAGCCATCTAAAGCTATTTGTTCATCTGTCTGTGGGTATCCCTGAGAATTCAGAATATAATGAATATTGATAATTCAAAACCAAACAACATGAGAGCTTCTGGTCTGTTACTGAAGATTAAGATGTCTAAGATACAGTATTAAGCTGAGTGTTTTAGACCACCATGCCATTAGTGTTTGGAGATAACTTAAAAGGCACATGCGCCTTTGCAGGAATCCTATGTAGACAATATGTGTGTGCACCAAGTAAATAACTAATATAAGTAGGAGTGGATGTAAAAAAATGAAATGAAATCCTTCAATCTCCCATTTCTAGTATATAAAGTAAAGTGTGTGCTTGTGAAAAAAAGGTACATTAAGCCCAAGCCAAGGTTTTTGTTGTGACAGAATACAATACAATTTTATTTATATAGCACATTTAAAAAACCACAGGTATGCCAAAGTGCTTCACAGAATGAGTTAAGAGCAATAATAAATACAAATACAAAACACAAAATACAAATAAAATATACTAGCAGGCGGGTGACATAACTAACCAATAATACACCAGGCATAGTAGGCACAACCCGAAAGGATAAAAGTTAAAACATTATAAACATTAATAAAGCGAAAAAGATAACTTACAGTACACTAAAAATGCGGGCTCTAGGAGGCGGGGAAAGCAAGGCTAAACAAATAAGTTTTTAATCGAGATTTAAAAGATTGAATTGAATCAGACGCCTGAATAGCTAGAGGGAGGTTATTCCAGAGGTAGGGTGCGACAGCGGCGAATGCGCGGTCGCCTCTGGTCTTGAGCCGAGATCTAGGTTGCACCAGGAGCATTTGGCCTGCTGTTCTAAGCGCTCTCCCAGGGCTATAAAAGCTGAGGAGATCCGTAAGATAGCTGGGCGCGTTGTTATTTATGATTTTAAAAGTGAGCAATAAGATTTTAAAATCAATACGAAATTTAATAGGGAGCCAGTGCAGGTCGGAAAGAACTGGAGTAATAGACTCAAACCTGCCAGTTCCAGTTAATAGACGCGCAGCCGCATTTTGAACGAGCTGCAGTTTGGGAACAAGGGCAGAATGGAGACCAGTATAAAGGGAATTACAGTAATCTAAACTTGATGTAACAAAGGCATGGGTAAGTTTCTCCAGGTCCTTACGTGGTATGTAGGGCTTGGCCTTAGAGATGAGACGTAATTGATTGAAGCTCAATTTAACTACAGAGGACACATGTTTGTCCAACTTGAAGGAACTGTCCAAGACAACACCCAGGTTTCTCACAGTTTCAGAAAGGGAGTCAGCAAAGGGCCCAAAAATACCAATTAGTTCAGCCTGAGAGAAGGGAGTATCAAAGATTACAATTTCAGTCTTCTTATCATTTAGAATGAGGGAATTGCTCAGTAGACAGATTTTAACTTCATTCATACCAGTGGTTCCCAAACTTTTAGGCCCATAGGCCCCCCTTTGTTTTACAAGAAAAATGTTTGCCCCCCCGCGCGCGTACACGCACAAACACAGCCTCCAACCACACACACCCATTTTGCTCCATTGCGGTTTATTTCACACCACAAACATTTAGTAAACAATTAAGCAAATACAGGTAATCTGCAATAAATTACAGGTAGTAAGACAATAAACGACTAACTCTTTTATGCTACGTCCACACCTACATGGGTATTTTTGAAAACGCAGCTGTTTCGTCCACATGTAAACGCCGTTTCGAATCACCGAAAACTGAGATTTTTTAAAAAAAACTCCTTTTTTGGCAGATAGAGACAAAATACTGTTAATCTGACTATCTTCAGGTTTTACACGCAATTACAGTCCCTCCATTTAGAAAGGCAGAGGCGTCACGGTGTAATTATTTTAGGTGTAGTTGTTTGTTTTTTTCCTGTGTAATAATATTCAACATTGCTATCAACACATTTTTCAAAAAATGCCTCTCTGTACAAAATGGGTTTAAAAACATAAACAACTGTGGGATACTGTTTGTCTGTGGTTTGAACCGGCGGAACAAATCGTGGGAAGATCAGCCTGATATTATTTGTATCCCACTGTAACTTTATTGTATACAGAGCTAAGATCTCCAAAATGTCAGGAGTAGTTAGTCATTACAAGTGTTTGTGAACTAAAAATCAAGAATGTGGGATACTGTTTGACCGTGATTTGAGCAGCCCAGAGCGTGCTCCGGACGAAGGGAAAACCAATTCTGCAGGGGAGACCTACCTTGGCACTTGTGCAGGTGAAACCAAAGGGTTTCACTTTGGGAAGGTCTGATTCATACAATCGGAGAAGTGTTGCAACAACGATGCAACATCCTCAGCTAGTTCAAAATAGATTTGAATGTCATCCGCATAAAAGTGAAAAGAAATATTGTATTTATCAAAGATTCGGCCCAAGGGTAACAAGTATAAAGAGAACAGCATGGGACCCAGCACAGACCCCTGGGGGACACCAGAGGTAACAGGGGCAATGGAGGAGGTGTAGGTACCCATGGTGACAGAAAAGGACCTTTCTGAGAGATAGGATTTAAACCAGCTAAGGGCACTGCCCATGATGCCCACCAGATGCTCAAGCCTCAATAAAAGGACATTATGGTCCACCAAATCAAAAGCAGAGGACAAATCAAGCAAAATTAACACCACAGGGCGCCCTGAGTCAGCAATTGAGAGAAGATCATTAAAGACTCTCAGTAATGCAGTTTCCATGTTATGGCGTGGCTTAAACCCCGACTGAAAATTTTCCCCGATATTATTTGCATCCAAATATGTTTGAAGTTGGGAATAAACAATCTTCTCTAGGATTTTAGACAGAAACGGGAGTTGGAAATGGGTCTAAAGTTAGCGAGGTCATACTGATCAAGGGAGCTCTTTTTGAGTATAGGTTGCACTACAGCATGTTTAAAAGCAGCCGGAACACAACCCGATAACAGTGACAGGTTAATTAATGATAAAATACAGGGCCCGATAATGTTAAATCCATCTTTAATAATGGGACATGGAAGGATGTCATGAGCAGCGTTTTTAGGTGATCAATTATACCCTTAAGAGTAGGGAGCGAAACTGGATCAAACTGATTGAGGTTAGTAGAGCATCATAATGCTGGGGCCTGACTCATCACAGGGGGGTGTGAGACTCTTAGAGATAAGATTCTGCCTGTAAAATGAGTTAAAATTTTTCACAAAGGGCTAAAGAAGCCAATCTAGGCGTTTCAGGACAAGGATTGATCAATGAGTTAGAAGTCTTAAATAAAATACGTGGGTTGTGACTATTATCTGCAATGACACCCGACAGAAAAGCTGCTTTAGCCAACTTTTTCCCACCGTCTCTCAGCTTGGCGGCAAACGCGTTGTAAAGCACATAAAGTGTCATTTAGCCACGGCTGAGAGCAGCTTCTAGGACGTTTTTCATAGGGGCCACAATGTCCAGTAAAGAGGAGCCGGTAGAGAGAAAGGAGTTAGCTAAATCATCAACTGAAGAGGGTGTAGAACGATCAAAGTCAGGGAGAACAGATTTAGAGAAAGCAGCTGAAAATTCAGCCCCAGTCCCAGGATTGATTATGCGCATAAGACGTTGAGGACCCTCAAAGTTCTGGTCCAATTTGCATAACTCAACATCAAAGATGACTGGGAAATGATCGGAGATTCCAATGTTGCTGATGTCCCTGATACAGATGTCCAGTCCATAAGAAAAAATCAAATCAAGGGTATGTCCTTTAAGGTGGGTCGGTGCATTAACCCACTGGATAAGATTAAAAGAGTCAACTTAGGCTAGAAAATCCTTGGCAAACACATCATCTTTACAACAAATGTGAATGTTAAAATCGCCAGTGATAAGAACACCATCATAATTTAGGTAAAGAGATGCTAAAAAGTCACCAAAGTCATTAATGAAAGTCTTATTATATTTCGGGGGACGGTAAATCACAACACAGAGAGTCAAGGGGGGACCAGCAAGTTCCAGCAGCTGAGCTTCAAAGCTAGGGAACATAGGGGAAGGCAGGTGCCGTACTCGGAATTTATTCCTAAAGACCACTGCCAGTCCTCCACCCCTGCCCGAAGGTCTCGGTGAGCTAAAAAAGGTACAATTCGGAGGAAGGAGCTCTGAGAAAGGGAAAGACTCACCGGGACGAATCCAAGTTTCCGTCATGAATAGTAAATCCAGTCCTGTAGCAGTAAAAACATTCGCTCACAATAAAAGTCTTATTCGTCAGCAACCTAACATTTACTAGCGCCATCCGAGTCGAAGACACTGAGTCGCAGTTGGAAGCAGGTCTCGGGCGGCATAGGTTGCCATAGCAGACGCCGCCTTTAGGAGGATTAATCCAACATCGAGCCGGCGAGTAAACCACTGGGGCAGCAGGGCGGGCCTGCAACTCAGTATGGCGAATCCATCAATGGCTAAACAATCTAAAGGTAAAGTGCTCCCAGAAAGTCGGGGGAAAGCGGAGAGCATCCACATCGACGTCGATACCAGCCACATACCGTGCCTTTAGGTAAGCCTTAATGCGGACACGGACACCACTCCGTTTACCCCTTTTCCTGTAGCATCTCCTGTGCGAAGGAAGCGGAGATCGGCGGTACGTTCCTGAGAGGTGATCCGTCCGTGGCAGAGTGGTATCTCCTAAATTCGACCACAGGTCCGATCCATGGAAGTATGACCCGTAACTATAGGGTGGCCGGAGACTTAGAAGAGTAAGCCGGTCATAGGTTAGCAATGCACCTGAATAGCATATTAGCAGAAAGGTAAGAAGCAGCAGAGAGCAGTGGAGACGGCCTGCCGAACACACTGGCGCCATCTTCCATATAACTATAGAATATAACTATATAAATAAAAATTACCGGTAGGAGAATACCAGGCTGATAAAGTAGGTTATCATCAGCATAATTAGATAATTCTGCACATGGTTTTAATGATAGGAAGGATCTGGGAGTGAAGTTGAAGGTTATGGGGACTGGTGTACTTTTGGAGACAGCTTCAAGTGACAAGCTTTTAGCTTCATTTTCTACTTTGGAGAAATAATGTGATAAAACCCACAAGATGGGTTTTTTGTAAAAGTTTATAGGCAGTAGTATACACACCCACACACCTACACACACACTGGTTTTCATATCTTAGTGAGGATATCTAATTCATATAATGCTTTCCCTAGCCGCTTACCCTAAACCTTAGCCCAAACCTAACCATAACCTAATTGTAACCCTGACACTAAAACCATATTTTGAGTCTCAAAAATGCCTTCTAACTGGGGACAGGCATCGTCCCATTTGTCCCATAAATGACAGTTGGTCCCCACAAGTATAGCAGTGTTCCCCACAGCGTTGTTGGTCCCCACAAAGATATATAAACATGGTACGCACACAAGCGCGCGCATGCACACACACACACACACACACACACACACACACACACACACACAAAGACTTATAAGTTCCATTACACACACACACACACACACACACACCTACACACACACACACACACACACACACACACACACAAAGACTTATAAGTTCCATTATCATATCAACACTAACCCTGAAGTCTGATTTCTGCAGTAGTTAACATCAGGAAATGATGCTAGAACAAGGACACTATCTTATCTGTGCTATACATTGTAATCCAAGTCATAGACCTCATCATATCAATCCACAGGAGATTTATTACACACTTCCACTTAAATTCCCTCAAACATGTGCTGTTCCCAGAAAATCACACAGTAAAACAGTGCACACTTCTTGTTTTGCCCTTTAGACCACATTTTTTTGGATTATTAACATAGCAGCAGAAGCAGCCAGCAGAAATGTAATGCCATGCCATGCGAAAAGTGCTTATATAATATTTTGAAACTGCTAACTTATCAGATGTTAGAGCCAAATAAAATAAGGGTCAAATGTGTGTGTGTGTGTGTGTGTGTGTGTGTGTGTGTGTGTGTGTGTGAGTGAGTGTGAGAGAGAGAGAGAGAGAGAGAGAGTGAGAGAGAGAAGCAGCTTAGTTTTCAAGTCCAATAGGGTGAACAGCTATCAATCAGTCAATCAAGCAAATACTTCTGTTTAAGGCTTAATAACTCAATTATTCACAAACATTCATGAAATTATAGTAGTCATGGTGTTTTTGACTGATGTGGAAAACTACCAGAACATTTAAGGATCTCATGTCCATCTGGTGTTACTGACATCTTAGAATGTGTGTGTGTGTGTGTGTGTGTGCGCGTGTGTGCGTGTGTGTGTGTGTGTGTGTGTGTGTGTGTGTGTGTGTGTGTGTGTGTGTGTGTGCGTGTGTGTGTATGTGTGTGTGTGTCCAGTGCATTTAAGCTGTCATTACTGCATGGGTAACACATTCCAGTCATTATGTCCCATCTGTGGAGGCTAGCATTGGCCCCAGTGACCTCTATAAGGTCACTGGGGCCAATGCTAGCCTCCACAGATAGAGATAGAAATTGGTGATCCATGACTGGTAAACAGTTTCTAATTCTCCAGAGATGTCAAAGTTGTACAAACAAGCAAAGGTTTTAAAATTATTTGCTGCTCAGATTATTTGCTGGGTATCATCCATTTATATCTTCCCAGGTTACAGGAATAAAAGTAGGTCAATTGTTTTATTAATTCTTAAGCCTACGTAACTGTCTCGCTCTTTGAGTATGAATAAAGAAATGAATTGGCTTACTTAGTACAGCTTTGTGTATTTTGTGTGGGAAAATCAATGGCTGAGAAGCAACATCTGATCCTTGTTTGGGTAAGAATAGGTTTCAAAGCCGTTTCAAATTTGTGAGTTTAGATAGATAATAGTGTTACCTGTGCAAGGGCCTCGAAAGACTTAATGTACAGCAATATACTCTAACGCTGATGTTAAACTTAAATCTAAGATAGAAAAGAGAATGAAATTAACACAGATTTTTTTTAAAATTTTTATTGATGTTTTATAGCTGTTTGTATGTCTGTGGAATTTCCCAGAAACTACAAAGAAGTCATAAAAATACTGTAAATGATTTTAGCTCGGCATTCCAGGGTTGATTTGTGCCATCGCTCTTGGTATTCTCTTTTATATAAGAATAAATCTGAAACAGGAACATGTTTGAAAGGTTTGCATTGTTGAGCTTTCATAGTGTGTTTACCCTGCAGAGAACAACCCCCAAAAGGAGCCATTGCTTCGTGTTTTGATCTAA